>NW_004567122.1:16892318-16895933 GCF_000260355.1 Condylura cristata
AAAAAAAAAAAAAGATCTTTGATTCAAAATGTATGCTGTGTCTTGCGGGTTGGGGCTCAATCCTGTGAAGTACTGTGTGCAAGCTGACTCTCCAGTACTTCCTCTCTATCAGGTTGGCAGTTCCTTTGCGGTATAGAACATGATAGGTTTAGTGAACTTCAGAGCCACTATCCCACCTCCTTCACCTTTTTTGCAGTAATGTAGGTTCCCTGATCGGATGCAATTTTATGAGGGATTCCATGCCAGTTGATCCAATATGATGAACCCATAGGTAATGGTGCTGAAGGAAAGGCAAAATCAGTATTAGATGAGCGTCTGTTCCTGTCAGAATGAATTCTTGGTCTTTCCAGTGTGGAAAGGATCCTATATACAGCGCTGTGAATATTTTCTTCCATTCCTTACCTCCGCCTGGGTCACATACTCCTAGTTAACTAGACATTGTGTTCCAGGTGAATGATGTAAGCCACTTATATCCTACTCAAATCATGCATTAGGAAGGAGAGAGTTCAGTCTCCAAAATTTAGTGTTATTAAGAGGAATGCTACCCAGACAAAAACAATAAGGTATTTGATAGAGTGGAGGGATGTACAGATGTGGATGACTGGCTGGCTGGCTGGATGGATAGATGGGTGGATGATGGATGGATGAATGATGGATAGATGGGCGGATGATGAATGGATGATGGATGGATGGATGAATGGATGGATGGATGGATGGATGGATGGTTATGGATGGATGATGGATGGATGGATGGGTGGATGATGGATGGATGATGGATGGATGGGTGGATGGTGGATGGGTGATGGATGGATGGAGACAAACAGACTGGAGATGGGGTTAAATTAGTTGTTTCTCTTATTGTACAAAAAGAAACCTTTCTATGTTGGATGGAATGATGTGGAGTTGGATTCTAGTGATGAAAAATCTGTACAAAAAAACACTCAAACAAGCTGGTTACCTATGTTCAAAGATAAGTTATAGAGGGGGAAAAAAAGCCCAACTCTGGCAAGTTTATTTATCGGAGATTCTAGTCCACAAATATGTTTGAGCATAAGGTATAAATCACATGTTATTGGGGAATACAAAGATTAATAAGATGCAGCCCGGCTACCAAAAAAAAAACCTTAAAATTCAATGAAGATCATTGGAATTCACATACTGCTTGCCTGCAATCTCCTGGAAACAAACAAACAAAAAATATTCTGTCCTGGTGTCTTAAAGTGGTGTACACTTTCTAAATACACAAAGTTCCAGCTCTGGGTTTTTTCACCAAAATGAATATTAAGCAGATCCTGTTGCGTCCTAACTTGTTGATAATAAAATGAACAAACTTACCAGTAAACACAGAGTAGGAGTACTTCTTCAGGAGTTCTGGAGCAAAGCAGTATTATTATTTTTTTTTTTTTTGTAAGGAAGAGAACAGAAATATATAGTCTGAATTGCAAGATGAATAAAGACTTGAGTTAGATGAAGCCAAAGAAAGGGTCAACTGTAGGCTATGGGTTTTCCCAGCTCCCTCAGAGCCCACCCACTCCTAGAATCCCCATTTCCAGTAATCACACTGCCTCTAAAAGACATGAATAACAGCAAGCTCTTACTGGATTTTGTTGATTTTTAAATAATTTCTTGTAAAACTGCGGTGAAATTTGTTGCCAGGTTTTGACAGAGATTGTTTCCTCCAAACTTTGATGCTTCACCCTCTACAAAGCCTCAGATAATTGCTGGTAGACTTTAACATCTTCTTGGAAGGTTAAATAATCAATTAAAAAAAATACTGTAGACTTTTAACCATTTTGGGCAACATAAGAGGATAACATATAATAAAACATTTTCTGTTAGCCAATTTTTAAAGCAAGCAAAAAACTGCTTTAGGCAACCGGTAAGGAAAGGTAACTAGGAGTCAGAGGTTGAGACCTTGCAGAAGATGCACAGAAGTAACAATAACCAGAGCACTTACTGCTGCAACCTGTAGTTTGTAACACACACCTGGCTAGGTATCCTGGTAAGCATCCATGCACACGGAACTCTGGTGATGGCACCTAGGAGAAGTGTTGGTGGGAAGTCCTTGGGAAATACAACAGAGATGAAAAAATGTACAAAATGAAGGATGACCTAATATATGTGTGTGTGTGTGTATATAATTTTTAAAAAGATATGTGCAAATTTGGTCACTCTTCTCATTGATCTGGAAAATATAGTTATTTTCTTAAATATTTTTCTCCTGACCCGCCCGCTGCTCCCTTCAGCATGTACTTCATCAGTCTGCCTGTTCTGCTCCCCACTCTGTCTCTGGTGAATCCTCTCACCACCCCTGCACCTCAGGCCTGTACCCCAGTTATGTATGCATACAGTTTTAAAATTTAAAAGAAAATCCATGCAAATGGAAAGCTGGGACCAACCGAGATGTCTGTTTAAAGCCAGAAATGAAAACAGACTTCTCTATCCATGAAACAAGAACCAAAAAAATTCTAATCACTGTCTAGAGAAACAGGGAAGTAACTTGCTTTACTGAGAATAGATGAAGAAAAGCTTTACTCTCAGCTGCACTATTGTACATGTGGTTGAGATTCTCATTTATACAACTGATGTAGGACTCATTTATCCAGTGAGAAATTAGCTCAAAAAATCATTTGTAATCAATGAAACACATAAGACTCTGGGAGAGGTAAAAGCAAACTATGATGGACTCCTTGTTGAGGTTGATAAATTACACACACCCCAAAGGGAAATTTAATAGACAGGAAGAAACAAAAAGATAAACACATCCCAAACTATAAGTAATAGATTATTATAAAAGAGGCTTCAAACTAGGATATCCTCAAAAAAAGAGAGACTAGAATTTGTAAGATAAGGAAGGCAGAGCAGATTTGAAATAAGTGACATTTTAGAAAATAAAAGAAAGTGTTTCTAAATACAAACTCTTTACAGAGAACTGAAGAGAGATTTAGTAATTCAGCAGATGGAGCTTGAGGAAAATTGCCATAATACATCAGAAAGATAAATAGAAGTCATGAAAGAGAAGTTAAGAGACATAGAGTAGACAGAAATTTCAAGAGAACTTCCAAAAGACAAAATAAAAAATCTGGGAAGAAAAATTTGTATGATTATGCTTGAGAATTTTTGAAAGTTGAAGAAAGACAAGGTCTTAGATTAAAGGGATATGGAAAAATCCCAACAAAGATATAAAAATCCATGCCTAAACACACAAAATTATTTTATTGTTTCAGAAAATAAAGGGCAAAGTGAAAATCTGAGAAGACATCACTTACAGCAGAATTACTATCAGATTGAGAGAATTCTTATTAGCAGCAAGAAACAAATATTTGCAGAAGTAAAAATATTCTCAAGTCAGAATTCTTTAAAGAATTAACCTATTTATTCAATGATAGAAGTGAAATAAATCTTTTTCAGTTAAAGATTCACAGATTGTACTATAATGCATAGAGACTTCAGTAGTTAATTTTTTAAAACATTTATTTATTGATGCATACAGAACTGGGGTACAGGCCAGAGGTACAGGGTCGGTGAGAGGATTCACCAGAGACAGAGTGGGGAGCAGAACAGGCCAACTGATGAAGTACACTGCTGAGGGGAGCAGCAGGCAGGTCAGGAGAG
>NW_004567122.1:16896823-16915210 GCF_000260355.1 Condylura cristata
AAACAAAAACCACTTAACCCAGAAGTAAAAGATGAATTACAAGAACAACAGTAAGCAAAGAAAATTATAATGTGCTTCAAATATAAATATTGATTATTAAAAGTAGGGATACTAAAATACTACAATACATGAGAAATAGGAGAGAGGTAAACAGAATAAAATGGTCTAAGGTCCTATCATTAACATATCCATATTAAATATGCACTTAGAGATTTAGGATCTATTAAGTATGCACTTAGTAAATTTGGGTTTAGTTCTGAAACAGCAGACTAAAAAAAAAGAACATTCATAAGTCAAGACCGAAAAAGAGAAGTGAGTCAAAGAATAAAAATTGAGAGGGGATGTGAAACACCATCATCATCAGTATCAACAATCTAAATAAATATTAATACATTAAACTTTTTTTTAAAAAACAGAGAATTCAGATTTAGTGAAATGCAAAACTAACAGGGAGCAATCTTAGACATACAATGATGAATGAAAAAAGCAACTTGCAGAGCTTAAGCCACTAATACATTTTTTAACTCAAAGCAATTGGCTGGTAGCATCTAAAAGCATTATATGCACTAGAACTATATAAACAAGAGCACACGTGTACCTCAGGGTGTTTTGCCTGAGAGTGGGGAGGGTTCTAGAAAGGGGTACAGAGTGTTTCATGGAATTTATCTGCCTTGTTAGGTGAGTCACTTTGGATAACCACCTGCCCTGTAAGAGGATGCAGACCCAATTCTACTACAGTGTCACCTGGAATAGATGGAGAGTAGAGCTGAGCAAAGAGAACCTTGATGTGGGGATAACCAGGATCAGCAAGAAAGAAGATACCAAGTTCCCTCTTTCCACTGCCCCACAGAGGTGAGTGTCTGGATCTATAGGCCGGGTCGTGGAAGGCAGTGCTCTCTCGTTTTTTATGCCTTTTTACATTGCAGCTCAAGAAAGCTATGGCATGGGGGGCGGTGAGGGGCCATGCGGGGTACATGGTGCCTAGTGCCAGGGTGTTGGGGTTCGGAATGTCTGTGGGCTACAGTGTCATCTCAGAACATGAGCTGTCCTTGAGTATCCTGCAGCCCATGGAAATGAGCCAACCCCCTGCCAGGGTGTGAGACCATCAGGGTGGGGGAAGGGAGTTGAGCTTGGGTGTAACCCTTCACAAAGGGGGTGAGGTGCCCCTGGTGGAAGCTGGACTATTGTCTAAGCAACCTACAGTGAATTCCAAGCACATTTTCAGAAAACACAAATCAGTGCACTGTCGTATTGCTAATGGTTTATTGCTTAAAAAACCAAATGAGGGAAGGGACTTTGGAACAAAGATGACAAAATACTAACAGTTGTTCAATCTCCCTGGCCTGTGCCTGAGGGCTTGTTATTTTACTGTCTGGAAGAGTTTGCTTAAGTAGTACTGCAAAGCCCTCTCCGGGCTCTATAATCCCACTACTTCCCTGCAAAGTAATCACTGCATAGATGTTGGTGTTTTTCCACAACTGTTTTTCCATGGAGTCAAATATGCACACCTAGAAATACTAAGCTTGTGTGCAGAGTGGGAGAGGACTGTTCTTCCCGTCGTTTGGAGTTTTGGTGTGTGTGGAAGCTTTCTCATCTGTTCTCCTTCAAGCTGTAGAGATTCTGTGTTCCTAATACTATGTTGGCCTTCTCCTTTTGTGACTTGGGTAGTCTGGGAATTAGTCTCTGGTAATTGAGATATACCAGAATAAAAAGACAGAGTAAACTTTGGATAGCCAAGATCCTGTTTCTCAGTTTACCTGAGAAGGGTAAACTGGCACTTCTTTATCATATTGCCCTTTAGAAGCCAAACATCCCCAAAGGCTTCGATTTTGATCAAACATAAGAAACAAGGCCTTCCGTCCTGTAAAGGACGGTTCTGTGTCTCGTCGGCATTTCTTGAACTCTTAACAGTCCCACTTGCTTCCTGTGTTTTGATTTTCTCTCGAATCTTCACGAAGGGAAGTGAGTGTGTTCTGAGCATAGGCCTGTTTGCTGTTCTGAGGCTGCCGTCTCTTCATCTCCCAGTTCTTCTAGCTCTTTCCACTCCTGGGCCAGAGAAAGACTCCTTTCTTCCTTGAGTGAAGCAAGCACTCACATTCTTTCTGTTTGTCCCTTTTCAGCCAGGCCTAGACTGTCTCCCCCTCACTGTTGTATACCTTGAAATGCCTCATCATGCACATGTTAAAAGTAATTTTTATTTATGATACGACCCCTTGAACTTCCCATCAAATTTTTTCCCCAAAGGCATCTCCCCTCACCGCGCCCCTCCTTCTCCCATTCCCAAGGCCACTGTTTGATCTAGTTACATTTTTATATGGAAAACATTTTAAGCAGCTCCAGTTGCTGATTTTACAAAGAATAAAAACAGAACTGATCGGAGCTGTTTTTGGCAGGCACCCTGAGACCCAAGCAGCAAGCCACTGATAGATTCCTGCTGCACAAGTGATTTGTTTTGTTTTATGAACTTGTACAAGCAACTCTTTCTTTTTTAAGGGGAATATGGTCGGGAAAGAAGGGGGGAAAAAAGACCAGCATACCAGGGGGTAGCACATACTCTGTTCTTTAACCAACTTTTAAAAATATGTTTTATGTCAGTATCTGAATTACAGAAAGCAGGCTGACACACACTCTTTTTTTGTTGTTATTGTTGTTCAAACTCCATGCTGAAAGTGGGTGTAAAATAATCCTTTTGCTTTGATTTCTGAATTGGTTTTGATGAGTTGGATATTAAATGTGACTTGTCCAAAAGGCACATATTGATGCAGGGCATAAGTGTCAGCATTTAGATGGAGAATAATTGGATTCATATCTGTGTTATGTTTTCAAATTGCTGGGTCAGTTCTGGGTCTCCCGCTGTAAATTCTTCACTGCAGGCCCAAGTAAAAGGAATGTGACAGATTTAATACCTAGAATAAGTTATTAACTGTAAGGAGGCATAAAACAGTGGTGGCACTGCTGAGCAGAGAACATTACACTGCTCATAATTCTGTAAATGAAAATTAAAATGTTTTATATAGCACTGAAATATTTTTCTTCATTAACTCCTTTGCTTTACTCAAGTCCGTTCTCTATGTTTGATCTAATGGAGAACAACCACTTTTATCTGACCACTGAAGTCATGACTGTTTCAGTTGTACCATCCAGGTGTGAGACAACGAATTGGGAAAGAGAAGGGAGTTACTGATCATGTTTCATTTCCCAAAAGGTCAGGTGGCTACTGTAGTTGATCCTCTCTAGGTCAAGTCCCGTTATAAAGATTTTGTGAGCCATCATTTTTCTGTCATAGTGTCAGAGTGTTACAGTGCAGGAGAGAGAGGCATCACTGAACCCCCAAACCTGCCTATTCTAAATAAGTTCTGCCATCTGCTGCATCAAGACAAGACATGTAAGAAGTTTAATGGAAAGGAACTTTAATACAATGAGTGTGCAATACAGCAGTCATAAAGAATATAGTTTCTAAATCAAACACCCAAAGTTAGCCATCCCCTTGTAAGTAAAAGTCCACCCAAAAGGGATTGGCCCAAAGCAAGGCCTGAAAGCCTGCCACAAGTCTAGAGCACCTTCTGGCTGGGACCCAAGGAAAGGGTCAGAAATGGCCAGGCAAGTCTGGGAGGAAAAGAGCAAAATCAAAATCAAGATTAACGCTGCCATAGTCAAACCTCCCCATGGGTCTCTCACCCACTTTTGTTTCAACCAGTCCAGGACCAAGAAGAAGCAACTGCAGTTTCTTCACATGTCTCTGCTCCAGGCGCCTCCCTCAGGTCTCCTCTGGCTCCATCCTGTTTCCTTCCTTTTCAGTCTCCTCCCCAGATTATTCTTCTCTCTTTGCTCAGCTCCACCCTTCTTTGGGTGGGGCAGGGAACCCCGGTTGTCCCCTTTTCCTGGGGACCACCCTGTTTCAAAAGCACACTTCCTACCAAAAAGAGGGAAAATTGAATCTCTGCTAAGTAACTGGGAAATTATTTGGAAGATAGGATGACAGGAACAAAGAAAGGGTGGGCACAGATGTTTTTCACTCTTTACCAGCATTTTCAAGGAGGCCACTGCTGGCACAAAGTTTGGCTTTTTCTGTGACAGAATAATCAGCAGTGACTTGCTGTGCCTGGGTTGCTAGGTCATCCTCACTCTGAGGAAATTCATGGCTTCTACAGCACCTATTATCATGCAAGCCAGGTGAGCAGGGAAATTCAATGCCACAATGACTTTTTTTTTTAAAGATTTATTTATTTATTCATACAGAACTGGGGTACAGGCCAGAGATGTGGGGGGTGAGAGGATTCACCAGGGACAGAGTGGGGAGCAGAACAGGCAGATCAAGGAAGTATACACTGCTGAGGGGAGCAGCGGGCGGGCCAGGAGAGGTCTGCCGTGCCATGTGGTCACCTCCGGGGCAGGCGGGGATCGAACTCACGCGGAAGTGGCTTTAGCTTCTTAGTGCTGTGCTTTAACCTGCTGTGCCACCAGGGAGGGCCACAGGCAGCCTTTTAAGTACTTTACAAATACTGGCCCGTTTTATTCTCTTCACAGTGTGATGTCCTCTTTTATTATGAATGAAGAAACTGAGGCTATACTCACATCTCCTCCATATATTAATGTATCTGTTTTCTCTAAATGACTTTATTATTTTCGATTCAAATAAGGAGTATATTGAAGAAATTGGTTCACTGCAATGGATGGAAAATAAATAATACCATGGGTTTGATGTGATCATTATATTTTCAGATACATACTGAGAGGGATGCATATGTCATTTCATCCTCATCAGGGTTAAAATAAAAAAATGGAAAATAGGGCTCTCTCTGGTGGTGCAGTGGGTTAGAGTGCAGCACTGCAAGCTAGCGGTAGCCACTTCAGTACAAATTTTATCCCCGGCCCCAGAAGTGACCCACGTGGCGCGGCAGACCTCTCCTGTCTCACATGCTGTTCCCCTCAGCAATGTACTTCATCAGTCTGCCTGTTCTGCTCCCCACTGTGTCTCTGGGGAATCCTCCCATACCCTGCATGTCTGGCCTATACCCCAGTTCTGTATAAGTAAGTAAATAAACCTTTTTAAAAAATGGAAATAATGAGTGGTGAGAATATAGAGAAATTGGAGCCCTCATGCACTGCTAATGGGAATATAAATGGTTTCATGGCTGTGGAAAGCTGTTTGGCACTTCCTCCAGTTTAATGTTTCATTATTGTATGATTCTGCAATCCCCTTCTTAGTATGTTACCCGAGATTTAAAAACAGGGTTCACATTACTTGTACCAGGATGTCCATAGCAACATGATTCATAATAACCCCAAAGTGCAAGTAATCTTAATACTCATCAGCAGGTGTATAGATCAACAAAATGTGGTATAGCCACACCTTGGAATATTATTTGGTCACAAAAAGGGTGCGCCTTAATGACATTGTACTAGGTGAAAGATGCAGACACAAAAGGCCACGTAGTGTTTGATTCCATTCAAAAGAAATATCCAAAGTAAGTAAATCCACAGGGACAAAAAATAATCAGGGACTGTGGAGTGGGGACGGGATTATCTGCTTAATGTCTATAATGAAAATGTTCTGGAGTTAACTAGTAGTGATCAGCATACTTTATGAATGTAATGAAAACACCAAATTACATGTCTTAAAAGGTAAACATGATGATATGTGGCTTGTAACCAACCCACTTGAAATCCAATAAAAATGCTTTTATAAAAAGAGAATCATAGACCAAAAAAATTGAAGGTGCTTCAAAAGGTATCGCAGTTATTTTCTTTGTGCAGCACCTTTTCTTAGTGAATAAGGATTTTCCTGATACTAGACCACTGAAATAAAATCCCCACAAACAGGATGATAAAGCCATGTAAATATGGATACATATATGCATTATTTTTATTTTAAAAGATGTTTGTCTTACACCTAAATTAATTTTACATATTCTACCAGCTATCACAAAGTTCAGATAACCATGTTGACTATCAGCAAGCTTGTGTTTATATCTTGCTTCTATCACTTACCGTGGGAATTGGGATAATTCCTGAATGTCTAAACTTCATCTGTAAAGTGGGACTAACAATTTGTGGGTTATTAACTTCAGAAAGTAAGATTTCTTGAGCCTACTCTTTGCAAGCCAGACAATATGCTAGAAACATCTTGTGTAGCTCCATTAAACCATCACAAAAATCTCATGAGGTCCAATTTAAACATAATAACTGTACAGTTAGTCCTTATGCTGCACAATTCTACTAAGTCCTGCTGAAAACCTAATGCCGTCTCTATCCACAATCAAAGAGTTACTGAATCAGAATTTTTACCTTCTTCAATTTCCTTAAATTCTTATTCTGTTACCATATAGATCATACTTTGCGATTAACAAAGCATTAATTTATAATAAAGTTAAAAGATTGTCATCATTCTAATCTCTCTTAAAAACTTGATCCCCCAAATCATTTGTATCTTACATTTTACCAGTTGCTAATGCCTTGCATATACTCTCAAAAAGATCCTGTCTTAGCATGCTGACAAAATTTGCCCCCAAATCTATGAAATTCACCAAAATAAAAGTACAAAAAACATCAGTCAGCTCTTAATTGACACTGGGGTCTTGATGTCTCCCGTTGGCGTCTGAGAGACCCACTCATGTACACCAGCACTCATTAACTAAAAATAAATTCAAGTGTGCAGATTCAGTGACAATAATAATAAACAAATGCCAAATTACAAAAATATATTATACCCTTGCACCAGCAATCAAAATGAGCTTGGAGTCTCGGAAAGTCCAAGTGGCAATAAATGTATGACCCCCAGCTGAATCAGAAATGTGAGGGTGAAAACCCCTTTTCTCTTAAGGAGTCAATGTAACATGTTCCGAAGTAATAATTCAAATATTAAGCATACTGTTTCTCCCTCGCTTGGTCTTGAGTTTGACAGAATGCTTAGGAACTTACCTCACAGGGAGATGCTTTGTCCACCAGTCAACTTTGCAAAACACAAGGTTACTAAAACAGCCTGTGTTTATAAGACAAGGTCACAAAGAATTTAAACAACTCTTAGTGCGTCTGAGTTAATCCCCAGTTTAGTTTTTTCAAACCTTCTCAATCTGTCCTTAATTATTTCAATCCAATTCACCCTTTGCACATCCAGACCCATGGAGGGAGAATTAGGCCCCTGGGTTTTACATTTTCATTAAATGCTGGGGCTAATGTACAACCAACTTGAATTGTGGGTGGCAGCTCATTTCATGATTTCTTCAGAGGAAATTTGACTGAACACATGGCGCTGGGCGATGCAACAAGATCACTATTTGCTTTGCAAGTGGGTCATTGTAAAATGGGATTTGGCAAGCATTCGCCAAATCCTCTTACTTTGGCTCACAGCTGAATTGTCCTTTCAGCTACCTTTTCGTTACCAAAATAAGAAAGTCAGATTCATGACGCTTAAAAAAAGTACACGTTAGTTCTGTGAGCAGTCACTGCTTGCACCAGACTTCCACTCCATCCCCACTTTAGGGCAGTGTGGCTGTCTGTGGTTCATTCATTCTGAGAGCTCAGTAATGCCCCCTGATAATGCTAAACCATTCTTTAAGTATCTGTGTGAATATATGCAGAATCGTACAAATTGCAAGTTTTTAAATATCTGTTTGCACCTATGTAGAACCCTACACAAGTGACTATGATGTAAAAGTATATACTTTATGTAGGAACATAAATTATAAACAAATTGGAAAAGTGTAAAAGTACATATCTAATAATAACATACAGTGTGGAGGGGAGTTTTAATTCAAACTTTAAATATTAGCTAAATATTTAGAGAATACCATCTGCTTGCAGTTACAAAATATGGAGTACGTTTATTGTTCAACCTAGATAAGCACTCCCATATTTTGTTAACGGTTTTAGATTTGTTTCCATAAATTGAATCAGGAAAGGACAACAGCAGCAAACAGGACTCCCTAGGAAAACTCAAATCAGATTCTGTAAAAAGTAGATTTCAGAATTCTGCCATAAAAACAACATGTAAAATATAAAGTGAACTGGGAAAAAGCTATGGGAGACAATATATGAAAATTAAAAAGGAAGGAAGGAATATAATGAATAATTTGAAATAAGTAAAAGATAAATACATTAAATGTTGACAGGGACCCTCCCTGGTGGCACAACATGTTAAAGCACAGCACTTCAAAGCTAGCTGCAGCCACTGCAGCACAAGTTCGATCCCCGGCCAGGGAGGTGACCCACATGGTGCGGCAGACCTCTCCTGACCCGCCCGCTGCTCCCCCCAGCAGTGTACTTCGTCGATCTGTCTGTTCTGTTCCCCATTCTCTCTCTGGTGAATCCTCTCACTGCCCCTGTACCTCTGGCCTGTACCCCAGTTCTGTATGAATAAATAAATCTTTAAAAAAAAAAAGAGGTATTATATAAATGACTGTGACCTCTCTTACAATGAAATAAGCCACCTTTCAAAAGCACCAATGCAAATTTAACAGGAAACCTTCAAAAGTGTATGTTGAGAAACCAAGTTTTAAGGAAGTTTTGGTAATTTTTGCAATCAAAATGCATAACATTAAAATAACAGTTACCACTGGGTAGTAAGATTTTATTATTTTTTAAATTTACACCATTTTGTGTAAGTTTTTGGCAGTATATCTATTATGTTGGCAATTAGGAAAATATCTCAACTGTATCATACATAGTCACTTCCCCACTTTCAAGAACAGCAAACCACATGCTTTTCCAAGTCAAACTAACACTGAACTTCCAGGTAGCACTGGTCGCCTTCATGATCCCTTACTTTCTATTTCAACATCTTCAGTTTTTCAGTTGCACTTTCCATCTTTCTCTTGATCTGTGGGACACAAAATGTAACTAGAATGATAGAATAATAACAGGTATTCATGTTTCTTTGCCTTCCCCAACACTACTATCACCATTTACTCAGAAATGCTGAATATTCACTCAGCAAATACGACATTAATTGAAGTCTTATAAGGATACTGGAAACCTTGTGGTGTTACATACAGTAATTTGATATCAGTTAAAAGGCTAAATTATTGGGATGAAATAAACTACTTCCCTGAAGTTTCTTCTAGATCAGTGATTAACGCAAAAGTCAAATTGTAAGATAGTAGGGGGAAAGATTTCTCTCATTACAGGTAGAAAAGAACAGTCATCACTGAGAGAAGAATGGTTTGTCTATGCTATTTTAACAGTCACCAACCATGTCAGCGTGAATTGGGCAGGGAGGGGAGACATTTATGAAAACTACTTACTAGAGTTGGTATGACTTCGATTTGAGATAAAGATCTTCTTTTTAAAAAGATTTACTTATTTATTCATACAGAACTGGGGTACAGGCCAGAGGTGCAGGAGCAGTGAGAGGCTTCGCCAGAGACAGACTGAGGAGCAGGACAGGCAGATTGACTAAGTACACTGCTGAGGGGAGCAGCAGGCGAGATAAGAGAGGTAACTAACCTCCCTGGCTGGAGATCAAACTCATGCTAAAGCACCTGCAGCTAGGCTAGCTTCATAGTGCTTTAACCCATTGTAACACCAATGAGGGTGCCATTAAATGTTCAATTCTTATAAATGCACCTATTTATTCATCTTTGGGAAGGAATCTTAAAGACTCTTTAAGGGGCCCTCCCTGGTGTCACAAAGGCTTAAAGCCCAGCACTCTGGAGCTTTCCGCAGTCACTGCAGCACAAGTTTGATCCCCAACCAGGATGGTGACCCCCATGGCTCAGCAGACCTCTCCTGACTCACCTGCTGCTCCCCTCAGCAGTGTATTTCAGTAGATCTGCCTGTTCTGCTCTGGTGAATCCTTTCACCCTCCCACACTTCTGGCCTGTACTCCAGTTCTTGTGTGCATAACTAAATCTTTTTTTAAAAAAATTGCAGGTGTGATCAAGATTTAAAAAATCGCCTTTGCTATGAGACACACTAAAGTTTATGATCTTAAGGAAATTTTTAGTGTTGTTCTCTAGCATTCACGTTACTAATATAAAAATTTTCATGTTATTTGTCTTGTTACACGGAATGATCATCATGTCAGACTTCCGGAGCAAGTTTCTAAGTGTTTTTTTTTTTTTTAAGATTTATTTATTTATTCATACAGAACTGGGGTACAGGCCAGAGATGCGGAGGGTGAGAGGATTCATCAGACACAGATTGGAGAGCAGAACAGGCAGACGGACAAAGTACACTGCTGAGGGGAGCAGCGGGCTGGTCAGGAGAGGTCTGCCATGCTGTGTGGGTCACCTCTGGGGCAGGCAGGGGTCGAACTCATGCGGAAATGGCTTAAGCTTCCTAGTGCTGTGCTTCAACCCACTGTGCCACCAGGGAGGGCCCTCAAGTTTCTGAGTTTTTAAGCCACCTTCTTATAGTCTGAGATGGTCACGTGTGGCCAGCAATTTCATTGTAGCAATCTTAAGAAACAGTGCAAATAACACCATTCCGAACATACTTCAAATCTCTCTTTCACCAGTTTTGCCTATCACCAACTATTCTAGAAAGCAGTGATGCAGCTAATGGCAAGATTAATCCATACTTGAGGGTTGGGGGAGATCAACATTGAGTAGTTTTGTAATTATTATCATTAATACTCTCACTCTCTCTTGGCTAAATCCTAGTGTTTCAACATCATGACTTTGTGGTAAGTTAGAAATGTTTCTGTTTGTGCTGGTATTGACCTACTTGCAGGGGTATATGGCTGTTACTATGTCACACATAACTTTCAAAGCTGGCATTTAGCTTGTGCCACTGGAATGAAGAGCCTTTATTAAGGGATGCCCCATGCTCAACTTGGGTGTCTTTTTTTCTTCTTCTTCTTCTATCAACTAGTGGTTTCTAAAATAGCAATGACTGAGAATCACCTGGGAAGTTTCAATGCAGATTCTCAGGCCCATCCTCAAATCTCTTGAATCAGAAAATCCAAGAACAGAGCCCAGGGATTTGTAACACTTTCCCCAAGAATTGCTTTTGGGGACAACAGCCACCTAGCTCTGGGTTGGAATTTTGGAACCACAGCTCTGACCACCTGAGTCTGACAGACTATTCTTTTAGCCAAGCACTTCTAAAAACTTCTGTGTATGCATCTGTGGGTAATGCCAAAAAGTGCATAATCCCTGTCCTCAAACATCCTAATCAGCATTTCCCAAAATACAGTTCATGGGATATTTACAGGTAGTAGTTTAAAAAAGTGATTCATGGCCCTCCCTGGTGGCGCAGCGGGTTAAAGCACAGCACTGAGAAGCTAAAGCCACTTCCGCATGAGTTCGATTCCCGCCTGCCCCGGAGGTGACCACATGGTGTGGCAGACCTCTCCTGACCCGCCCGCTGCTCCCTCAGCAGTGTACTTTGTCGATCTGCCTGTTCTGCTCCCCACTCTGTCTCTGGTGGAGCCTCTCACCACCCCTGAGCCTCTGGCCTGTACCCCAGTTCTGTATGTACAAATAAATAAATCTTTTTAAAAAAAAAAAGTGATTCATGAGCAAATAAACTTGATAATCTCTAGGCTAAATAAAATTTACTTCTTCACTTCAGATTTCTCACAGCCTTAAGTATGTTGTGACTTTCAGAGAGGAAAATCAAACTTCATTGTATGTGGAATCCTTTCTTCATGAACCACATCTTAGAATGAGTGTTTCTAAAAATGATTTGGAAATGCTGAACTAAATTATTGATTTCTTTTGGACTAGAATCATAACTTTATCCATTTTTAACCCCTCCCAGTACCAGAGCAAGGCTGAGTTTAGTGAATTCTCAGATGTTTAAAAATTAGGCTTCATAGATGCTAATGTTTAGGCTAGAAAAGAAGTGTCGGTGGGATGGTGTTGGAACTGGGCCAGCAGAGCCACGGCGTTAGCATTCCTCACAATGTGGAAGTGCCGTGTAACAAACAGCCCCCACCTTTCTAACCCCAGCCAGGCAAGTGGACCTTATATGGAAACACTGGGACACCAGGAAGGAGAATAATCTCTACCCAGGACAAATTGCTTGCCAGTCCTGTGGCGTATTCTAGCATAAATCCCTTGCTGTGCATTATCTGCCAGGCTGTAGTGAAGGAGGGGGAGGCCGGGGAGAAGCTTGACAAATAAAGGATAAGAGGAAATTCAAAAATAGTTCCTATGAGCTGCATTTTGCTAGGACTCAAGCAGACTTGTCTAATATTTTTTGTTTGCTTGATTCTAAATGGCATGAAAGTGCTTCCATTTCACGGGAGGAGGGCTGGCTGGAGTAAAAGTCCAGTGACTAGGAACTGAAGTTTTGCAGCTTATCTTTTAATACAGAGCAGAAAAAGGACTGTATCTCGAAGTGGTTTTGAAGCCAAATTATTTTTCATAGTCTGCATGGTGCTTTGATGAACTAGGGGCGGTTTCCTTGATGTCATCCACATGTTTTAAATAAACAGTAGACTAAGGTTAACAAGCTGCAATCGTAACAGAACTAGTGGGGGGATTATAGCTGAGCTAATTTGATCAATTACTTTTAGTTCCAAAGGTCTCTAGATGAGACAGAAGCCAGTATACACATTTTGGCAGATGAAAAATCAGTTTGGTCAATTCATACCCCGATGGTAATGAACATTCTTTCAGACTTCATTTTTCATCCCCACGAAAGGAGAATCCCTGTAATACCAGTCACTGCTACTCAAAAACAGCCAAAAGATAACTATAAATATTTTTAGGAGCCACAGAAACTTGCATTCCATGGAGGGAGCCTAAGACTCCTTTAAATGGTGTGTGTGAGGTTTTCCTGTCATTCTTTACCTATTAAACTTAATTGATACTACAGATAACTAAAGTCATTAGTCACCATATGCTCTTTTCTCTTTAAAAGTTAATTATTTCCCAATAGCAACTCTATGAGTCCAGTACACGTGCAGTGTATGTATGCACTTTAAACACTGAAGTTTATCAGCTCTGTCATATTGTTGTGATATAAATAAAGGTTATGGGTTTTCCTTTGTATGCAAGTGAAAAAAAAGAATTATAATGAAAGAAAGAGAATGATGTAAATACCACAGTTGTGCAGACTATATGAAACACTGTCTGGTTGTGACAGGACACAAAGTTGTATAAGTCCTGGACCCTGACTTATTTTTTTTTACCATGGAGATGGGGTGTGTACCAAAAACTCTTTAACACAAGGCAAACAGCTCACATAAGAGGTATCAGGGTCGGTAGACAAGTCAGAAGCTGGCAAGCCTTCAACTGGAGGCAGGAATCATAAAAAAAAAAAAAAAAATTCAAAAAGAGCTTTTGTCTGGAATGTTCAGGTCAACATGTAGGTATTTGAGTATACGGACTAAGTCATAGGTGTCAGGAATAGTCTAAGGATAAGGAATAGTTCTTTGGAATTTGAAATTGGCCATGACGGTGTAGGCCCTGGTTGAGTATTTTTGAAAAGACTATATTGGAAACAGAACTAGAATCATTTTCCAGATGCTGTTGTAACTGGGAGAGTCCAAATGGGCCGATCTGCCACTGAAAAGTAAGTGGGCAGAAAGTGGGTGAGCGCCTAGTTGGGGTGCTGGTAGGAATTGAAATGAGAACACGACACTGCAGTGTGTCTACAGAACTGACCACTGGTGGTTTGCAGTAAGATTGGAGAATTAAATATCATCTTCATTGAAGATTAATCTTTAAGCCAAAAAGGTGAATAAATGGCATCAACATTACTGATATGGAAAAAAAAAAAACAAAAAAACGGAGCTCTTTTGCTCTTTTGGTTAGGCATATTCGGAATTTGCACACTCCAGCCCACATCCAAAACCCCGTTCTGCTAAACTGAGTGAAGATCTATGTGGAGCCAGGGAATCAGCTGATGGCAGAAGGGAGCGTGAGTCTGTCTCCCCTCCGGCAAGAATTTTGGGTTCTCATCCCAAAAAACACGTCGTGAACTTTTAGTATGTGCCAGGTACTGTGCTAGGCATAGTAACAAAAACTTATGTATGTGCGACAGAAGTCTCAAGGAATTGCACATCTAGTAGTTTCTCCTTCACTTTATTTACTGCAGAACCTAGACCAGCGAACTTCACATTTCTGTGCCACTCTGTGTAGTGATAGCTTGGGAGATTGCCATGTACATGTTCAGCACAGAGGTGGTGGCGGTAGATTTGCCAGGTGAAAATGTTTTAGGCTCATGGGGGAGTGAATGGGAAATGCTACTCAATCACGAGGCTCACAGAGACGAGAAACGAAGTGAGAGCCCAAGTGCCAGTCAGAGTGGAGCAGCGCAGACGAAATGTTCTCGAGACGTCTCTAAGGTTTCCCCCAAGCTGAAGCTGAGGCTTTCCACAGGCACAGCACTATCCAGGAGTGGAGCTACCCTGTCCTTGGTGCCAGGAGACAGGGGAGGTTCGGAGATTGCAGAAGTCTTCTTACACTGCTGGTGTTTAGTCCATCACTGGTTTTCGTGAGTGCCTTCATTGCTGCTCGCAGAGTGGACGGGAGCTATCTGAAGTTTGTAGTATAGTGGAAAAGAGACACTAATCAAATGTTTACTACACTTTAGTAAACACTTAAAAAGTGAGAGATGGAGCCCTGGTGGCGTGGCGGGTTGGAGCACTGTACCACAAAGCTAAGCCAAGTTGTGGCGGCTTCAGTGCGGAGTTCGATCCCCACCTGGGGATGATCCACAAGGCGTGGCAGACCTCTCCTGTCTCACAGGATGGGGGTACAGACCAAAGGTGCAGGGGCAGTGAGAGGATTCACCAGAGACAGAGTGAGGAGCCGAACAGGCAGATGGACAAAGTACTGCTGAGGGGAGCAGCGGGGGAAACAGGAGAGGTCTGCTGCACCATGTGGGTCACCTCCTGGGCAGGGATGGAACTTGCACTGAAGCCACTACGGCCAGCTTACAGTGCTGTGTCCTAACCCGCTGCCCCACCAGGGAAGGCCCTAAATAAAATGTTTAAAAAAAAAAAAGTGAGAGATAATGCTGATTAGAGTTTAGATTGGAGAATTAATTCAGTAAATTATACTGAACAAACAAGGAATGTACACTGCATTCACCAAAGTCCTTCACAGAATGGGAGCTGGAGGACCACTCAGATCTGTTGCTAATATTGATAACACATCCAGTTGCAGAATCCTGAAAGAACAAAATACTAAAAGGTCCAAAGCCACCAAAGGAAAACCTGGTGCCTACAGTTATCAAGGCAGGAAGTTCAAAGTTGGCCATGCTCATCACAGCACACTGTTGGGCAGTGGTGAACACAGCTGCCTGCTGTCAAGCCCCATGTGACTGGAGACAAGCTATTGATTCTCTGTGAGGCTCAGTTTCCTTCTCTGTGAGGTGGCAGTAATAGGTACATGGCCCTGTGGTTGTGGTGAAAATTAAATCTATAATCCACAGGACTCATTGCACAGTTTCTAGCACTGACCCTCGATTAAGTTTTAGTTGCTATCCAGAGTTTGGATAAGGATTTGTTTGTTGAGCCATAATTCAGATTAGATAAAAATCACCATTCTAAAGTATACAATTCTGTGGTTTTAGAATATTAACAAATCTGTGAAAGCATAACAGCTATCTAATGCCAGAATCTCTCCATCACCCCCAAAAAGAAACCTCATACCTACTAGCCGTCACTCTCCATTCCTCTCCTCTCCAGTCTGTGGAAACCACTAATCTACTTTCTGTCTCTGTGGATTTGCTTATTCTGGACACTACATAGGAATGGAATCCTGTAATAAGTCTCCCGTTGAGTCTGACTCTTTTCATTTACCATGTTTTCATCACTGTACTAGTACTTCTTTGTTGTCAATGCCTAAATAATATTCCAGGGTACAGATTTACCTTATACTTTTTGTTTATCCATTCACCAGTAGGTAGACAGTTGGGTTGTCTTATCACTTTTGGCTCTTACGAATAATGTTGCTCAGGTATTAGTATGTGAGCTTTTGTATGGAAATATGTTCCAGTTCTCTTGAGTATCTAGTAGAATTATAGGATCAAATGTTAACACTGTGTTTAACTTTTTGGAGAAAATGTTTCCCAAAACTGCCGCACCATTTTATAATCCCACCGGCAATGCAAGAGAATTCTAGATTCTCCACACCTCACCAACACTTGTTATTGTCTAGTCTTTTTAGTTCGGCGTCCCAGTGATTGTGAGGTGGTATCTTGTAGAGATATGGATTGGCATTTCTCCCGTGGCTAAGGATGTTGGATATCTTCTCAGGAGAAATGTCCGTTCTCATCACAGTTCATTGTTTTGTTGAGTTATATGTCGCTTTATTGCTGAATTGGGTAAAGATTCCATGGAAAATGTTCACTCCCACACATCCTGGAAAAATATGAGCTCTCCAAGAAAGCACAGATTTTTATTACCTACAAGCTGCCTGAGCAGAGAGCAGATGCTTCCAAATCAGTGGGCATGGAAGTTCCTCCTTGGCAGCAAGAACAGGGCAGACATGGTCTCCCTACTGTCTTGCCACTCCCCTAAACCTTGCCTCTCCCCCTTCCTATTAAAACTCTCCTCAAAACCCAGCCAGCTCCTTGCTTCCCCTGAGTTCTCCATGTCACCTACCATCTGTAGACATTTCTGTACAGATAGAGGCCAGAGGGACAAAAAATAACCTAGTCTACCTATTGCAGGACCTTTTCCAAGCAAAGAGGCTAGAGGCTGGTGCGAACGAACACCTTCCTGTCTCCGATCTCATACTGTACTCAGATCTTTGTCATTGTTGTGGGAAGCATGTGTGGAGAATCCAAGAACTGGTGACAGAAAGTGAGTTCTACCTCCTTAAGTACTTTGTGGCCCAAGGCAAGTTAGTCACCTTCTACAGAGTTTGGTTTTCCTCCCCTACAAAATAAGGAAAATAATAAACTCGGCTTTAGATAGCATCATAGATGTAGTTCAGTCAGCGCCAGAAAAGTATGTATCGTTATATAACACTTCGTGGTGAATTCTGCATTGTAGTTTGTATATGGAGAGTTGGTTTTCCTTTGGAGTGTTGTATTGTTCTGTGAGCTGCTTGCAAAGGATTTGTTTGACAATGAACTAACAAGTTAACACCCCCTACTTTCTATTCATTCACTCATAGGCGTGGTAAACAAGAACTGCTCATTTCTCTGGTGAGATGTTTTATCCCCAAACTAAATATTCAATACTGTATCCTTCATGTCACTATCTAAAAATTAGAATGATGCGCTTACAGGAGCCACGTAGTATGCTAAACATTATTTCATTGAATCACCATTACATTCAAAACCTGAGGAAATAACCATTACTCTCCCATTTTCCAAATGAGAAAATTGAACGTGAACAAAGTTGGGATGACCCCAGAACTAGTCAAAGCTGGAATTAAAAGTACAGTCTGTTTGGCCTGAGATCTCACTCTCTTCATTCTCTACATGTGAAATACCAGAGAGAAAAGTAATTTTGTAAGACTGGAGGTTGATTCTTGCAAGTTCATTTGTGTTATTTATTTTCACATTTCAGTGAAGGATTATCTTGGACAGAATACATAAAAGGAAAAAAAGTAAAAGACTTGGAGAATATCACTGATTTTTGGACAAGGTCGGTTGTTTCTCATTTGAGATTTAGTTAAGAAATGAGGAAAAATTTATTGAGAATCAGAGTTGTTTAACAAATGTGTGAATTATTAAAGGGAGTTGCAATATTTGCCTTTCTAAACAGCATTAGGCTGGGTAAATGTCATCTCTACGGGCTCCGATAAATTCGATTGAGGGTCAAAGGGGTGAGTAAAACTAATTAAATAATAGGCAGCATATGAATAGTATAGTACATGAATTTTTTAAAGGAAAAGCTCAAATACTAAAGAGGAAAAGAAATTAACTTTAGAAGTCAGTGTTACTAAAAGGACAAAAAGAAATTTGAAAGTTGTTTTTTAAAAATAACTGGCATTACTCAGTGATTTCTACAAATATATGTGGTAGAAATGAAAAATGAATAGATAATATGCAAGTATGTATACCCACTATCAAATGATTACAAACCAGACATATGTTTTGTATACAGATGTGTGCACAAATTAATAACACATAGTTTATGTGGTTTTCTGAGATACAAGTGGGAATTTTATCTAAAGTCAAGTGAATTCGACTGTTACACTCATACCACACTTTCTCCTACCTTTTACTCTTAAGACCTTGATATTGTTTTTTCTATTATGTCTCATCATCTTGCCAATTACAAATGTGCTGTTTTTAAATCATCTTCTTGGTCCAGCCTTTTACAAGAAGGATCTGAACTATACTTTCATAATGTATAAAATTAAAATATTTGCCATTTCCAAAACATCACTTTAAAGCAAAACCCAGCCTGCGAGGACTTTTTTTATATATACATATATTACAGTTTATTTTTACATCATTTTGTACATTTTTTTTTTTGGCGAGGGTTTTTTTTTTTAATTAAAAATTTTGTTCTGGCCCTCCCTGGTGGCG
>NW_004567122.1:16917635-16959733 GCF_000260355.1 Condylura cristata
TAGGGAGCAGAACAGGCAGATCGATGAAGTACACTGCTGAGGGGAGCAGCGGGCGGGTCAGGAAAGGTCTGCTACGCCATGTGGTCACCTCCGGGGCAGGCAGGGATCGAACTCACACTAAATCCACTGTGGCTTGCTTGCAGCGCTGAGTCCTAACCCATTGTGCCACCAGGGAGGGCCCATATTTCACATTCTAAACACAAATTTCCATTCTCACTGTGCCTTTGTTCAACAACTGCCATGGAAATGCTTTTTGACCTCACTGGAACCTCCCTGGCATGAATATCCCAACTTCTCCCCATTCTGTAGTCCTCTCTCTCCATTTCCTTCTGCAGCCATAACTCTGCACAAGCCTTTGCCAACCTCCCTTATTTTCCTTTGCAAGGAATTACTCTTACATGCACTCAAGAATTCTCTTTCTAAGATCAGCCTCGTTGT
This sequence comes from Condylura cristata, assembly GCF_000260355.1. Taxonomy (NCBI): domain Eukaryota; kingdom Metazoa; phylum Chordata; class Mammalia; order Eulipotyphla; family Talpidae; genus Condylura; species Condylura cristata. Next base: position 16,918,074 of record NW_004567122.1, read on the forward strand.
ATTGCAGATGGTCATACAACAGGGCAGATGGAAATAACTGTGAATTGGTGATCACAAATCTCAAGTGGGCCTCAACCCTGCGAGGCTGTTGTACGTTATTTCCTAGGCCACTTCAGTCTCCTACTCCTCACAATAGATACCTCATATTACCCTCCATTTCTCTGAAGGGTTTTATCAGTGCCTTCAGTATGATTACAAAAGTTATCAGCAAGGACCCCTGTTCTACTTTTAGCCAAAACAAAACAAATTATGTAACAAATAACCTGACTGGCTTGCAGCGCTGAGTCCTAACCCATTGTGCCACCAGGGAGGGGCCCTATGCTAATTGCTCTGGGTCGGGCAAAATGGGTTTGCCGGGCCTGTAGTTTCAGCCTCATCTGTGGAGTTTGACAGAGGCAGATTCTTTAACTCCACTCAGATCTACTGAGTCGGAAATTCTGGGGGCCTTCCTGGTGGGATAGGGGTTAAGTCTTTGTGTTATCACAGCAATGTAGGGAGGTCACCTACAGATAGTGCAGCAGACACCATCTTGCCTGCTGCTCCCCTCAGCAGTGTATTTCAGGGGATCTGTATGTTCTGCTCCCCACTCTGTCTCTGGTGAATCCTCTCACCCCTTCCCGCCCTCCGCCTCACCACTGGCCAACATCCCAGTTCCACGCAAAATAAATAAAAGTCTTTAAAAAAAATTCTGGGGACCAGCAATCTATATTTTAACAAGCCTTCCAAATGATGCTGGCACAGGCTGAAGTTTTAGTATTGCTGCTCTAGGAGAATTGTCCACACTCCTCTCTAAGACGATCACACACCCAAGCTCTAGATCTCACCCTATATTCTCAGAAAAGCTTTACTGTCTGTTCTCTCTTCTCTGTCATATATATTCTGCCTGTCCCACTCAGTCCTTCTTATTCACATGAAACAAGCTCAGATCGCATGTGTTAAATTATTGCTTTACTGTGCTCCTGAATACTCTGTGGCCTTGACAGCCAAGATATTATACTCTTAGTTTTTTTTTTTTTTTCTGTTTATTTGGCTAGTTCTCCTCTGTCTCCTTTGCTAATTCATCTTTTCTTCTCTGCCATGAATTATCAGAAGTTTCCATTTTCCTCTTAAACACTCATTTTCCCTAAGAATAGTTATCTTTTTTTGCTTTGAGTGCCATTTATCCATACATTTAAAGTAACAATCCAGAGAGTTACCCAATTAACGCTGTTTCTTAAATGTCCTTAAGACACTTAATTGCAGTGTTCAAAGTGTAGCTCAATCTCCCTTCCACCAGAACTAGGTGTTCCATAAAATCCATTTACCAAAAAAAAAAAAAAAAAGCAGCACCATCTTTAGCTGCCATTTCAAATACCTATTGTCAAAATTCAATTTTACTGTTTAAATGTCCTCCAGAATCTATTGAAATTTTATGATATCCATCACATGCTAGATCAAGTTTTGATTTTTTTCTCTACTGACATTTCTAATTTCGTTTCCTTTAATCTTACATAAAACACTTGAATGGCTTCCCATTAGTTCTAGAATAAAAATTGAATTCTTAACCTGAATTATCGACCCCCATTAATTCTAGAATAAACACTGAAGTCCTTGCCTGAATTACAGACCCTCCACATTGCTTCCCCGGCTGATCTCTCTAGCCCATCCTAGTACACACCCACCACATCTCCCTCTTTCCCAGCATACTCCATCCCACCCAGGGTCTTCACGGCTCCAATTACTCTTCCTTTCCCTTTCACCTCAGTAACCCCTGTTCACCCAAATCTCAACTCAAAGAACAACACTTCATTTTTAATTTTTTTAAAGATTTATTTATTTATTTAGACATACAGAACTGAGGTACAGTCTGGAGGTATAGAAGCAGTGAGAGGATTCACCAGAGACAGAGTGGGGAGCAGAACAGGCAGATTAACAAAGTACACTGCTGAGGAGATCAACAGGGAAGACAGGAGAGGTCTGCTGTGCCATGTCGTCACCCAGGGGCCGGGTATTGACCTCGAACTGAAGCATCTGTGGCTAGCTTGTGCTACGTCCTAACCCATTGTGCCCCCAGGGAGGACCCATTAATTTTTTTTTTATTGAAGTAACATTGGCTATAACATGCTATAATGGTGTGTAATATTATAGGTCAATATCCATATGTACATTATGATCACCACCAAAAGTCTAGTTTCTATTCATTACCATACAGTTCAGCCCCTTTATCCATTTTATCCACTTCTCATCTGTTTCTTTCTGGTAATAACAATTTCTGTCATATATTCTAAGAGCTTCCTTTTGCTCTGTCGTAAGCAACACTTCCTGAAAGAAACCTTTCTGAACCAGACTGATAATCATCACACTTAGAACTACATTTGTTCATGTCATCACATGACTAATGCCGGTCTTTCCCATTGTAATCCAAGTTGCATGAAAGAAAAGGCTGTATTGGATTTGATAAGCATGATATCCACAGTTCCAGAAGCATAGTAGACACTCAATAAAATATGTTAAATATGTGATCATAATTACAAAAGGACTTAATAACATTATAGCATATTATACTTGATGATCCTAAAATGACTTGAATAACACCCAATCGCTCTCTAGACTTAGGTAAGATCTATATGTTCATTCCTAAAAAGAGACAATTTTTAGAACGTAGAATTGATATCTACATAGAGATCACATGTGCAACACCAGGTAGATGTCACAGGGAAAAGGCATGGTCTTTGGGTAAGTACAGGAAGTAGAAGAGAGACACAGTAATTATGTTCTCTCTCTGATCTCCCACACTCAATGACTTATTTCAACATATGAACATGTTTGTAATATTCAAAAGTTGGAATCAGTATTTCAAAGTATAAACCACAGTCTCTACTCCACTATCACAGAAGCTGCAGTACCTGTTTGCTGTTAGAAACATAATTAAATCATATGGATTGAGACAGAAACTAGATGTGCTGTGAGACCACTAACCTGAAGAAAGATTTATTTCGTTTACATAAACCATAAGTCAGAAATCCTTCTGACGCTGTCAGGCAATCAGTATGTCACAGCTTTCCCCCATGAGGGGATACAAAACCTAATGAGCATTGACTCTATCTGGAAACAGCCAAAATCACACCAACAGATGGGTGACTGTCAATTAGCCATTTGTTAACCAGTGCGGCTGTCTTGGCAGCTCTCACGCAACCTCAACAAAATAAAGGAGGGAAGGCATGCACGAAAATGGAGGGATGCTTTCTCCTGAATCTCATTTTTTAATTTTTATGACATTTTATATTCTTGATAGGAAAATAATAACATGACAAAAAAGAAATACTGCTGAACTGAACTGGGGCCCTTTCAGGCTTGTGGGTTGCTGTGTTTTTTCATAAAAATCACCTTTCTGGGCCTCCCTGGTGGCACAAGGTGTTAAAGCACAGCACTATGAAACTATCCGCAGCCACTGCAGCACAAGTTCGATCCCCAGCCAGGGAGGTGACCCACATGGCACAGCATACCTCTCCTGTCTCAACCGCTGCTCCCCTCAGCAGTGTACTTCATCGATCTGCCTGTTCTACTCCCCACTGTGTCTCTGGAGAATCTTCTCACGCCCCCACACCACTGACTTGTATCCCAGTGCTTGTGTGCATAAGTAAATAAATATTTTTTTTAAAAATTAACTTTCTGATGTTAGACCTAGTAATGTCAGGAATACCAATGGAAGAGAATATGACCCTGAGTAACTCTTCATATTTATTGCAATGGTAGGCATATTGTTTTTAGTTAAATCTACTTTGTGATTTTCTTTTCTTTTCTTTTTTTTAAAGATTTATTTATGTATATAGAACTGGGGTACAGCGCAAAGGTGTAGGGGCGGTGAGAGGATTCACCAGAGACAGAGTGGGGAGCAGAACAGGCAGATGGACGATGTGCACTGCTGAGGGGAGCAGCGGGCGGGTGAGGAGAGGTCTGCCGTGCCATGTGGGTCACCTCCGGGGCAGGGATCAAACTCATACGGAAGTGGCTTTAGCTTCTTAGTGCTGCACTTTAACGCATTGTGCCACCAGGGAGGGCCCATGATTTTCTTTTAATAACATTGATTATTATACCATCCTCTTGATTGAAACATAACAAATATTAATATTCAAGGACAAATCTGAAGATTTAAAATAAAGAAAAACTATCTTCAAAATTAATTTTATCACCTTTAGATCAAAATATGTAATAATCAATAAGATGTTTGTTTAAAATGAAGATTCCAAAGCATGTTTCCATCGAGTTTAATTTAGTGGAGTGGAAGTAGAAAGAACCTGAATTTAAATAAATACTCTAGAGTGTTTATCTTCAGAACAGACTTTAAAAAAATTACTCTTATTCTTGAAATGTGTTAGTTCAAGAAAATTAAAACTTTAGCTTCTAAAAATGTAGTATAAAAGCAAAATGCAAAATTTTAGTGTCTTCAGTTCTTTGCTATGTCCTATTAAGCAGACACAGTGCAGAAAGATTCTATCTGAAGTGTTTTGCAGACCTTAATCTTCACAATAAGCCTCTGGGATCTTGTAAAATGACTGATCCTGATTCCATAGGTCACCAAGGGCCATACCCAGAGTTCTGCAGGACTAGTACACTCCCAGCCAATGCTGACACTGTAAGATTTTAGATCATACCCCAGCTCCAAGGTTCTAGACTGAAGCTCAAACCTGTGTTCATCAGAGTCACCTAGGAAGTTAGCCAGAGCACAGGCTGCTGCCCCTACCCAAACTTCATTCATGTGACCACAGAGGTAGAAATGGGCTGGGCTGGGCTGCAAGCCAAGGAATGCTGGCCCTCACCTTAAGAAGGGGTGAAAATCGATTCTCCCCATGGCTGCTCGGGAGCCCTGCCAACAGTTTGAGTTTGGGTATGTCTGAAAATTTGCATTTCTGGCAACTTCACAGGCGATAATAATGCTGCTGATCCCAGGGACCCCTTTTCATAACTGGATGTTCTAGATCATGTTCTTGGGCAGGTGCCAGCACGGCAAAGTCAGGTTCTTTTAGGACTTAGATTTCTCTTTTCTCAAACTCACTGGAGAGTACTGGCAAACAGAAACATAGTAACCCACAAATTGTAGAGACCATCAATCACTCTCACTGTCTTCCGTTATTTATCTTGTCTGGGCTTTTAGGAAGAACATGGAAGGCAAAGGATCAAGCAGGTCTTTCACTTAAAATAAATGAATAAGGCCTCGTTTTAGGCAAAGATAAGAAACATTCATGTACCCGGAGCTTATAGCTCATTTTACCTTAGTACAAAGCTCTCAAATCTATAACCCAATGATAGGTAACCACTGTCAAACAGAAGGCCCTCTAGGGATGAGGCAGGTGGGGGCAGGTGAATTTGTGTTGACAAGCTTTCTGTTACCTTCCTAGACTCCAATTAGCTCTTTGGCCTGAAAGTCCTTTCAGTGATGGATCACGCCGGCATCTGTTTGGGGCTGGAGCTAGTTACCACCTTTAGCAATGTGTGAAGAGGTACAGTCACCTAGGGACTTCCCCAAAGCCCCCAAAATTCCCAGTCTTCATTGCTTTAATTTTAAGAATGAATGATCTCATCACAATGCATTTAATTCTGTAGGGCTAACCCATAAGTAATATCAGTTTCACCTGAATCTAAACCTATTTCATGAAGTCAAGATACGTTTTTGGAAAATATTTACTTATGTATTCATGTAAGAACTGGGGTGTAGGCCAGAGGTACAGGGGTTGAGAGAATTCACCAGGTACAGAGTGGGGCACAGAACAGGCAGATGTACTGAAATACACTGCTGAGGGGAGCAGTGGGTGAGACAGGAGAGGTCTGCTACATCATTGAGTCAGCTCCCTGGCTGGAGATGGAACTTGTGTTGCTGTGGCTGAAGATAGCTTGATAGCGCTGAGACTTTAACCCCCGCACCACCAGGGAGGCCCAAGCCGTGTGTTTGAGGCCCCGTGATGTGTCAAGCCCAGGGCCAGGCAATGAATATAAAGAAGTCATCAATACTGACAAGATCTCAGGTCACGTGGAGCTCTTAGTGAAGATGGGAAAGGAACTAGTAAATAAATAGGAAACCAGGTATAGTATAAGCGCTCACAGTGGCTTTTCAATTTTTGTTATGTAAGTCCTGACTGAAACTTTGATGTATTCACTTCAAAGGAGGCAAGAAGGCAAGGTCAGATAAACACATTGCCAGCCACAGACCAGATGGAAAGCCAGGCTGCCAGGCTGCTTTCCACCAAGGCTCCATTGTTATACAGGTCCTGGTACCTAACTGATGACCTTCTTTCTTTCTTTTTTTTTTTTTTGGTCTCTCTTGACACACTTTAAATTCTGACAATTTAAACTCACCAGTAATGGGTGAGCTCACAAACCCTAAACACTTCCTCACCACATGCACGCACGGCCTTCAGACTCTATAAAAGCAGGACATAGGTTGGTCCTGTTTCCCCTTACCCCCCCACACCCACCTCACTATCTCTCTCTCTCTGTGCTCCCTGCAACCTCCCCTGCCCTAGGCAAGGTACGCCATGTTTTCCAAAGTGTTGCTCATGGTAATTGCTGAAGTGCATCTTGCAGTCATAATAAGCACCATCAGGACAGGCTCACTCATAATGCTGGTTTCAGAGGGGAAATGTCTGTGGAAAACCCACCATGCCCAAGTGCCTGTAGGCATTTCTAGCCCATAGCAGTATTATCAATAGGCTGAGAAAGACACAAAACACAAGGCTGTTTTTGAAAGTCGTAAATAATGTGGAGAAAATAAAATGGTGTGAGGTGATAAAGAAAAGATGCCTTCTTTGACTTGGATGATCAGAAAGGTTTCCTGAAAAACTAATTAGTGAACTAAGACATGTCTGATAAGAAGAAAACAACCATCATGTTCATCAGTTTACCTCACCACGGTCACTTCTTATTTTAGTGTTTGACCTCAGCACAGGAGGCACCTTCTGATGAGGGAGGAACAGAAAAGGTAGAAAAAGTCTAAAACATCGGGTGCTGTTTGGAAAGCAGAACTGATGGGTGCACAGGGGTGCTGTGGAGGCCTTCAGCTGACAGACTCTGCAGGAGGGCACACATTTTTCCGGATGGGTTATGTTCTGAGACACACCTCTCAACTATTTTTAAAATTCATGCATTAAAAATAGTCGAGCTCCAATCTGTTGAGGTTCTAACCCCAGCTGAGTCATTGCAGTGGTGAAATACTTAATTATTTTCAGGTTTGAGCAGCTGTGAGGCCCAGCCCCACAGGCACACACTTCAAAGACTTGGCAGTCGTTCTCAATCTTTCCATTTCTGAAGCAACAAAGAACAGCACTGAACTTTTGCCAGTTTGGACAATATGGTCAAAGTTTACCAAGGACCCCCACCAGGCAGATCATGTCTGAAGTTCTGTGAATTCAAAGGAACACTCTACAGTACCCCAGCACGGCAGCCCAACCACACCCATCCCCCCTCCCTCCCTCCACCCCCTCCCAATTTCTTCCCATCATTCATCTGGATAAATTCAACTTTATAGGTGGATAGAGTTTCCTAGTCATTCAATATTAATAATCGGCTCCCATCTTACTGATTGATTTGTCTTTCTTAGTTTATCTTCATGCTCAGAGGGTCTGGCACTCAGCGCTCTGAAAGGCTTCCATTCATAAGTGGGGAAAACAGGAAGGCATGGGTGGAGGCGGTGAGACCCAGGTAGGTCTTGATCTGATGTGAGAAGCCAGGACATGTTAGATGAGGTCCTCTTTCATCTGCCTTCCTCAGTTACCCCATAGGCTTCCCAGAGCTCCCTTCTGGGGAACCTGCATTTGAATTTGCCCCCATAATACCATTCCCAAACTCTGAAATTCTTCTCATTCTCCTTTTTGTATCAACCTAATATCCTCTTTCCCACGCTTTCGCATCCCCATTAGGGAACTGGTTAGTGTTTTAATTCTAAAACACTGTTACAAGTGGGATGCCCGTACCAGCAGTATCGGCATAACTTGGGAATTCACCAAAAAATGAATGCTCTGCCCACCTCAACCTAATGACATGTGGGTGTATGGGGTCGCAGGCGGGTGGCAGGGGAGCAGGTACAGCTGTGTATACTGGTCACGTGACTCTAATGTACACTTAAGATTGAGAAACACCATCACGGGGTATGAATGAAAGATCATGGACTGGCCCTCCCTGGTGGTGCAGTGGGTTAAAGCACAGCACTAAGAAGCTAAAGCCACTTCAGCATGAGTTCGATCCCCGCCCCGAAGCTGACCCATATAAGCTAAAGCCACTTCAGCATGAGTTCGATCCCCGCCCCGAAGCTGACCCATATGGCGCAGCAGACCTCTCCTGACCTGCCCGCTGCTCCCCTCAGCAGTGTACTTTGTCAGTTGTCCTGTTCTGCTCCCCACTCTGTCGTGTGATGAATCCCCTGCACCTCTGGCCTGTACCCCAGTTCTGTATGCATAAATAATCTTAAAAAAAAAAAAGAGAGAGAGAGAGATCATGGATTATTGTCACTTCCTAGCGTCTCATACTGCTTTTTAAAGGCATTGAATGCATTATTCTCAAAGTGTGACTGTGAAAGTTGGGGACATAGTGATCACCCCATTGCTTGCTACACAACAGCTGCTGGTCGCCCGTCTGAGAACATCATTGATGACATGGAAGCCAGTTATCTGAATCTACGTTCAGGAGCCCTCAGACCCCCCCTTTGCCACTTCTCTCTTGTAGGTTACAATCCCTGGGCCCTGAGCCACAGCCCCAGTGTTCCAAAGAAAGAGAAAAAGAGCTCCCTTAACACCCTCCACTCTGAAGTTAATGGCCCACTCTAACAGCACATCATTTATTGAATGTGAAAGGAGGCTTGATATGAGCAAGGTGTGACGACCTGGCAATTTATTTTACTTCTTGGTGTCACAGACATGTTTCTGTGGGCTCAGCGGGGTCAAAGAGCTTAAAACATTATCTAGAATAAGACAAACGTGTGGTTTTCCTCTTGCTTTCGTCTTCTAGTTTTGTTTTGTTTTGTTTTTTTCTTAGTGATTAATTAAGAGACATTCCTCTACTTTAGAAATTTGAGATGAGGCTGTACCAGTGATCATAATCATTCATAAAAGTGAACGTCTACAGAATTAAGCTTGCTTCAGAAACCGTGAGCCAGAGTTCCTAGCTGAAGGGAAATTTTTACCAAACCTTATGTGTTCCCCCAAATCTTTTCTGTATGTTCACATCCTCCCAGGCATAAATTTTCCATCAGGACTCAGCCTTCTCTGTAAAGCCTTTTAGACTGATGTGTCTTCTGGCGAGCCGCATTTGAAAGTCAAGCAAACAAGCCTTGCAGGGTTCACACTGAATTAAGAAAACATTTTCTGCATGACATTTAGGGCCAAATTAGGGACCAAAGTCCTCATTCTTTTACTCAAGGCTAGGTTTATGTCTCCACAGGCAATGTGAAATGGAGTGTGGAAAAATGATCTCATGAAATAAATTAGTTTCGACAGGGTGCCTGGTTTGTTCATACCCCACAGAGAGTGTGTGTGAGCGTGTGTGTATGTGTGTGTACATGTGTGTTTAACAGCAAGTGAGGGAAACAGTCATAGTAACAGATGAAGAAAAAGACCCTGGACCCAAACTAAGACGGGGCTTCTCCTCCGCGGCTTGGGCGAGACTCCCCACACTTTCCGAGACTCACTTGACTACTTTCTAAGGTTCTGAGGAAGAGGACAGTTAGGAAGAGTATTCCGTATTCAAACACCACGTCCACTGTCCCTTCGAATACTTGTGCCCTGTTCTGTGGAGACACATAACCATTTTCTAGGGTGCACACTGACACACTTGGCTTTGCCATTTCATTCTCTCCCAGCAGGACCTTAGAGCCACACATTTCCCAACACCAGACGAACTCGCTCTCTCAGCAATGCTCCCGACCATAGCCGCCTCCAGAACAAGATATCAGAATAGGAAATTGAATCTGAGCTTCTCACATGGAAGGCCAGGGCATTCATCATGGTGAGCACACTGGGGGTTTTTCATCTGAGTTTGACTGCTTGGGTTCATAAAATCTCTTTCATTTTTCATCAGGAGATTCCAAGTTTTATATATTTATTATCCCTCTCATTATTTCACAGCCAGCAGCCTATTTTACTTGTCGCAATGCCTAACGTGGAATAATTTTGGAAACCACAATGCTTATGAGGCATAGCTTACCAGAGCAAACCTTACTCTTTATTAACAGACTGGTTAAATTTTGCTTACATTTGCACCCTGGTGTGCAACTCCCCCCACCCCCAACAACCACATTGCAACTCCCCCCACCCCCAACAACCACAGAAAAATGGGGAGAATTCAACCTAGGCTTCCCCGTCCGCCTGGTTCCCCCTGGTCACAGTTTCAAGGAACTTGTTATAAACATAATTTATGTAACTCCCCATATTCATACTGAAAGGCATTGACCATTGAGTGGCAACAGCAGTAAGTGTTATTTTCATGGCAAATATGCTTCAATGAAATATAGTACAGGATTGCCTCTGACTCCTTCAAGCCGCAGTCTACTCTTAAAAAATTAGTGGCCATGGGTGGTTGTCAATATAGATCAACCTAAGAGGGAAAATATGTTCACTGAGAAGCTCTTTGGCCTGAGACTCTAACGCACAGGATCGTGGTGATTACAGATGGAGCTTTGGCCTCTCGCTGCGTTTCTGTTCTTTGCCCACACTGCCTCCTCTGTGAGTTTATTTGGCTTGTATGTGACTTAATTGTCCATAAAGGAGTGAGTTTAGGTCACCCAGTTATTCAGGAAAACATAGTTTGAATCTCTACCTTCATAAGTAAAATGTTCATATGTTGCATTTTCAGTGGTTTTATACATTTAATGAGATTACTGGATTAATAGAGTTTTTGTTGCTAGTGAGGATTTGGGTCATTCTTCCGAGGTACTTATTCAGTCAGAAAGATGGAGCTTTGTGGGCAGAGGGGACTAGGAGGAGGAGAGAACTGCTGCTAGATGAGAGAGGAGGGGAAAAGGGTACGGAGGAAAGTGAGATATGTGCTCTTCTCTTGGCAACATGAAAGAGTTGTAGACAGTCTTGCAGCAAGGACGTTCTAGAATTTCAGGAGTCATATTCCAGCCTGACTCTAAGGCATGCAAAGACCCTGACAGGTCAGCCACTTGGCTCCATTTCTTCAGACCACGCCAGGCATTCATGACAAATCTACTTTTTGAAAACCTGAACAAAAAGACAATCCTACAGTTTTCTTTTTAATTTTTTAAAGATTTATTTATTTATGCATACAGAATGGGGGTACAGGCCAAAGGTGCAGAGGCAGTGGGAGGATTCACCAGAGACAGAGTGTGGAGCAGAACAGGCAGGTCCAAGAAGTACACTGCTGAGGGGAGCAGCGGGCGGGTCAGGAGAGGTCTGCCGCGCCATGTGGGTCACCTCCGGGACCGGGGATCAAACTCGCACTGAAGTGGCTACCGCCAGTTTGCATTGCTGCGCTTTAGCCCCTTTGTGCCACTAGGGACAGCCCAAAGACAATCCTACAATTTTCTTAGTTTAAAATGAGCCCCAGGAATAGCATTATTGATTCACTTGACTCCAACACATAGTGCCATGCCCAGAACACTCAGAAATCATTTTGGAATGATGAAAAAGTAAACAAACAGTGTTGCTTCTGGTTCTGTCTTGGCTTGCTGGGAGCAGTGAAGTATAGGAGTCTGAGTCCAGGCTGGGAAGCCTGATGCCATTTTAAATCCCAGTTCTGCCACTTTGTGACTTTTTGACTTTGTTGTTGTTATTCACCTCAGTTTCCTTATCTGTCAAATAATGAAATTAGTACCTACCTCTTAGGGTTGCGGTGAAGAATTTGTTTAGAATAGTGCAAGACTCACTGTTGTGGGGTGTTGAGCAGTGTTGTATAACTTAAGCATTCTCCCCTTCAAAATCTACATGAACCACATTTCCCCAAGCCATGTATTATACAGCCTGCAAGATCCTCTCTTATTATTACACTCTGCTTAGCTCCATCTTTCTTTATTCCTGCCTGTCCAAGTATTCCAAAGATACATGAGAAGCATGAGCATGCATTGTCTGAAGTGCAAAATGAGGAAGACAGTTTTGTACATACATAAGAAAACCAAAGCATTTTCTGTACCATGTGTCTTTATGATAATTTCCTTTCAACAAGTGTTTTCAGTAAGAAAATGAAAGTCCATTCATTCTAAAAGCTGGCAGTACACTTGACCCAGGATCAAATCCATCTTGGAGGTTAAGAACCTGCATAGTTAGCAGCCCCATCATTACTCAGTGATAGCCTGGAAGACAGGAGCCAATGCTGAGAGAGATTTAAAAAAAAAAGGGTGGGGGGGAGATGGCTGTCCAGAGGTTCAACTGGTGGGATATCCAGACCCCATCTCCAGAAACCAGGAACCTCCTATCACAAGAGACAAAAAAAACTTCCTTCTGATAGTGCTTGATTTTTATCTCATCAGAAATACACAAATACAGCTGCTTTGAGAGTATTAGGAAACTGACCCGGACCCTCTCTGGTGGCGCAGTGGGTTAAAGCACAGCACTACAAAGCTAGCTGCAGCCACTTCAGCGCAAGTTCAACCCCAGGGAGGTGTCACACATGGTGACCTCTCCTGACCCACCCGCTGCTCCCCTCAGCCGTGTACTTCGTTGATCTGCCTATTCTGTTCCCCACTCTGTCTCTGGTGACGCCTCTCACCACCCCTGCACCTCTGGCCTGTACCCCAGTTCTGTATGCAGAAATAAATAAAACTTAAAAAAAAAAAAAAAAAACGAAACCAATCCCCCTTGTCCTCCATGATTTTAGCTAATCCTGCCCACTCAGTCTTCACCTCAGAGTCCTTACATGACTTTCAAGGACAACCTCACACACACACAAACTAAAGTGCATTTTCAAAAAAGGAACTAAGTTAATTTTAAATACTCGGATTCTTTTCAAATGGAAATTCCTTTCTTCCAAGAAATTTGAGGTTTTTAGAATGTCAGTTAACAGAAATCTGTCAGAAAGTGAAGTTTGTTTTTTCATGTCTACCACAAGGTAATTAAATAACCACCCACTGAAGTCCAGTGCAGGCGGGAAGATTCATTTCCAGCGGGAGGAAGGATTACCTTTTGCTCTGCCATTCCTGGAGTTGACAAGCCAAAAGTTGCCCCTTCTAAAATTATTATACAAAAATGACTGGATACATAAGGAGTATAATCCCTACGACTGCCAGCAAGCAACAAAAATGAAAATAGTTTCTTTCACATGATAGGGTTTCTCCACTCAACTACCCCTGAAACACTTTCCTTCGCGCAATTCTAAATGCCATCTTCAGTCGCTATGTCTGAAGTCAAAAACAAAGGAAGAGACAAAAACAAAGGGAACATGACAAGAGGGAGGGAGGAGAATTGTAGGTATATGGATTGTTTTCTGTAGCACATAATACAAAATACCACCAGACATAAACCCTCCAGTGCGAATGTATCAGGATGCAGTAGGAACTTTCCATCTTCCCACTCTGCATCCTGACACATGGCCCTGTGTCCTTAGAATAGTGAGGTGGCTAGTGGCTAGTGGAGCTCCAGAAATCACATCAGTGTTCCAGGCAACAGTAAGGCAAATAAGGCCCAAAGCCCTCCCCCGAGGGCTTTTTATTTGGGTCGGAAAGCCGGTCTCAGAATACTCTCCTTTACATCTACTGATGAAATGGAGCTAGAATATTCCAGCTTTTCACTGGTGAGTGAGAGGAAAGCAAAACAGATTCGCAGGAATAGGGGTGAACTCAGCCAACCCCCCTCAGGAAAATGGTCTACAGCTAATGCATTCGAAATGAAAGCAAATGAAATAAAGTATTTGAAATGAAATTAGAAATCTTCCAGAATATCCTGAACTGTTTGAGAGCTCACCTGTAGGGATAATGAGAACCTGAAGATTAAATGCCAGTAAAATGGTACATTCATTTGTGTTATTGGGCAGGTGTTACTGCTCCATGGGAAATATCTGAAGAACGTAATTCTACAATTCACTTATGCCAGATGATTGTGGAACATTTCAACTTTTTAAATACTGTCTGGCATAGAAATTAAGGATGTGGTCTTTGAAGTCCAACGAAACTAGGTTTAAATTCTCTGTGTTACTTCTAAGCTGTATGTCTTTAGAGAAGAAATAGCTGAGCCTTTCTATAAAATCTGTATGTACAAACTAGTAATTACATCAGATAATTATGTAAAATATGTGGGTGGAATCTGATAATTATGAATCTCCCCTTGCTTGGTGATAGATTTGTAGTTGAAGTAACTACCCAGAGACTACATTTCCCAGCTCTCTTTTTGGCTCGGTATGGCCAATGTTGACTAAGACTCAACCAGTGGACTGTAGACAAAATGACATTTCCTAGACTGTGAAGGCTTACACACACACACTCCTCTGTGTGTATTTTCCCCTTTCTGCCACTGGAAGTACCCCAGAAAGTACCTCAGGTGACCACACAAATTACTATGAGCCCTGGGATAAGCATCGTAGAGTTCCCACCTGAAAAAGAAATCAATTTGGTCATTTATTCAGTAGCTTGACCATCTTAACATCCCTTATACCCGGAATTATAACCACTTTCAAATAATCAGGAAATAGAAAATGTCATGAAATACTTCTTCCTTTGCAGTATTGTCCTTATTTGTGATAGAAAAGCAAAGAAGTAACTGATTCCCTCTTTCCCAGGTCTAAAATTATTAAAGTTAACATTTTATAGAAACTATAATTTATTAACTTAACATTTCCAAAAGTGTTGAAAACCTTAGACTAACGCCTAATAATTTAGTGAAGAAATTATAGTGTGGTAGTGAGTATTTACACAATTACCATGTTACTCGTATAAAAGAATGCTGCTTCTTACTAAAGAAATACTAAGAATGCACTAAGAAAAATGAAGGAATAAAACCCCAAGAGTGCTCTAATCAGATAGTTTCAAATAAAACTCTAGTGATTCAATCAGAGCCAAAATGACTTTAAGAAAATAGTAATTTAAGTAGTCACAACTGAGTTTCATTTATGTAAAAATATTTGACATGCTCAAGGGTCAAATATTTTAAATCCATAAAAATTAATAACAAGCTACATAATAGTGTGAGAATTTTAGGTTTTGTACATCTTTTACTTGTAGTTTTTTTTTTTTTTAAATTCCTGAAGGCTTTCCTTTCTGTAAAAGAATTTATGTAAAGTATGCCTTCTCTGTTTTGACCTCTGCTGTTACAATCCAATAGGAAGGAGCTTTACAGCAAATGAGTCATTTATATATGCATCCCTTTTCCTGTTTTCCCCAACACAATTGTAAATCTAACATTAGATTACAGTGTTCCATCTCTCAGGAACATTTTAGCGCAGTTCTAAAAGAACTAATTTAAATTACCATGGATTATTTATTTCCATGTAGAGCAGTTAGAGAGGGCATCTGATTTTTTTTTAAGTGTAGACACTTAGCCATACAGAATCTATATGTGAGTCTAATAGAATAAAGGAAGCATCCAGTAAATTCATTATTGTCTCAAGTCCAATATGAATATTGGACTTTAAAGAAAAAGTAGGAATGTAATCCCAGCTTTCTTGTGGTAAAGTATAGTAGCTCCCAAAGAAATGATAATCAAAATTATTTTCCCCCCTTAGATTCCTAGAGATTTACATGTTCTGCCTTTAATACTTGAGATTAATTCTTAGATTCATAATCCTGTTCATTTAGTCAACAATTTTTCTAAATTTCAGTGCTGTGAAAATTAGATTAAAACACAATATAATCAAGTATTTCTTTAGCACTTACTCAAAGTGTGGAAAGCTCCCTACCTCTCTCCCCATCAAAATTAAACAAACAAACAAAAAAACACAGGACAACAAAGTGAACCTACTGTGCTTAGGAGGAAGGAAACTGAAGGTAATTGTTTCCATGTCTAGTCACAAAGCCAAGTCACTCCCAATACAGTGCTCTTTGTACCTTAAGAATCTTTGTCGAATCTGGTCATTCGACAAAGATAATGTTCAAGGCCCTCCCTGGTGGCGCAGCAGGTTAAAGCATACTACTAAGAAATTAAAGCCACTTCAGCATGAGTTTGATCCCCATCCAGGAGGTGACCCACATGGTGCAGCAGACCTCTCCTGACCCGCCTGCTGCTCCCCTCAGCTGTGTACTTCATCAATCTGTTCCCCACTCTGTCTCTAGTGAAGCCTCTCACCACCCCTGCACCTCTGGCCTGTACCCCAGCTCTGTAAGCATAAATAAATAAAATCTTTAAAAAATAATAATAATGTTCAAATAGCTACTGTTTGCTATTCTGAGTGCCAAGTACTGGAGACATAAAATGAATTGTAAGGTTTTTTTAACTCCTTTAACAGATCACCTCTAAATGTCTTGCTGGGAGGAAATGGCCTTTGGTTGGGAAGATGCCTTGATAGAGGGTTGATATAAAAACTAGTAATTTAAGAGTCATAGAATTGGTTGTCCCAAGCCACAGGAGAAGAAAAGTAGAACTATTTAAAAAGCTGTTTAGATTCAGTGGTAATAAGGAGGTGTTTAAATTCCTTTGTTAATTCCTTCATCACTGAAAAGAATCCAGAAACAACTGAGGAAAATTACAATGGAAAACGAATTGTTACAGCTGTCTTGTAAAGTACTAAGGAGAAGCGCGAAATAATGAATTTATTCAAGACATGTTACCAAGTGAAGAATAACAGCCATTCTGTTATATCAAGCATACTTAGCATACTTCAGAATACTCTATGCTGTCTAAGGAAACATACATGCTAAGAGCAGTTTTGTAGAATGTTATACACTGAGCAGATCGCAGTGTTCACATCATCTGGAAAGGAGATTTGGACTTCTCATGATAATCAAAAAGACTGTCTATCTCTAAAGAGTTTGACTTTTGCCAGAATGTATTTCTTTGTTGTTTGTATACTCAGACTTTGAATATTTTAAAAATAATTGTAAAATTGGAAGAACTAAAGAACATATTAATGAATCTAGGTATTAATACTAAAATTAAATATTATTCAATTAAATAAAACTTAGCACTTTAAATATTTTAACATTCATCACCAGATAAATTTTTAGGTCTATTAGGTCATAATAGAATAATATGAATGACTATTAAGAGAAGTGTTTTGTAATCTTAAATTATTTTTAAAATGCTGTTTGATAAAATTTATTGTCATTTGTCTCTCAGATTTTATTGATTTATTCATATTTTCTAGGAGGATATATACACCCTCAAATGGCTTTGCCCACAAAAGATATTAGCTACTGTTGATTTGGTGGTGGGAGCATCGTGAAATAAACACAGCATTGAAGATTAGTCTATTATACCTTTAAAAGCAACAGACACCAAAAAATGACTTAATATGCACCTCTGTGTAGATCAGGAAATTTATTTAGTCCTGGTCTTAAGTCTTTAAGTTCTTAAGTCCTTAGGTGTTAGCAAAAAACTTCAAGTTTTAAGAAGAATTTTTGAGCTATTTGATTTACTTCCTCTTTAAAATCTAGAATGCCACTGTTAGCCCCTTTATATGTAAGATAAATAGGTCAGTCTCAAAAACCTTAAGTCTCTGCCCACTTCGCCACCACTTCTCTGAGTTCTGCCTGCAGTCTTATCTGTTGAAGATAATCTTGATCCCAGTTTGAAGAAGGTTGTGATTGAAATTCTCAAATAATAATCTCCATGAATGACTTGTCACTATGGAGAACAGGGGGTAAGGACTAGATAAAGCCCATTAAGATTTGAACTTGTTTTCTCAGGAAAATCAGATCTGAACTTGACAATTATCCATAGTAGATGGCAGCAGCCAAAAGTCATTTCTACCTTAATGCAGAAGATATTAGATAATTTCTGAAATTAACTTGCCTCCTTAATTGTGTTTGTTTACACTGACTGTGAAATGCATGTGGCTTACATTCCTTAGCATGTGTGTATTGATTTTGAGAAGGTGTTCAGAAGTGAGAGGAATGCATATGGTTTTAATAATGGCTACAGATACCCTACAAAGTACGTAATCTGCTTAAGGACAATAAAAGCCCTTTTAGTTCACTCAGTTATCTGGCTAGATAAACATAAACTCTAGCCAGGCTTCCCCTGTCCACATAGTTGGGGCCTTCATCCAGGTCAGTGGGTCTAGGCTCCAAGAATATATACTCATTGTTATTCCAGGTAAAACATTGTTTACAGTCAGTAAATCGTTAAACCCAGTAAAGGTCACACACTGTTAACATTTTTTGACAAGTTGTTCTTCCACAAGACCTGCAAAGCTAGTCAGACAAAAATTCAGTCTGTGTGAGTTTAGGACAATTATGAACTTTCAGAGCCAAAGTTCTCAGCTGTCTCTGTCCTTCCTGCCTTCATTTTGGTCCTCTCTACTTTCTTTCATCCAGGCCTGAATTATTTCCCACAAGGAACGAAGTTCACACTCCAACCCTTTTAGGACACGACAACTTGATTTCCCAAGAGAAACATCTTCTGTTAGCTTATTTATGTCAAAAAGAAAAATTGAGAAAGCACCTTCTCCCAACTTGAATTCAACTTCAAATTATCCACAAAGACTGAAAGCCACATAGAGCCATATGTACTGGGAGCTGGAGTCAGCTACTAGGATGCTCACTTGTAGATTGGAAATGGTGTCCCATGGAGAACAAGGGATTTGCTGAACCACACATTATGATTTCACGACCAAGTATGGAATAGAACTCTGGCTACTTTAAGTGAAGGCCTTAAGAGTTTCATGAAAACCCTGACCAAACAGTAAAATGAATTTAAAGCACCTTCAGAAAATATTTCAGTATTAACCCTGAGATGATTAGCTTGAGAACTCTGATTTGCACTTTTTTAAAAATATTTATTTATTTATGCATACAGAACTGGGGTACAAGCCAGAGGTGCAGGGACGGTGAGGGGCTTCACCAGAGACACAGTGAGGAGCAGAACAGGCAGATTGACGAAGTACACTGCTGAGGGGAGCAGAGGGCGGGTCAGGAGAGGTCTGCCGCGCCATGTGGGTCACCTCTAGGGCCGGGGATCTAACTCTCACTGAAACTGCTGTGGCTAGCTTGCAGTGCTGCATCCTAACTCTTTATGCCACCAGGGAGGGCCCTGATTTGCATTTCTTTAGTGCATATCTTCTACAAAGCAACTAGAAGATGATTATAAACATTGACAATATTTCCAACTTTCTCTTCTAATTATGAACATCCATTTATCTGGATGACCACGTCTCTTATTTTTCCAGGATACTTAAACTGAGTGTGTGAATCTTTGCAAAAGCAATATTTCTTCAGCTATTTTTCTGGGTCCCAGAAGCCACCCCGCTGTGAGAACTATTGAAGCTAGAGTATGATAATAAGGATTGAACCTCTTCTGCTGGTAATATGGTTTCCATTAGCACACAGTCTACATTTATAGATGAACACTTTATTAGTTGAGTTACTATTGTATGATCAAAAAGTACTTCACATTTGCAAAAAGAAAAACACTTTAGAGTAAGGTCAGTTTGACAAAAGTGTGATATTTGCAGAGAGAGCCAAGCCTTATCCATTTAAAAGGCCAAGTTAAATAAGACACAATTAGATCTCATTTGGCCTCCTACCTCTCAGGATTCATAAACTCACATTTCAGCAACCTTCGGGGAACAAGTTTCGCCTTAATTGTATCTTGTTTCCCTTGGCCCATCTACATTCCCCGGAATCTTCTGACAGGCGCTTTCAGCAAATATCACACTTCCTTGCGTCTCCCTGACCTTTTTTTCAAACTGGCTTTTCCTTTTCCTTATTAAATGTTTTTGAACAGATATCATATTTTATTTTGTTTAGAACGATAAAATAACGGGTGAGAATTTATTCATCTACATAGCTTCGAGAAGAAAATAGACATCAACAGCAGAATTTTTAGAAAAACACCCTCCCAATCAGTTCTGAAGATGCACACTCTTTAGCATCCATGGTAAGTCCATGGTCTCGCCCCACATGGCGAGATATCAGAAAGGAAAAAATTCACAGTGAGGACTCTAAAGTGCCAAGGCATTGCACCTTGTAAAAGTTGAGAGCCAAAGTTTACATTTTTAAAAAAGATTTATTTATTTATACATACAAGAACTGAGGCAGAGTCCAGAGGTGTAAGGGATGAGAGAATTCACCAGAAACAATGGGGAGCAGAACAGGCAGATATACTGAAATACACTGTGAAGGGAGCAGCGGGTGGGTCAGGAGAGGTCTAGCTGTGCCATGTGAGTCACTTCCTTGTCTGGGGATCGAACTCATGTTGCAGTGGCTGCAGACACCTCCATAGTGCTGCGCTTTACCCCCATGTGCTACCAGGGAGGCCCAAAGTTTAAATTTCAAAGATGCAAACTGTAAGCTGACTTGAAATGATAGAACACTGGCCCTCCCTGGTGGCACAATAGGTTGAAGTGTGGCACTGTGAGGCTGTCTACAGCCACTGCAGCCATGTTTGGTCCCCAGTCAGGGAGGTGACCCACATGGCACAGCAGACCTCTCCTCACCTGCCCACTGCTCCCCTCAGCAGTGTATTTCAGTCAGTCTGACTGTTCTGCTCCCCACCCTGTGAGTGGTGAGTCTTCTTACCCCCTGTACTTCTGGCCTGTACCCCAGTTCTGTATGCACAAATAAATAAATCTTTTTTTTTTTTTAATTTAAAAAAAAATTTAATTGGCTTCACTTTCTGTGGTTTCTGTCACCTCCAGTCAACAGCAGTTGCAATACATTTGAAAATACTATGTACAAGAAAATGTTATGACAGACAGCTCTATTAGTCTATTCATGTAAGTTTTATTAGTCTATTGTTAATGGTCTGTAGTGTCATGTAAGTTTATTAGTATCAGTTCCTGCAATTACTAGTTGAGTAACCACTAGCAAATAAGATTCACTATCTCTCCAATATTTCTCAGTTTAATCAAAATAAAGATCTGGGTCATGCGAGGTGAATATGAAGAAAGCTATATAATGCCCATTGTGTAAAGTTGGGTATGTACTTGGCCCAAAATTTCACTCTATTGTGACTTCACTTTTTCCTTTGAAATTTTTTTCTATTTGATGCCTTACTGCATTCCTTCCAGAGGCTACTTCCGAGTCTTTGACAGTCCTGAGTCTCAGTCCTCCTCCTCAAGCTCAGTCAGTCCCAAGTTAGCTTCTGGGAACGCCACGCAGACCTTTCTCTTCAGCCCTCCCTAGACTTGCCTCTTTTTCTGTGGTCTTGTCTCATTCCCGTTTTTCCTGTCACCTGTGACTACTGTGACTATTATGTATTAGTGATTGAATAAATGATTATGAAAGGTGTTTTGTCCCGATTTCTGTGACCGGCCACAAGGAAGAAAGACGGGAGGCAGAAAGGCTGAACCTGTAGAGTTTATTGCTCCCGGGCAGCAGCTGAAACGGAGCCCCTAGGGTGGGGTCCGCAGCAACTGCGAGTGCTGTAGGAGAAAGTGTCTCTTACATAGACTTTAGGTTCAGATTCTAGAAAGGTGACGTGTTGCTGTGCACCTGGATGCGAGGCCGTCCTTGTGTTAACGCCCATATCTGGTCACACGCAACAAAAGTTTGCATTTCCTCCTGCTCTGCTGAATCTTACTCCACTCTCTAGAGTGGTACGTTGCTCTATCGCCCTGTGACGCATTCTGCTCCCCTCTGGAGCCCCTGCTTGCCTCCACCCTCTGCAGCAGCTCCGCGGGATTTAGGAGTCTGGCTGTCTCTTCACCCCACCACCAAAATACCCATAATCCTCTGCCCCAGGCTGTTAGCCCCTCCCCTTTTTACTCTACACTCCTAATTTCCCCTCTCCCAGTTTCCCCTCTCCCAATTCTGCAGACAGGTTTCTAGGGTCAGTTTTGGTTTAGTTTAATCTTCTCCCTTGTTTCTTTATATCCCACACAAGTAAAATACTCCTGAATGTCTTCTTCCTTCTGCCTTCTGGAGTTTATTTCTTAAAGATGCTAATGGCCACCTAATCTCCAAAGAAATGCTGTTTTTTCCTGTTTCCCTCATTCTCCTTAAACTTCGTGCAGCCAGGACCTGCCTACTGGTCTAGCCCTGGCCTTGGGATAAGGCAGGAATCAACTTATCACTTTCTTCCTGAGACTGTCTTGTTTCCAGCCAGGAGACTGAATATGAGCATTGCTACAATGGTGGGAGAGAAGGGTCAGTGACAGGAAAGAACTAGGGACAGATACCCTAATCTTTGGCCTTTCATTCAGAGGTCTTGACCAGAAGGTTGTGTGACACCCCACCCCCTTGTGGGGGGTTCGGTTTCCAGAATTGAGAAGAGTAGGTGGTCTAGACTGAGGTGTAAGGGGGTGCAGCGGCCCTTTAGAACAAGTCATCCACAAAGGATGAATCTCAAGAAGCAGTAGAGTAGAAATGAGCCATGGTTGTGGACAGATCCCCCCAAAGAGCTTCCTGGAAGCTCCAGTAGGTCACAGTGACGCAATGGGGAGTTTCCCATGCTCACCATTCCTGCCCTCAGAGAGAGAGGGACGGCCTAACCAGAGACCATTAGTTAGATTCGAAGGGGTCCTCATGATTGTGTTGGAAGGACTCAGCTGTGGAGGAAGCATGGTCATGAGACTGAACAACCAGGAGCATCACAGACATCTCAGAGGACTCTAGTGAGAATAGAACCTGGCGACGAAAGCCTTGACCGTATGCCAGCCAAACCTACCATGCAGGCCAGCACTGTGCCTGCCAGTGCTCTCTGAGTTCTTCACAAGGGAGAGGTTATAACACCCCCAACCACACCCCCAAACTGTCAACTCTGTAGGACAGATGAGTCGCTGCTTTTCTGCATTTACCTTGATACTGAAAATAACACCCTGGTGAACAAATTTTGTTGAACTGAGTTCATGAATACCTTGTTTCCCTTTGTGC
Organism: Condylura cristata; assembly: GCF_000260355.1. Lineage (NCBI taxonomy): Eukaryota > Metazoa > Chordata > Mammalia > Eulipotyphla > Talpidae > Condylura > Condylura cristata. Next base: position 16,940,956 of record NW_004567122.1, read on the forward strand.
TAAATTCAGTTGATACAGTCTTCACACACACACACATACACACACACACACACACACACACACACACACCATCTTTTTAAATTCTCACCTTAGTGATACTTTAAAAATAATAGATGAAGAAAGACTGAGAGGATGGACTTAGGTATTGGTACAACTTAAGAACGAAGTTGGTCTGGAATGCTCAGTAAGTATTTTAAGTTAACTCAAACCACTAGAGGGAGTGTGCACAGACACAGTTGGAATTGGATAGAAATTGCATTCTTGGCAAATCTTTTGACCAGGCATTATTCTTTCTCTGTTAAAAAAGAAAAAGTAAACACTTGAAAAAGAGAGAGGCTGTCATGTATTTACATCATTCTCTGATGTGACACAAAAGCAGAGTTAAAACACTAGTTCATGTGGGCACTGTGGACTTTTTAAAAACTTAAACTCATGAATTTGCTACAGTTCTGGTATTTAAGCTTAAATAGCAACTTAATATGGTTAGTTGAATGCCCAGTCTTGATGCCACCTTTTTGAACTATCCATTCAAAAGTCATACATTAAATACATCCCATTTCTCATTTAAAAGTAAAAGGGACTTTTGTGCTCATTTTATAGTTGGAGGGGGAAAATCCAGTCTTAGCTCATCAATTATCTAAGCTATATATACCCACACTGAAAAGTTTGGGTTTAAATGGAAAGAATCCGAAGAAGCATGACTCAGCAGACTCCTGTATGACTTAGCAGACTCCTGTGAGATCTCAAGTTACAAGGTTGGCTTAGGACTTAGTATAGCCAAAGAAACACAAAAGAAAATAATAATCACATTTCCTGTCACTCACGCAAAATATATATATATTTACGCAAAATATATATATATATACTTATATATATATACGCAAAATATATATATATATTTACGCAAAATATATATATATACTTATATATATATACGCAAAATATATATATATATATTTATATATATAAAAAATGCCAAACATTTTATATATATATATATTATATATGTATAATATATATATTATACATATATAATATATGTATATATATAATGTTTGGGATTTTTTAAATGAGCATATACAGTGTTGGCAAACATAGCGGGAATAGTGTTCTCATTTACTCTGGTAGAAGCATGAACTGATACAGTGTTTTTGGAATACAATTTAACAAGGAGAATTAAATGTTTTTAAACTTACATGGATTAACACAAAAATTTGCATTCAGTCATTTTCATTGCTCCATTAGCTGTAGTAATGAAGTAATAGAAACCTTTTGGTTATCCAGGAGTGGAGTAATTCAATATATAAAGTGCATCTAAAGTCTATAATGTGCATTCGCTATGGGCATGGAAAATCAGTTTTCTGCAAACTATTTAGTAACAGTATAATGTCTATTACTTCTGTAGAGTTACAAGTGTGTGTGTGTGTGTGTGTAATGAAAGAGTTATCTGTAGTCATGAAACTCCAAGAAATTTTCTTTCTAATTGTTAGTGTTCTGGGTGACATTGAGCAAACTACTTACAAGTCTCTGATTCCCATTTGGGGGAGGTCACACAACTCTGAATACTTCCTTCAACTGAGTTCTCCTTCCTGCTCTCTGGAATCTTAGACAGCTTTCCCCATCTATGTCTGGAGACCAGCAAAGATGACTTCAATTGGGTCACTGTATTGCCAGGATGGAGCGTGGAGTTAACATTGCCACTAGGGAATCCACGCAAAGCATCCCAGGCACCGTCCTCACCCCAACATTACACCCCATTAGGGTAATGCAGACAAAATCAAGTCGCCTTTTTACCAGAGTCACTGATACATTTAAAATTGCCAACTTCTCTCTACCCAGCACTCCCCACCCCCACTAACCTCACTTCATTTTTTCCATAGCACTTAACTGTTTTTCAAAGAAGGTACTGTGTACTCATTGACCATGTTTCAACATCTGTTTTGTTCATTGACACAGCCCCAGCATCTAGAGCACAAATTTTGACTGAATAGAGGAAGAATGAGCAAACAAATGAATGGCTATGAATGTTCTTTAAAATTTTCTGCACCAAAGAATCACTCTGTAGAGTAAGACATTGTAAGTGGCAACTTTTTTTTTTTTTTTTAAGATTTTTTTATCTATGCATACAAGAACTCCGGTGCAGGCCAGAGGTGTAGGGATAAGAGGACTCACCTTAGATATGTGGATAGCAGAACAGGCAGATCCACTGAAATACACTGCTGAGGGGAGCAGCGGTGAGACAGGAGAGGCCTGCTGTGCCCTGTGGGTCAGCTCCCTGACTGGGGACAGCTTCACAGTGCTATGCTTTAACCCCAAGTAGGCCTGTGATTGACAAATTTTGAGCCATATCCAGGCTACATGTTTGAAGCCCTGCAATATTTTCTTGTACATTTTTTTTCCGAAACAATTTAAATTGAAACAAATTCCAAAGCAGTATAGTACACTAGATGGGCTCTTCACTCAGCGTTCCCTAACATCATCCTACATAGTCCCCACAGTGTTTGTCATTGGATACCAGGCTTACTTAAAAATTAGAAACCGGGCCCCCCCTGGTGGCGCAGCGGGTTAAAGCACAGCACTGAGAAGCTAAAGCCACTTCCGCATGAGTTCGAATCCCACCTGCCCCAGAGGTGACCGCATGGCGTGGCAGACCTCTCCTGGCCCACCCGCTGCTCCCCTCAGCAGTGTACTTGGTAGATCTGCCTGTTCTGTACCCCACTCTGTCTCTGGTGAACCCTCTCACCCTCCGCATCTCTGGCCTGTACCCCAGTTCTGTACAAATAAATAAATAAATCTTTTAAAAAAAAAAATCAGAAACTCCTAAGGATTAAGTCTCAGCACTATCAGCTCTATGCTGAGTTCGATCCCCAGCCGGGGACCTGACCCACATGGCACAGCAGACCTCTCCTGACCCGCCCGCTGCTCCCCTCAGCAGTGTATTCCAGTCAATCCGCCTGTTCTGCTCCCACTCTGTCTCTGGTGAAGCCTCTCACCTTCCATACTTCTGCCCTGCACCCGAGTTCTTCTATGCCAAAAAAATTTTTTTTTTTAAATCAAGAACTAAACCATAAAAACATGGGTGTTTTAACTTGAAGCATGTGTATGGGGACACTGACTCCACCTCCTACCCGCAGAGTCACTTGGGGTCACCCTGTGGCACCTTTCAAGCAGGAAGCTGCTGCTCTGTTTGGCCCAGACGCCTCTGCTCCCAGTTTTATTTCCAGCACCGATGATTAGTTGACATTTATCTTCAGACTGTTGGAGCTGCCTGGTGCAGATGAGGGGGTCAGACTCCACCCCCTGACCGCCGCCAGCCCAAGCTGGACTGGACTTATGGGCAGGCCCTCCGTCTTAACCCCACCCCTGATGTCCTCAACCACAGGCTGCTGTGGTAAAGTAAAGCTCCTGTGAGTAAAGCTCCTGAGTGCCCTTTCTTTCATCAGAGCTGCTGCTGAGGCAGCTAACCCAGTGGCTGCAGGCCCTTCACTGCTCCCCTCAGCAGTGTATTTCAGGGGAGCTTGCCTAACTTTATTTTCCCACCTTAAGGCACTTTATTTTAACAGATGAGGGAGCCCCTACACTCCATGGCCACAGGCCTTTGTCTCACGCTGCCCGGTTCCTATAGCAGCAACATCCACTTTGCACCATCCGTCAGGAGCAGGGCCTTCTTTCTCTCCCTCTCCCCTGCTAGCTGTCCCAGTCCTCCATCCTGTGGCTGGATGAAATGTTTTTTTCCTTTTGCTGCGCCAAAGGCCCTTTGTGTTTGTGGCCATGGGTGGCCCAGAATGGGTGAGAGGTTCTGAGCTTTGCCGTGTGAGGATACAACGCCACACCCAGCCAGAGCACAGGCAGGAAAAGGGTGGGAGCTTTCCATTTCATCTGTGGCGGGGACACTTGAAATTAATGTTTTCTGTTAAAGTGCCTTCAGGTGGGAAAATAAAGTTAGGCAAGATGTTTATATTGCTTGTAGATATACCCTATATCTAAATTGAAACGTTCTTTAAAGATTTATTTACTTATGCATACAGAACTGGGGTATGGGCCAGAGGTGGGGGATAAGAGAATTCACCAGAGACAGAGTGGGGAGCAGAACAGGCAGATCCCCTGAAATACACTGCTGAGGGGAGCAGCGGGCGGGCCAGGGAAAGTCTGCTGCACCATGTGGGTCAGCTCCCTGGCTGGGATGACACTCATACTACTGTGGCTCTGATAGCTTCATAGTGCTGTGCTTTAGCCCACTGTGCCACCAGGCAGGGCCCCTGAGTCCCTTTTAAGCACAAGGGTGCGGCCCCACAGTCAGGCAACCCAATGCACATCCCAATGCACACCGGGTTTGCCCTGAAACAAAACCAGCAGGAGCTTTGCACCCCAGGCTCAGGCATCTTGTCCCACTTTCCTCCTGTGTCCCGAAGCTTGACATGATGTCCAGTTTCTTGCATTTCTAGGCCACATCCTGGGCAACCAGCATGACACCACATGGAGAGGGCTCATCTTGACCTGCCTTCGTCGTCATCCCACCTAGCAACAATCTGCAACAAATGGCAGATTTTCTGACCAGACAGATCAGAGTCACTGCAGATGCAGAAGTGAGGTAAACACCAAATGTATTTTCTTCTCCTAGCCTTAAGACAGCCTTCATTGCTTGTATTCTTTCAGTAATGGTAATGTCCCTGAGACTCAGTTGGCCTTCAGTGACCTCTGTTTTTCATACCAAGGTAACAAGAGGTCCACTCTGGGCCCACTGAGGAAAGTCTTGCAGGGACTGACCAGAGCAATCTCATTAGCCCAACCCTGTCAACACATAGAGGAAACAGATCTGCTCTAGTGATCTTGGACCCAAGGCAAAGAAAAAGATCCGGAAGGTTTGCACTGTGTATAATCTGTGTGAGATGCTGCAGACAGTCCCACACAGAGTGCTTGTTCTTCAGCCTCTGGTGCTGCTTCAATGAAATGATCGCTCTAGAAGTGAGGGGAATGGGGTGCAATAAGCCACAGCTTGTATTTGTAATCCACTGTTTTCCAGTTCAATCAGTTGTTGGATGTGGTTTTCAAATATGTCTGATGAATACAACATTGATTTCTGTCTGTGATGAGTGAAGAAAAATCATTGCCGTGAAAACTCACTGCAATCAAGCCATCTGCAGTTTAGTTTGGTTTGAGAAAACCTTAATATGTTGTAGTCAACATTAAAATTTACCACCCTTCAGCCTTAACGTGATCAATTCAGGCTACTCAAGATAGTGATATGTGCAGCGATGCCATTAGGCAAGCCATGTGAGGTTGTAGAACTGGTATCTGCTTCACCGCCATGAAAGAATGTTTTATGTCTTTCCTCATTTAAAACATGTGTAAGCATCTTTTTCTAAAAAGCAGTCAGTTTTCTGCATGTACCCATTTCTCTGCACATTTCTGAAAGTACCTAATCTTACCCACTGTTTAGTTGTATTTAGAATATCTCACATTTTGTCTGTCCTCTTTTTTAAAATTTATTTTTAGATTTATTTATTTATGCATACAGAATTGGGGTGCAGGCCAGAGGCTCAGGGGCGGCGAGAGGCTTCACCAGAGACAGAGCAGAACAGGCAGGTTGACGAAGTACATTGCTGAAGGGAGCAGCGGGTGGGTCAGGAGAGGTCTGCTGCACCATGTGGGTCACCTCCCTGGCCTGGGATCGAACTCATGCTAAAGTGGCTGCAGATAGCTTCATAGTGCTGTGCTTTGACCCCTTGCGCTACCAGGGAGGGCCCTGTCTGTCCTCGTTTTAAACTCTAGCAATTTGCGCTGGAAAGCATTATTTGTACTTGAAAAGTGCTACTGTTTTACCAGTGAAATTCATTGTACTCTATAAAAGTGTCATAGCTGACAATGCACTAGAAATTAGGGACAAATTCAGTCAAATTCAGTTTTCAATTATGTATTTTTTTATTCTGATTGACCCATTTAGCTTTTTGTTTGTTTGTTTGTTTTGTTTTTGTTGTTGTTGTTGTTGTTGTTTCCATTGCAAAGAAATTTATTTTAGGACCATTCATTCTAAGAGCTTTTTTGATCCTTTTCTATCCCAGCTGAATGTGTGAAATCCTCAGTTTGTTTCAGGCCATAAGAACCAAAATTTATGATGTCACAAAGTTGTAACCTTTAAAGCGGCTGTGTTTGATACTTTGATTCATTGGTTCATTTTTTTCTGTGAACTGGACATTTCACAGTACATAATAACTATAATTACCGCATGGAAATAACAAGCAAATTGGGTATGACTAACAAGCATTTATGTTTCAGTGTTTGTGAGGAGAACAGATGTGATGGTGAACATCAGCTGGAACACTCCAGTCCTTGTCAAACACGCATGCTGTTAATCATATATTTACTGGCATGTAGAAAATAGTAAATCATTACTAAATTTCAAAATCTGCAGCATGTGTTTCATGTCAAGACACAAAGAAACGATCCTGTACCCTTTCTGGGTTCTTCTAGGCTGACAAATAATCTAACAAGTATCAGACAGATTGAAGAGAGCCAAAGCAAGTCTGATAACAACTTGTACGCCTCCTGTATACAAGGGAGAGACTCAGCATGACTGACTGACTGGCCCACTTGGTGTCTGCTGCCATCTTAGCTAAGACGGAAGGGGGTGGGGGAGAAACTGGCAGGTGGAGAAACCACAAAGGTCAGTTTGGGGACTTACGGGGAAGACACAGCAAACAAAAGGTACGTATATATAGCTCTGCCTTCTCCATTGAAAAAAAAAAAAAACGGAGCTATGATTGAAAAGAAGTTTTTTCTCTGAAGAGCCCCTTACAGAGAGATGTTGACATATAAATATCAAAAGCAATCTCCATGAAGCCTTCACCCACCCCAGAAATAAAACTTGGCTAAAAAGACATTTCAGGGCTAGTGTATTTTTTTGCCCTCCTATCGTCTTTACTAGAGTTTATCACAAATGCTGTAGATTAGAAGACATATGGAAGATTAAGGGTAGAAGTGAAAAAGAGATGTCTGTTCATTTGTGTGTTTATGTGTTGCAAGGAGAGGAGGTGTGAAGGTTCGCAACGGTAACCTTCTCCAGGAATGGCAGAGAGCTTCTAGAAAATAGAAGAGTCCTTTTAATTATGCAGTCAGTGAACTTATTCTTGCGTAAGAAGAGTAAGGAGCTCTGAGCAGTAAATGACATCCTGATGTCTGTGTGGATCCCAATTGCCCTCCCTTCTTCATCCACCCCTGTCTTCTCTGACTCTCCTTCCTCCCCTCCTCTCTCTCCTTCCCCATCCTCTTCTCCCCAAACCTTTTGAATTTTTTTTTTCTCTCTTAATGTCTGCTTTTGGGTCTTGTCCCAAGTTCCTTAAGCCTTGAATGGGGACTCACACTCAGATCACCCCAGTTTTCCCTGGAGCAGCCCTGTAACACTAGTACCTATCTAGAACTCCATAGAAAAAAGTCTACACAGAGAAGAAATGTGTGATGGTCTTTAAAATCCTCTCCAGTCCTTAAGATTCCATTACAGGTAGAAAGCAAAACATATGCCTTTGTTGTAGCAGTGGATTCCTTCATAAAAAGAAATTTATCACGGGCCCTCCCTGGTAGCACAGCAGGTTAGGACGCACCACTGCAAGTCAGCCACAGTGGCTTCAGTGCGAGTTCGAGCCCCAGCCCCAGAGGGGACCCACATGGCGCGGCAGACCTCTCCTGACCCGCCCGCTGCTCCCCTCAGCAGTGGACTTCCTCTATCTGCCTGTTCTGCTCCCCACTCTCTCTGGTGAAGCCTCTCACCGCCCCTGCACCTCTGGCCTGTACCCCAGTTCTGTATGCATAAATAAATAAATCTTTAAAAAATAATAAAATTATCACATGGAATTAATTGATGATAATAAAACCAGCTATCATTTTTATCTAACAGATTATTATAAGTATTGATCCAGATAGTTAACACTGTTTCATGTAAAAATTCCTGACTGTAGGTAGCATCACGACACTGTCCTTATTTTCCTAAAAGGAGTCCAAAGAGCTGAGCACCTGAAAAATCTCTGACAATAAATAGATTGCCTTCATTTGTTAACTCTAGCCAAAAGAAAAAAATGAGAGAAACATATTGGCCTTTTTTTTTCCTCTCATAGTTGTATGTGTTTCTCAAAAGTCTGGTTGAAATCATCTAAGTATTATAAAACCTGTTGAAATTCTGAAAGGAAATTGGGAAATTTGAAGGTTAAGCCTAAGTTTCTTTCTTTTATATACAGTCGTTCTTAGTTTGCTTCAGATTTTCTTTTTTGTATTTCCCAGTGTAAGTTGTGGCTGTGAATTAAAAATAAAGCGCATGAAAAGCACTCCATGGTTTTCATCTGTAGGAACTCTCTTCGGGGAAAACCTTCATGGAATTTTAAAGTTTGCAAACTTCTGTGAGATTGCTCTACCATACTCAGCAATGCTTGGATTGTCAAACCTCCAAGTAGAGACACAAAAAAGAGTTATTTGACCCTTTGGAAATAAGAAAGTGCTTATTAATAAGGAAGAATTTAAAACTCCATGCAAATAAGCTTCCAATGTAGCTGCCTCACCGCTGACCAAATAGTTCCAGCTGTGTCTGATGGACATGCCAGATTAAAGCACGTCCTGAATGCTGCAGCTTAAACTTACAATTCTGGTAATGATCAGAAAAGTAGAGAATAAAAGAAGCAGAGGAAAATGCATGCAAAATGGGGTCATGTATAGAGGGAGTGACAGATAATCCACACGCTAATAAAATTACAAAAGCCTAATTGTAATAACCTAGAAGATCAGTCTTAAAGTCACATTTCTAGACCTGTAAAAGCATACATGCCAGAGAGATTTGCAGCCAAAAAGTGAAGTAAAGGGCCCTCCCTGGTGGTGCAGCGGGTTAAAGTGCAACCCTGTGAAGCTAATCCCAGCCACTTCAGAACAGATTCAATCCCCAGCCAGGGAGGTGACCCACGCGTGGCAGACCTCTCCTGTCTTGCTCACTGCTCCCCTCAGCAGTGGACTTTGTCGGTCTGCCTGTTCTGCTCCCCACTCTGTCTCTGGTGAATCCTCTCACTGCCCATGTACCTCTGGCCGTTACCCCAGTTCTGTATGCACAAATAAATAAATCTTAAAAAAAAAGATTTATATATAAACAAATAAATCTAAAAAAAAAAGATTTATTTATTTGTGCATACAGAACTGGGGTACAGGCCAGAGATGCAGGGGAGGTGAGAGGATTCACCAGAGAGAGTGGGGAGCAGAACAGGCAGATTAACGAAGTCCACTGCTGAGGGGAGCAGCGGGCGGGTCAGGAGAGGTCTGCTTCGCCCTGTGGTCACCTCTGGGGCAGGCAAGGATCAAACTCATGCAGAAGTGGCTTTAGCTTCTTAGTGCTGTGCTTTAACCCGCTGCGCCACCAGGGAGGGCCCAAATAAATCTTTTTTAAAAGAAAACGTGAAGTAAAATGACAGGCCTTGTCAGGAAAGGATATTGAATATGGAGCAGTACCTCATACCAGTGTTGCAATATGGAATACTCGTATAGTTTAAATTGCTAAGCGATAATGTACACCCAAGAAATAAAGTCTGCCTAGAGAAGTTTGTATCTCACAAGTTTTCATTAGAAAGTATGTAAATACAATTAGAATGTGGGGAAGAACTTACACAATGCCTGTAACTACCTCCCCAGCTTTAGCATCAGCCCCTTTCTCCACCCCCTTTTTAAAGATTTATTTATTTATACATACAAGAACTGGAGTACTGGCCAGAGATGCAGAGGGTGAGAGGATTCATCAGAGACAGAGTGGGGGCAGAATAGGCAGGCTGACTGAAATACACTGCTGAGGGGAGCAGTGAGCTAGACAGGAGAGGTCTGCTGCGCCATGTGGGTCGCCTTGTGGGCGGGGATCGAGCTTGTGCTTCAGTGGCTGTAGACAACTTCATAGTGCTGTGCTTTTAACTCCTTGTGCCACCAGAGAGGGCCTCCCTCCCTTTTTTAATATTCTGATTTTGAAATATCTTCAGATTTAGTAAAATGTGAAAACAGTACAAAGGCTTCCTGAATACACCACCCAATTTCCCCAAATGTTAATATCTTACACAGCTGTTAACTGGGTCAGACAAGAGAAAAGAGGATGAGCTGGCTTTTGAATCCTCACCTGCAGCCTTAGGAATAAAAGACATGACCCAAAAGCAGACACAGAAGTAAGAAAAAAAATTTTAATTTAAGATTTAATTATGTAGGGATTGAGTAAAGAGAGAGCTAAGAGAAGGAAGAAAAAGAAAATGTTTTAGCCAGCACATGACAAGATATTATCGTCCTACCAACAGGTAGCATCAGGGTGCAAGAGGCAAAGAAAGGGAGCTGGCCTGGTGCGCTCAGTCCTTTTAAGGTTCTCTTGGCAGTTCTGCTCCGCCCCGTTTCCAGTAGCCCCCATTTAAGGAATCAGGAGTGGAACCTGGAAAACGCCATCATTTACCACTGAGCTGGCTATGAGCACCGTCCCCTGGCTCACTGGCTGCTCCTCACAGCTAGGAAATGAACATTAGTTCATTTATTAGTTCTTATTTCTTATTCAAATTTTGCCAGTTGCCCTACTAATACATTCCTTTTTGTGGGATCCACTGTGCACTTTTGCGGCATCTCACTTTGTACTTAGTTGTTACAGTTCCTTTGACCTCCTGCTATCTGGATGCTTCTGTAACCTTCCTGCGACTTTCTTGATCTTGACATTTTTGAAAAGCATCGGTTAGTTGTTTATAGAATGTTTCTTAATTTTGGTCTGTCTGATGTTTGCTCATGATGAAAGGCAGGTTGTGCATTTGGCAACAATACCACAGAAGTTATGTGGTGACCTTTTCCGTGCCCCTTATCTGTGGGAACATGATGTAATGCGTCTCTTCACTGACGATGTTCATTCACTTTGATCTCTTGGTTAAGGTCAGCTCTCACAAGTCCCCTTCTGTATTAGTTCCTCACTGTAACTAAGTTAGCAAGAGAGTTTGAGCTTCTGCAAATATTCTGTTTCTCATCAACTATCACCCACTAGTTTTAGCATCTGCTAATGATTCTTGCATATTATAACTATTACTGACTTGTCTGTCAAATACCGATTCTCTAGTCCCTTCATTGTATCTACATGTATTAATTGGAATCTCATAAGAAAAATTATTCACTCTCTCCCATTTACTTATTTGATTTCTATCCCACCATTAACTCATACTAATTTGATCATAAAAATTATAATTGAAGTTTTTTTGCTCAGTTGTTACAATTGTGGCTAAGCCATTGGCCCCTGCAAAATTTTGACAAAACTCTACTTCACTTTTTTACTACCTTCTTAATCTGGCATCACAAATGTTTTCAAGCTGATCTAGTATTTTCCCGGTTCCAGACTTGGAATCAGCGACTTTTCCAAATAGCCATTTTCTGTTTATACAGAACGGTAGAGAACTGAGCAGAATATTTCTAACTGCAAGGTCAGACCTAGGGTTTTTCTTCTATTTAAGTCTCTTTCCGATTGTGGTATTTGGAGGTTGTGATGATTAATTTTATGTGTCAACTTAACTGGGCTAAGGGGATGAGCAGAGAGCTGGAAAAACATTTCTTATGGGTGTGCCTATGAGGGTGTTTCTGGAATAGCTTAACATTTGAGCCAGTAGACTGGTAAAAAAAGATTATCCTCACCAATGTGGGTAGCACCATCCAATCCACTGAGGACCCAAGTAGAACAAAAAGATGGAAGGAGGGTGAATTTGCTCTGTGAGTTTGAACTGACACATCTCTCTTCTCCTGTCTTAAGTATCCATGTTCCTGGTTCTCAGACCTTCGGACTGAGGCTGTATTACACACCAACTTTTTTCTTCTCCAGCTTACAAGTGGCAGGTTTATAGGACTTCCCCACCTCCATAATTGCTTCAGCCAATTTCTTATAATAAATTTCTTGTAATAAATATATAACATATCTATGCTATATATAAACACACATATATAATCTCCTATTGGTTCTTTTTCTCTGGAGAACCTTGACGAATATGTGCATACTTGCCAGAAAGTAAGTTATCTGAAAAAAATTTAAAAGTCTAACAGGACCATTTTAAACTTTGGCTGAGGCAAACTTTGTTGTAATTTCCCCAGCTAACTTCTGGCCTCCTTGTTGTTATAGTTCCTCATACATCAAGAAATGAAGTTCCCTTAGAGACTAGAGGATTCCATTTACCATTTCAACAAAATATTGAATTATGTGATTCTTGGTAGACAGTAACAAAAGCCCTCTTTTCAGGGAATTATTTTCAGCATTCAGAAAGCTCCAAGCATCTCACTAGGTCTTTAGTCTGAGTATTTTTTGAAGATAAAATATTTTAGACCCACTGAAGAAAACTGAAGCACCAACATAAGTCATTACTGTAGGCTCACAGACATTAGACTCTTTAGATAAATATGATTTAGATTCAAGTAATGTGGCAAAAATTGCTAGTTTTTCCAACATCCATTCTCCTAAGTTGTTAGAGCCCTGGCATTCTGACTGGGCACATTACTGCCCAGAGCAAAGCCATCCTTTCCAAGCTTCTTTACAGCTAGTTGTGATGATAGGGTGACCAAATTCTGGCTAGTGAGTTTGGATTAATAATGCTATCTGCAATTAATTCCCTGCTTATATTCATAAAGAAATGGGTGTGCTCTCCACTTTCGCTTTTCTGCTTCCTATGAGTTGGACATAGGCTTTCTAGCATAAGCTAAAGAAACCATCTTGGACAAAAACACTAAATTCCATGTTAAAGCAGTAATACAAGGCAACATGATGAATGGGACCTGGACTTTGATATCATAGAACTGTCTACCGTATTAGGTTTGGTTGATTTGGATAGGCAGCAACATGAAGAAGGAATAAAACTTTGGCTTTTCTTAAGCCCCTGATCTTTGGGGATCTTTGTTATAGCAGTTTAATCTGTATCTAACTAATACAGATTTAGTATCTGGAACTGGAACTGGTGCAACAAATGTGTGTGCATAAAAGTAGATCTTAATACTCATGTATAGATATGTAATATTACCTTGTCAGTCGAGCAGAGAACAGCAAATACCCAGATAATCCAGAAAAGAAAGTTGGTGATCTTGCTATGCCAAGACAAGAATTTGGTTGACCTGTTAACTGCCATGTATTGGAAAGCAATCCACAAACTATAAGAACCTATAATAGGTCCCTTCTTGGTGGCTTAGTGGACTAAAGCACAGCACTGTGGAGCTAGCGGCAGCCACTTCAGTACCAGTTTGATCCCTGGCCAGGGAGGTGACCCACCTGGCACAGCAGACCTCTCCTGTGTCACCCGCTGCTCCCCTTAGCAGTGTACTTCATCAGTCGGACTGTTCTGCTCCTCATTCTGTCTCTGGTGAATCCTCTCACCACCCCCGCAGCTCTGGCCTGTACCCCAGTTCTGTATGCATAAATAAATAAATCTCTAAAAATAATTCTACTGTGCAATGAAGTACAGAACTGGGGTACAGGCCAGAGGTGCGGGGGTGGTGAGAGGATTCACCAGAGACAGAGTGGGGAGCAGAACAGGCCGACCGACAAAGTACACTGCTGAGGGGAGCAGCGGGCGACACAGGAGAGGACTGTCTGCTGTGCCAGGTGGGTCAGCTTCCTGGCTGGGATTGAACTCATGCTGAAAGGACTGAAGCCAGCTTCATAGTGCTGCTCTTTAACCAGTTGCACCACAAGGAGGGCCCTAAAAGTAAATCTTAAAAAAAAAAAAAATACACCTCTAACAATAAGTGACTTGACTGGAAAAACTCAGAAATATTATGTATTGACTTTTTTTTTTTTTACCACTCTAAGCAAAACTTACGAAAGAGGTCTGATACCATCTATTAAGAGAGGACAAGTCAGTTTTGTTAAAAAGACTTTTCATCTTGCCTGAAATTGAAATTGAATGAAAGTACAGGCACCATTTCTGTCCCAAATGGAGAAGCAGTAACAAGTTGCTTGACACATCATTTGTAAGAGAAAATCAGAACGTGCCCCTCCACCTTGTTATTCACTTCTGATAAACAAGTTGCTGGCAGAATGTTTAGGACCCTGCACCCCTTGCTTACTTAGCCTTCTTGTTATTGAACCCCCAAGCTAATAAGTCCCATCCAGTCAACCACCAGTGGGCTCCTGCGTTTGGGCCAGGGCTCCAGAACCACTGAGGCCTGATGGCTGCCCACATGCAGAAGGCAGAAGACGCCTGAGAAGGGAGCCAGCTCTCATTTGCATATGCTAATCCGCATAGCCCTGCATGGAGACGCATGGTGCTGATGAGACTTGGGCCTGATGGAGAAGCATGCAGCCCTGTGCACACACCCAAGGGTAGCCTGGGGCAGAACGTGCTATTGCATTACTCTGCTACCCCATGCTGGTGATCAAGCCCATAAAACCAGTGTCTTTGGTGGTCTGAGGCCAGGTGTCACTCAGGGCAGTTACCATCCCTGTCCTAAATCTATTGTTAGATTTTCAAACTTTGTGGAGGAGGAATTAGTTAAAGCTACACCATGCAGATGTAACAAGAAGATTACGTATGGCCCAGGTGTCGGACACCTGGGCTTTACTGGAGGTGCAATGACTAGATAACACTTTTGAGTCCCATGCTCCCTTTTGGAAAACAGGTGAATCTGTTTCATTTATGAGAAAAAGTTTGTACAGAGATAACTGGGTGGCTAAAGACGTGGACTGTGGCAAAGATTATTAAATGTGCACCAATAGCTGTCCTCTCCAGCTTCCTCTAGTTACAGAATCCCCAAAGAACAGCTGGGAATAAGACCATCAAGACACCTTTTCTGTCATCTTTTAGCTAAATTCTGGCAAATAATGTACAAAATTGATGTTGAAATCCATTGTTGTTCCCTCAAAGAGAAGGATATGTTCTCCGGTTCCCTTTTTTGGTTCCTCCCTACCCTCACATCCCCATGACTACAATGCAGCAATAGAGCAGGCATTCTGGAAGATGGTTAGAACCCACATGTTGAAAATGGCAAGCCAACAAGTTGGACAAAACATGGATGCTGCGTATTCAGCACTAAAACACATCATCTGTCAATGGCTTAGTGTTGGGAATTACGTAATAATAAAAGAAATTTTAACGTCTATTATTTTGAGTGTATGTTCCCCAGGCCACTTCTCTGTATTAGCAAACACTTACACTAGTCCCTAACTAGAGAAATCAAAAACAGGAAATGCAGCCACCATGGGGAGGACCGAGAAGAAGCCTATGTGGAGATTTAGTGATGCCTGTGACTTCTCTCATAGCATCTGGAAATACTGCATATATTGATATCAGAAGCCCAGGCATTTCCCCGCATGAAAAGCACCTATATGATATTCCAGATACTATCATTCTTCCTTCCCTTAAACTAAGGTAACCCTGAGAACAAAAGGATCCAACAATATAGAGATTATCTCAAAAAATTAAAAATAGAACTGCCATATCACCCCGCAGTCCCACTTCTGGGTGTATATCCAAGAGAAGGGGAATTACTAATGCAGAGCTATCTGCACCCCCATTTACACTGAAACACTATTTAACATAGTCAAGACCTGGGAAACAAGCTAAATATCCAAAGATGGAAGAAGGATAAAGAAGTTGTGAATTTTTAGACACACACACGTGTGTATACAATGAAATAGTTCTCAGCCATAAAAAGGACAGCCTGGCATTTGTGAAAACATGGTAGACCTTGAGGGCATTATACTATGTGAAGTAAATCAGACAGAGAGAGACAAGTAGTATCTGAACTCAATTGTGAAATCTAGACTCTTTTTATTTACTGAAACAAAATATAGTAGTGGCTGCCTGAAGAGTAGAGAGCTAACGGGTAGAGAGATGAGCAGATATTGGTCAAAGGGTATGAATTTCCAGTAATGGTGTGAATAAGTTCTAGAACTCTAAAGTTAAGTATGGGGACTGTAATTAACAATACTGTACTGTATATTTGAAAGTTGCTGTGAGAAGAGAGCTTTAAGGGTTCTCACCATAACAACAAAATGATATGTGTGGTGATAAATGTGTTACCTGAACAGATGGTGGCAAATTTTGCTGTAGGTACATATACAAAATCATTCATTGTGTACTTAAACTTACAACATCAGTTCTATCACAGTAAAACTAGAATAACCAAATTATTCAGGGAAACAGTAAATTCAGCCTTTGCAAAAGAAAAGCCAAAAAAAAAGTTTCTTTTCTCCCGAAATGAGCAAATCATAAAGTTGGAAGGAAAAACATACTTGAAAAGGAGAGTAAAAAAAAACTTGATGAGATTAGAGAAAATAGTGTGATTGGTAGTTAGGTGAAGGAGAAAGGAAGAAAGGAAAGCAAGGCTAATATGGCAAGACTGCGTGGTGGGAGCTGATACCGAGGGCTGCAGCAAATACATAATTGAAACCAGAAGTGGTTGGGATGAAAGTAGAAGTTTAAAAAGTGAGATCATAGAATCACTTCCAAGTGGGCACATTGTTTATACACAGAGATGGAAGCAGTCCTGAGAGATTTTGGAGGGCTCTCGCTTGTATTCTAAGCAAGATTCAGCTGTAAAGCCCAGAGGGGACCCGTTGGGACAATGAGTATGCTCTTTTCCTTTTTGATAATCCTGTTCTGTGGGAGATTCCTTGGTGCTTTATGTGGACTGAAGCTTTTGAAGCGACAACAGAAATGAAATTGAAGTGATAAGCAGTGATTAAAAGCCCTGTATTAGAAACTTTAACTCCTGTGCTACTGAGAGTTTGTTTAAACAATGTTATCTGTATTTGCATTTAAATGGCCGCAAAGCAAGGCAATCCCCTCAGAGAGTCAGAGGCCTGTCAGCTCTTTCACAGACTAAAGTAAGATATTCAGTGCATTAGTAAATTACCCCTTATTCTTATTCCTTTGACAAATCTTTGCATATTCCACAAAGTCAGTAGCTCATTTAGGATACTCTTACTGAGTTTCCTAAATAAAAACTGAAAAGGAGGGAATAAATAAAAAGAATGGTTATCAAGCAAAAATTTAACTGAATTTTAAGAATGTAAAATGGGAGTCATCATAAATATTATATATTGATTCCTAAATACATTTTCTCCCCAATGCATGCTTCTCAGTTATGAGTCTCAGGGTCTGTACCTATAGTTAATTGGGAAGTTAGCAAGGTGTAACTAAGCTATACAACTTGGACTAGCAAAATGATCACCATAACTAGGTCAGAGGGCCTGGTTTGGTATTGACTAACCAAGAAATTTGTTCTATTTCCCTGTCCTATCTATGAGTTTGCCTAGGCCATTTAACCTCTCCCTTTTATTGCATTTAAAATGAGAATAAAATAACTTCTTAATCTAGGATCCAGTGCCACTGAGAGAACATTTGTGAAACCGTCGGTAATTTTCGAGACCTAGAGAACTCCAAGCTACCTTGAACTCAGCGCTCCAACTCTTTCGTATTCAGTCCCCTTTTTGCTTTCTAAATTCTCCCTTTCCCCCTTCCTCAATTTCTGTGTGAAAAACAGGCATTATATTCTTTTCTGATGCAGAGGGAAATCCTCCAACCCAGTGCTACTCTTCTGGGTTTTTCTGGGGTTGGTCAGGTTATCAAAATAACATCACGCAGGTGAGCACAGGAAAAATCAATTGAATAACAATTCAACGTTGTTTTGGGGGGACAGTGGGGGGAGGATGCAGTGACTGTGCATGTCCTGCCATCTTGTAGAGGGATTTTAGTTCCTGAAGGAAAGAATGAGGTAAGGGTGGGGGGGGGGCACATTGGAGTAGGGATCTGAAGGAGCAGTTGTTTGATCACTTCTTTCTGGATCCTGGATTAGGGGGAGCACAATGACTCAGAAGTGGTCATAGGTCACACTTCCTGGAGGAGGATTTAGGGAATGGCCAGGCTTCCTCCTGAGTCTTCATTGTCTTTGGCTCAAAGCCTCCTGCACACCAGAGTGGTGGTCTGATCTTGAGCCCCCTCTTACCTGCTAAGTGCAGTGCTTGAGATGTAAGAAACCCTAGTGGAGATGGGCAGGCACTCAGAGACCATCTACTTCATGTATCTCTTTTGCAAAGGAGGAAACTGGAATCCAGAGACATTAGAAAATTGCCCACCGTTACACACTGGCAGGCAGATTTAGGTACTATCCTAGATCACTGGACTCTCAGAGTTCTTTCCACAGGCTATAGCCCTGCAGACAGCATGTATTATACAGCAATGTACAGTATATAATGTACACTGTTGGGGGCAGTCATCAAGTGTGTTTTCTAGTGTTCTTCCAGTAAAACTGGTGTGAGCATAAATTGTGAGGGGAGAGAAGACAAAAAACAATCTCCTTTTCAGTGTCGTCAATACTATGATGACCTCCCTTCCATGCCAATCTTCTAATAAGGTTTCATTTGGTGATATACTATATTTTCAGATATAAAAAATGGAATATTATTTAGCCACTAAAAAGAGAAAAGTAGATGGATCAACAGCATGAAAAATACTGACAGAGTAAAGGTGAATTTTTATATAATTGTGATTACTCAAATATGCATGAATCAAAATGAAAATTTTCATGAAAATTTTGCTATGAAAAAAAAGCTTGGCAATATAGTGAAAATATTCAGCCCCTTCCTTTCATAAACATGGGTTTAGAAACAGCATTTCTTTTGCTGAGCAGAAAAGAATAAGACAACAGACAGAGGCACTTTTAATACTTTCAGTAGAAAGTCCACATCTGAGACTTCATCAAAAAAGCAAAGCAGGCCCTCCCTGGTGGTGCAGCGGGTTAAAGCACAGCACTAAGAAGCTAAGGCCACTTCAGCATG
>NW_004567122.1:16963213-16965890 GCF_000260355.1 Condylura cristata
ACACTGCTGAGGGAAGCAACCGGCGTGTCCAGAGAGGTCTTCTGTGCCATGTGGGTCATCTCCCTGGGCAGGGATTGAACTCTTTCTGCAGTGGCTTCAGAGAGCTTCATAATGCGGTGCTTTAACACATTGCACCACCAGGGAGAGCCCCGTGTTTATATATTTTTAAGAAATCATCATTGAAGCTGACAAGTCTGATAGAAGTTTACAAATTATCAAGCTCAGCCACTTTGAGGCCTGTGAGAAAAATGACTTTGTTCTTGAAGTCTCTGCATGTTCTTGAATCGGTCCAACCTTGCATCTGCCCATGCAAACCTGGCTCCAGGTTCACAGCTGCTCTCGATTGCCTACCTCTGCTATCCCTTGATCCCTTGATCTTCCATTCCTGACACCTTGGAAGCCTCTGTTCTTCATTCTCTAATACCTAAATTTTCCCTCTCCAAGACCTAATTCATTGTCACTTACTCCATGCAGCAGTGAGACATAATGATCCTTTCTCCTAAATTTTCTGATGATTTCCAGATCAAAGTTTGCAACCCTATCCACAGTTCACACTCCCTCACCTTAAAGGCTGTCCATTTGATGGTGTCATCCTTGCCTACTGACTTTGAATGTAGCCCTAGATAACTTCACCACATAGCACTCCTGGAAGTCTCTACAAACCTATCAAATTGTGCTCATAAAATGAAGCATATTGGCTCTTTAGCAGACACAGTGAGCACGAGAGCCACTTTCTAAATCCACATAACCCTGATAGCTCTTATGAGCATACAGCTTTACCTCTAGGAATAATTGATAAATGTTTGGGAAATGGAATTTAACTGAATGGAAAGCAAAACCTAAAAATAAATTAGTGACAGTGGTCACTGTTAACCTAATCATGAATTAAGGATACACTTCTAAAAGCAACATTTAAAATGTTTCCTTTCGCCAAAAAAAAATGTCTTCACAAAATTTGAAAGAAAATCTTGATCAAATATAAAAGTTTTTCCTGAGAAAAGGGTTAAAATCTTTGGCTTCTATAAAATTCCCATTAAAATATTGGCACTTACCTACTTCTGAACCCAAGAAATAGGATATTTTAGCAAATTCACTTTCTTAGCAAATGTAATATGTTCATGTAGCTGCAGACGGCAAGAGAGGAAAAAAATCCATCCTCATAGTCAAATCTGACTGGGGAATAATTTCTGGAAGTGTAGACAATTATTGTGTATATTTTTAACCGTAATGTTAGATGACCTTATAGCATTGGGAATTGCACCATTTTATAGCCCAGAAGTGATTACATGAAATCGTGTTAAAAGTAATTAGAATAAGAAGTACATAGGCTGTAATGTTTGCTGCTTCGCAAAACACTTAGCCCTGGAGACTCTTTAAAGCCGTAAGGAACAGAAAATGCTGGTAGTCAGTCATATTAGACTTGGGTCTCCAGTCAGTTACCACTCACTGGCAGCTATGACCCACGCACCATTTTCTCGGAATCTTACATCTTAGTCACTTTGGACACCAATGCAGCCAGTTACCTCCTTGGAAAACATAACAGATTAGTATTTCACATCACCTCATGGTGATGGCCTTTCACCTCATCCCATGTTTGTTACTCCGTGTCTTAGTGCTAAACATCTTAACCTAGTCTGAAAAGCCTCTGAAACAGTTTACCAAACATGACTCATCTGTGCGTATGTGCATTTTTCCAGGGAGAGAGAGACCATAACCTTCATCCAGTTCACAAAGAGACCATGGTACAAATCCACACCCACAAATTCCAGCCGCCATGGAATTTACGTGTTCATATATATCCAAATACTTGCTCCACATTCCAGCATTGGTTTTCCCCCACATACTGTTATGCATGTGGTAGGAACATCATGAGCTGATTTCTATGCACCATTTCTATTTCTCACAGTACTACTGCAAGTGAAGATTGTCCCTGTTTTACCAGAGAGGGCTATATAGAATTAAAGGTGCTCATAAATTCATGAATGTGCCTCACATGGAGACCTGGAGATCTATGCCTCTTCCCCTCGAATATAGTTAAACACTGTGATGACTTTGACCAATTAATTTAATTAATAAAAGAATTGGTTTAGAAGTCTGCCGGCTTAGGGACTACTCTAGTAGTCTCCAGGGCCTTCTGCAATGTTCTGTAATTCAATACGTTATATGATTCATTGTTCCCTGGGGACTCTTGTGTTTGGCTTCATCCTAAGGCTGTTTCCCATTCTGATACCAGCTGTGGCAGTGCCAAACCTTGTATTTTACATCACCAGGAAATAAGTGTTGGAGGTGTTGTTTATATATTTTATATTATCTTACATCACCATCTCTATATTCTGTAGAGATGTGAATAATTCTTTTTCAGAAGCACTGCCAGTGTCTCCAGGCTCCTTTGCTCTGATTCGATTGGATGCCCCAAACTGATCCTGTTACTAGACCAGAGGAACAGGGTAGGCTAATTGATTTTTGCTGGAACAGGGCAAATGTTCTCTCCACCACCACATGGCTGAGCACAGTGGAGGGGTGGCCCAAAAGAAATTTAAGATGCCAGGGAGAGTGGGAATGTACAGTGTGTACTATGAGAACATTGCTGCCTATGTTGGAGGTGTTTTGAGTATTGTTTATATATATAAAGATTTATTTATGCTTACAGAACTGGGGCACAGGCCAGAGGTGTGGT
>NW_004567122.1:16965990-16981486 GCF_000260355.1 Condylura cristata
GCAGGCGGGAATCGAACTCATGCGGAAGTGGCTTTAGCTTCTCAGTGCAGTGCTTTAACCCGCTGCGCCACCAGGGAGGGCCAGAAGACAGAGATTTTGAACTCATGCAGCTCAAAGAAGGGGGTATAGCAGCATAAAATTTTAAATGTTTAAAGCATGTCTTTAAATTTGGCCTACATAATATATCCAGCATTTTGGCTACTTCTAAATATGAAGTGATTGGTTCTTCAGCTATTTTTCTACATTCTTCATGAAGAAACTTAAAAGTAGGGAGCTCTTGTTAAAGACAGCCTGCCTGTGTCTATGCAGATATCCTTTTCTTCTCTCTCTTTATTTTTTAAAGATTTATTTATGTATGTATACAGGATGGGTACAGGCCAGACATGCCGGGGTTGGGGGAGAAGGTGTGAGAGGATTCATCAGAGAGAGAGTAGGGAGCAGAACAGGCCAACTGACTGAAATACATTGCTGGTGGAACCAGTGGGCAGGTCAGGAGATGTCTGCCGTGCCATATGGGTCACCCACCTGGCCTAGAATCGAACTCATGCTGCAGTGGCTACGATGCTTCACAGTGCTGTGCTTTAACCCATTGTGCCACCAGAGAGGGCCCCAATATCGGTTTCTAACCTCTCCTCAAGCACAGCTCTTGTCTTTGCCTATGCAGCCATCTCTCTTTCCTTTTTCTCCTGTCCTCAATAAACTTGCAGGAAAAAGCAAAAGATTTTTTTAAAGCTTCTAAATAAGGATAGCTGTGCTGCTTTTCCCATATTACAGTATTTCAGTGTATCCTTATAGTTGATAAGGGACTGTTGTTCTTTTTAGAATTATATGCAAAAATATGCAACAAAAATGATATGCAACTCCCAGTAAAGTTATACAGCGAATCAGTGAACATCAGGGGCTGTTAATACTCCTCTAAGTGACATGTTCATGGATAAATTTATAAAGGATACGTAGGTCAAATACACCTGACCCCACTGACCAACCTTTAGCATCATTATAAGCATGTCAGACAAGCTATTAGACACTGTATGTGAACACTGGTAAATAGTTTTCTGTTGTTGCATGACATATTAATCCAAACTTAGTAGTGTCGAGCAAACAACAATAAACCTTTATCATTAGATAGTTTCTCTGATCAGAAATTCAGGACCATTTTAGCTGTGCAATTCCAGCCCAAGGAACCTTGAAGTTGTAGTCAACACGTCAGTTAAAGTAACAATCATCTGATGGCCTCACCGGGTCTGAACATCTACTTCTAAGATGCTTCATTCTCATGGCCGTTGGCAGGAGGCCTCAGTTCTTTACCACCTGAACTTCTCCTACAAAGTAAGAATCACTTGCCTTGAAATCTGACTTCCCTCAAATAGAATGATCCCAAGAGAAGAGAGGAAAGATATACATCTTTTCCACCTTACCCTCACCAGCTACATATCATTTCTGTGTTGGCTTTTTGGTTTGTTAGCAGCCTTTCCATTCAGTGTGGTCAAAAACACAGAAGGGCATGAAAATGAAAGCTGGGATTGTGGGCCGCCATCTTGGAGGTCAGCTACCACAAATAGGAAGCGATCCTGTAATGTATTCTTGTCTCCTCCACAAACATTACTCCTGACTCAAAACATCTAAGTCGAATTATCAGTTTATAAGATAAAAGGGTAAGGTAGATAGGGGAAGAATTAAACAGCTTTGAAGGGTAAACTCCAGGAAGTAGGACAGTCTCGAGGACAAGATTCCATTTCTTTAGTCAATAGAAGATATGGGGGGAAAAAATGAGGGAATAGTTACAGAGTAAGTGAGACTTTAGGGTTGTAACCACCAAATAATAATGATTCAAACAAATCAATTTTAAAAAGCTTTTTTTCAAAATTGTGAAAATTTCAAGGGCTGAACCTTAGAAGGAATTCTTAAGCATATTCAGTAGGCCAGTGACTCTGTGACTGGGTATGTTTAATCCCCTTATCCTAATAATTATATCCTAAAATAATTGTAGTTGAAATTCTATGATATCTGTGATTTAAAAAACCCAACAAAGATGTCAAAACTTGGGAGGATAATGATGCAGCATTGAAGAAAGATTGAAATTTTTTGATACTGACTGATAGGATTATGGGAGTTGATTTTGCTATTTTTTTCTGCATATCTTTGAAAAATCTCCAAAGTTCCAAGTGACTAAAAGTTCAACGGTAGTTAGTTTTAGTAGCTAGCATTCCCTATAGGTACCCAAGGAAGCACTGCAGGATTTTTAGCTGAGCTGGAGGACAAGTGTGCGTATGTAGTGGAGGTTCTGAAGTTCTATGGCCTTGAAGTTCTGTGGTCTGTGATAAGAGAGAAGATGCGTAAGGGAAAGTTGGGGGAGGCAGGGACAGCCCCTCAAGACAATTGCAGAAACCTGAACTTAATGGTGATAACAGTATCTTCTAGGAAAGAGACAGGAAGACCAAGAAGGAAAGAACATTCCTGATGTGGTGAATTGCCACAATCCTGTAATAAAATCTGCAGTGTTTCCTGTTCAGTCACCACTGTTTTCCTGTGTAACTTCCTTTCCTAGGATAATGCTTGTTTTTGCCTTTAAATACATTCCTTATCATTTATACTCAGAATTCCCTAAACTTTACTAAAGTTTTTTTTTTTCTGTCTCAGTTTCAGGATTGTTTTCAGGTGAGAAGATAATAGTTGGTTTTACTCTTTCTTTTCAATGTTCATAGGAACACTAACACTTTATTAAAGTTTTTATTTTTAGGAAAACTGAGAATACCTTTAATTTCTTATAACTATCTTTAATCCTTACATTTCAAAAGTGTCTGCATCTGTCTTCAATGAAAGGGCTTAGTTAGAGCTAGCTTTAGAAGGGAATTTAAAATATTTATATCATCTGGCCCTTCCTGGGTGGAGATATTAGCAATTAGAAAAATCTGAGTTCATGAGGAAGAATAAAGTATTGTCCAGGGAGTGGAAACCCCAAAGTCATCATTACAGAAATGGTTTTATTAAAACCTTGATCTTAAGAGGTTGTATCCCAAAATAGAATGGAATTCCCTAGCTATTCATGGCTCAGAAAAAGAATCCTCATACTGGTCAGCCTGAGATAGGAGTTGTCACTGGAAGCGGTGGTTAAAAAAAGAGGAAAAGCAGCAAAGGTTCATTTTCCTTAACTGAAATAAAGTTAATTACATGCCCAACTGTTTGGAACATATAAAAAACACACTGCATTGTGGATATAAGCCTTTTGCTTGGGGAATTAGTGTTAATTTATTTCTATATAGGAATGTTACAGTGATTTCAAGTAAACATGAACTTCTACTAGAAAAAAAAAAATACATCGGTTATGAAATCTAAAGTTCCAGGAAACGGATCACTTGGGATTATATAGAACCATAAAACCTGGGTTAATTAAAACTTCATGTTCAGTGAAGAATAATTCAGTAAAAGAATACATTTCCTTACCGAAAGTTCCCTGTTAGCTAGTCCTATGGTGGGCTAGATTATGTGTGATCACACAGAGACAGTGTCTTTAGCTGGGTTCTGTCTGGACTGAGGAATGGAGGGACCACATGAGACAAACATTACAGCTGCCTTCTAGTCTCTCGATATCGATATTGCCAGTTCAGTCCCTGGTCCAGCAGCTGTTGTCTGCCTGGAAGCTTATGAAGAATGCAGATTTTTCAGATCTACCCCACGTTAGGAATCAGAAACTGTGTTTTAACAGATTCCACAGGTGATCAGTATGCACTAAATATATTTTGAGATATCCTCCTTCAAAATACACAAGATTGCTCCAGATTCCAATTCTCACTTTTTTTAAAAAGATTTATTTGAGATGAAAAAAATGTGCAAAATGATGTAAAAATAAACATATTATATATAAAAAAAGATTTACTTATTTATGCATACAGAGCTGGGATACAGGCCAGAGGTACAGGGGTAGTGAGAGGATTCACCAGAGACAGAGTGGGGAGCAGAACAGGCAGATCGGCGCAGTAAGTACACTGCTGAGGGGAGCAGCGGGAGGGTCAGGAGGGGTCTGTCATGCCCGGGGGCAGGTGGGAATCGAACTCATGCGGAAGTGGCTTTAGCTTCTTAGTGCTGGGCTTTAACCCGCTGCACCACCAGGGAGGGCCCAATTCTCACTTTTTACTCCATCCCAGTGACTGCCTCAGATTTTCAGGATAGCAGATGCAGATATTCCCCCTTTCAAAGTTTGAATTCTGTGCCTTCCCTTTTAGGAAAGACCTAGATTGATGCCTGTTGTCTCTGTCTGAAAGTGCTCCAAAGAGGACTTTTTTACTTGTATGATAAATGCTAAGAGTGAAAATCACTTTCAGCTTTGGCTTAATGGCAGTGGTGGGAGGGGCTGCAGTACTGAGAGCAGAGAGAGGCTCCCCGAGGCTCCTTCCAGGGAACTACCTTCCCCAGATGGGGACTTAACATAACTTTCCTGCTTTTCCCATATGTTAGTACTATTTTCAGTTTTAAGCATTATTGGGTGTGATTTCAGTTTTAAGAGTTATTGGGTATGATTTGACACTCCAAATTACTGCATGAATTAATGGTAACTGCGTCTTTCCCTGATGCCATTTTGACTTGTGAAAGGTCTCATGGGAAGCTCTATTTCACATATAGGGGAAACCTGGATAGCCCAGCCCTTGAGGGCAGGAAGTGGGCCTAAATCTAATTTCAGTATCTGCCACATAGTAAAAACGCAAGTACTATTTGAAGTATGTCTAAGTTAAGGGGCTAAAAACATATCCTTTGATACCAACTCGAGATGAGTGTGCAGCGTGACTTCTTCACGCTATATAACTTTGCTGTTTTTGTTTTTAATATTTATTTATTTATGCATACAAGAACTGGGGTACAGGCCAGTGGTACAAGGATAAGAGGATTCCCCAGAGACAGAGTGGGGAACAGAACAGGCAGACTGGCTGAAATACACTGCTGACGGGAGTAGTGAGCAGGTGAGGAGAGGTCTGCTGTGCCATGTGGGTCACCTCCCTGGCTGGGGATCGAACTCGTGCTGCAGTGGCTGCAGGTAGCCTCATAGTGCTGCATTTTAACCCTTTGCGCCACCAGGGAAGACCCAGCTGTGGAACTTTGAGTAAATTACTTAATTTCTCTTGACCTCACTAAAATGGGAATCATGACCTCTATCTCAGATTTTTTTTCTGAGAATTAAATCAGACTGAATGTACCTGGCATTAGAATCATTCTAATGATTCTAATGGTTGCATTTTTTTTTTCATGGATTCATATGCTAGTACGGCAATTTTGCAATGCTTAACTGTTGTCTTCTGTCTTCGATAACCTGGGCTGCCATACACTCACGGTGACTTAAAGAAGAGCAATTAATTTTCTCACCGTTCTGGAGATTGGAAAGTTTGAGAGCAAGGTTCAGGCAAGATTTGTGGTGAGGACTCTTACTCGTGGCTTGCAGACTCCTTGATCCATACCTCATTTTGTCCTCACGTTGCGGGTAGGGGAGTAGGGAAGGGAAAGAGAAAGTAACAGAGGATGCCATCTCTCTCCAATTTCTCCTCCTTATATGATGACACCAGCCTCCTTGGATAAGGAATCCAATCCTTATGAGCTCATTTTGTATTAATTGTCTCTTAATGGCCATTCTCTGCAAATAGAGTCACTTTAGGGTCTGGGGGTTCACTTTGTGAATTTGGGCTATGGGGTAGAGTTCAGTCCATTACATCCCAAATATATGACTTTGCAGTACTCAGAGTTACAATAAATATTTTCTAAGCTAAACACAGCTAGACTGATTAGAGCAATGTTTTGTCTCTCTTTAGCCTTACAATAGCTTTAAGTTCCTGTCATTACATTTTTTTGTGGCCTTAAGGTTTTCTTTCCCTCTTCTTCTCATTTGGATATCTCCTCTAGCCTCAATTCTTCAGAATTCTAGCAACACAAAATAGTTAATCTAAAATATCTTAAAATTTTAAGCCTAGCATTAAGAAAATGAGCTTTCAAAAAAATGCAAGTAATACTTAAAAGCATTTTTCTGTATTACCTCAAGATAAAAATAGGTTAAATATATGATTATAGAAATTTATAATCAAAAAGATTATAGAAGCTAGCATCCTTAATTTGCTCCTGGATCCATATCTGATCATACTGCTATCTTATTCTAATCTTCAAAAGCATGTAATTCCTTTAAAAGCATATAATTCTTTAAAATGAGGTATTCCAACTTTCCATCTGTGATTGACAGTGTTTATTTTAAAAACAGACAGGATTTTCATCCACTCCCTATATGTTGGCAAGTTCCTTGCTGCCATGATCGTATGGGAACATGCCTGGTTTAAATCTTAAATATTTCCACAAGCTATATCAAGGTTAAAAAAAGCACTTTAGTTGGAGAAACACTTAATGAAAAATGGTTACTAGTCAATAAACTCTCCTTCATGCATTGTGCTTGGCAAGAATAGAAAGATGAGGAAAACAGATTCTATTCTTCTCTTGGGGAGCAGGTTAAGTAGTGGGAGATGCACATAGGTGAACCAAAATTAAATAAAATGTCATGATTCTCTGATGAAAGTCTCTGTGAGGTATAAATGATCAGTGGTGTTTTAAGTATACTTTGTGATTATAAATCAGTGTTGATGACAGGGGGATTCCTCAAGAACATTATGTGGATTTGCTATCTTCAATTCCTCTTCTCCCATTTTGTCTTGAATGTAGGCCAGGTAAACTTTGATTTCCATGATGCCACTGAAACAGCCCTTGTCAATTTCCAAGTTCCCTAGATCATTTCACACTGCCCTGTGGTATAAATTACATTGAAACATCTCGCAATTTTTTTCCTCCTGTCTAATTTTTCTTGTCGGAACTCTCGACCGGATTCCAATGAATATAAAATAAATGTTTTCAATTAGCATATCTAAAGCTGAATTCTCATTTTTCTCCCACACACCCTCCTCCATGACTACTCTCCCATATTACTATTTTTTAATATTACTCTCCTTTATTAATGGGACTGTATTTTTGCTCTTCCTTATGTACGTGTTCCCCTCACTCTCCACCAAGCCACCTGTACTGAATTTCCTCTGTCTCCCTTGCCTGTCCCCAATTCCCTTCCCTTCTGTTCTCTCTAGTAACCATTAAATTATTTCACTGAGTCCAGTATTTATGCCTGCTGTATTTCTCCTATGTATGTTTTTGAATTATTTATATTCCAAAGATAAGTCAAACCATCTGTATCTTTCAGTTTTTAACTTAATTCATAAAGATAGTTTCCTGAAAGTCCATTCATTTTTTTTCTTCAAAAACAACTGTTCCTTTTTCACAGCTGTATAATATTCTGCTGAGTATATATTCCCATAATTTCTTTGTCCATTTTACTAATCACAGAGCTACTAATGCCAAAAATAAAAAAATAAACCCTAGAATCATCCTTAACTCTTCATAAATTCTTTAGTAAATATTGTAGATGCCACCTTCAAATAATATCACAAATCCAGAACATCACTACCAGTGCTTTCTCTCTATTGAAAATCTGCTTATGCCAGATTACTATCTACATACTTTACTCCCTCAGCTCCTTTAAATATTTGCTGAGCTATCACCTTTCGTTTAGGCCTTCTATCTTAGATAGGGTTCAATCAAAGGAGCAGAGTCACTTGAAATTAGATGATAGGTATCTAGGTGATAGATGATGGATGGACAGAAGGATAGATGAACAGATAGATTGGAGGCTGGGTGAATGGAGGGTGATTGGAGACACTATATATCTCCACAGATCACTAGGAGTCTAGGTCTCTGTATTGTGTGTATGATATGTATATATCCAACCTTTCCAGGTCTCTGGGGAGATATATATAAAATCTATCCTTGCAAGTTGTGCTAACCTATCTCAAAACAGTTGGGCAGAGGTGAATCTCAGTCTCCTCTGGGAAGGGATCATAGCTTTACTGTAGTACTTACTCTGAGTCTTGGCAATCTCTCTAAATGACCCAGAACCTGCCTAAAAGGTAAGGACCGGCCCTTCAGTGGCACAGCAGGTTAAAGCACAGCACTAAGAAGCTAAAGCCACTTCCGCATGGTTCGATCCCCAGCCCCAGAGGTGACCACATGGCGTCGCAGACTTTTCCTGACCCGCCCGCTGCTCCCCTCAGCAGTGTACTTCATCAATCTGCCTGTTCTGCTCCCCACTCTGTCTCTGGTGAATCCTCTCACCACCCCTGCACCTGCACCTCTGGCCTGTACCCCAGTTCTGTATGCATGAAGAAATAAATCTTAAAAAAAAAAAAAAAAGAAAAGGTGGGGACCTTCCTCTAAGATTCATCTGTGATGTGATCAGCAGTGGTGTTGAAGTAAACCCTCAAAGACCTTCAGAAATGTTTTTGGTAAGTTAGTATGCTGGCCAGCACAGTCGCCTGGTGGGAGGCATGCAAGCACTCTTTACTGCAGCTCACCTGTGGCACACCACTAAATGCTGTGCATTCATGGATGGGGCTTCAGAGTGCCCAACTGGTCACTGTGGGGAAACTCCTCACAGGGCTCTCTCTATACTTGTGTTACTGCTCTTTTAACCTTAGAACTTCATAGGGATGATTTATGTGTTGTGTTTAAATGCTGGTCTGTGACAAGACATAAAAGAAGATCAATAAAAGGAGGAGAAAGGTGCCAGAGAACTTTGAAACTTAATTTTTTAAATGTCAAGCTAAGGAAATCAGAGAGGGCAACTACAAGCATGGCATATATCTCAGAGACCAATTAGCATTCCACAGGCCTTTATTAAATGGATACCTCCTTTAACTAGCTATATTGCTTTCACTCAACAGCCTAATAGCCCAGAAAGCAGTAAAACTAAATGCCTACCTTATTGATTAGCTGTCAAAATATTCTAATATTTCACCTTTCTCATAAAAATATGTGCTAAAAAATTATTACATTAATATACAAATTTACCTCTGTGGTGGTATACACAATGAATACAAAATAAATACTTCTTTTGGTCTTTTTCTAAAGTTGCATTTTTGTTCAGAATTTCAGAAAATACATCTATTTAGCAGTTGTCACAAATAAGGATTTTTCTTTGAGCCTTTTCACGTATGTTCTTGGTTCGCTTTCTAGAATTCTAAAAGGGCATTTTTTTGTCTCTATAGGTTTTAAATACATGTTTATGAGGTTTCTTTATTTGTTTGTGATTGTCATACCATCCTGTAGACCCTTTAATTACAACAAGCATAAAGAAATATTAATGAAAGCTGATCTTTTTATTCTAGAAAACATAATAAAGTTAAAATCATCAGGAAATAATCATTTCTGTCTCTCAAGGGGAAAAAGGTCCTTTTTTGTTATCTTTGGGTTCCCTAAGCTGAAGCTAATACCCAACTTAGAAAAAGTGTTATATAAATGCCGTAACCATGGAGCACAAATGCCAAGTATGAAGCTATATATCTCTATTATCATTACAGTCCATACTCTAAGAAACATCAAATGACTGTAAGTGTTCTACAAACATGGTACTTAATCCCAAAATATTTGAAATGATGCCTGTGTTAAATCTGATTAACAGGAATCACATCAGCTTCTGGAAACTGAAAGTCTGCCTTAATTGTGTGAAATAACAGGAACATTGGTTCTTATGTAAAGAAGCGTTGAAAGAAAATTGGTTCAAGGTTGGTGCAATCAGCTCTTACATACTCCCAAGGACCCTGATTTTTTTAAAACTTATAAATAATTGACATAAACATTGTATTAGTTTTAGTTGTATAACATAATATTTTACATAAATATATCACAAATACTATGAGAGTAACTAAATAAATTTAGTTGTTTACCTTCCATCACCACACATCATTTCAATTCTTTTATCATGATAAAAACTTTTAAGATGTACTTTTTTTTTATCAACGTTGAAATAGATAGTACAGTATTAACTATAGTGACTATGGTGTACATTATATTCCCACAACTTAACTGTTATAACTGGAAGTTATATTGTACCTTTTAACCATCTTTACCCATTTTATTGACTCGTCTCTATAAATTTATGTTGTTTTAGATCCCCCATAAGTGAGATTGTAAAATATTTGTCCTTTCTCTGTCTGATTTATTTTACTTTGCATTATGCCTTCAAGATTCATCCATGTATTAGCAATATTTCCTTTTTTATGGCTGAATAGTATTCTGTTATATAAAGGAAGGAGGGAAACATGGGGAGAGGGGAAAGAAAAAGAGGTTAATTCACATTTTTTTCTATCTGTTTATCCCAAGGATCCCGATTCTTTCCATTTTCTATTTTGCCTACTCAGCACACCTCCTTTATTCTCAGAATAACCCATGTCAGCTGGGTAATTTAAGGGATGAATACCTTTCTTCTAAGACATGAAAAGATGGGGCCTATTTCCTTAATCTTAATTTTTACTTTTCATTTTTATTCTACTGTTATTTATTTTGCATAGAAATACTGGGGTAGAAGCTAGAGGTATGGGGGGCGGGGGGAGAGGTGAGAGGAGTTACCAAAGACAGAGTGGGGAGCGGAACAGGCAGATACATTGAAATACACTGCTGAGGGGAGCAGTGGATAGGACAGGAGAGATCTGCTGTGCCATGTGGATTAGCTCCCTGGCTGGGGAGTCAGGTCATAACGGTGATAGAGCTGAAACTTAAGTTCTAGGCCACCAGGGAGGCCCCTAAATCTCTTCTTAAGATCAAGGAAAAGTCTTCCAGAATCCACCCCTCTACACACACAGCACACTGTTCCTCAGGTCTTATGAGTCAGAATGGGTATGGGTAAGCAGACCACAGCATCTTAATTATTCCTTTTGTTTTCCTTAAGATTTATTTATGCATACAGAACTGGGGTAAAGGCTAGAGGTGCAGGGGCGGTGAGAGGATTCACCAGGGACAGAGTGGGGAGCAGAACAGGCAGTACACTGCTGAGGGGAGCAGCGGGCGGGTCAGGAGAGGTCTGCCTCGCCATGTGGGTCACCTCCCGGGTGGGGATCGTACTCATGCTGAAGAGGCTTTAGCTTCGTAATGCTGTGCTTTAACCCATTGCACCATCAGGGAGGGCCCGACAAACCATTTTAACAACTAAAAATATAGGCTTTTGACAGTCTTTGACAAAACAACCCAGTTTCTCAAAATTATCCTGGAAAAAATTCAGATGTGGGTACAAAGATGTTCATTACATGAATGTTGCCACAATTATCTGTGAGAGGAGAAACATGCATACAGCTTGTCCAAATCAGAGGCCTGAGTAGGAGATAATAGTGTGTCTAGATATATAACCATGAAAAATAAGTAAGTATTATAACATTGTGTAGTCATGGAACATAATTGTATGGAATGATATTTCTTTATAAAAATGATCTAGTGCTGGCCCTCCCTGGTGGCGCAGCGGGTTAAAGCACAGCACTGAGAATCTGAGGACACTTCCGCATGAGTTCGATTCCCGCCTGCCGCCTGCCCCGGAGGAGACCACATGGCGAGCCAGACCTCTCCTGGCCCGCCCGCTGCTCCCCTCAGCAGTGTACTTCGTCAATCTGCCTGTTCTGCTCCCCACTCTGTCTCTGGTGAAGCCTCTCACCGCCCCGCCCCCCTGGCCTGCACCCCAGTTCTGTATGAATAAATGAATAAATCTTTAAAAAAAAATGATCTAGTGCTAAGTAATAAAGTAGATGCAAAGACTATGGAAACTATAGAAACATTTTGCTACAGATAAGTGTGAATTAATGTTAACAATAGGTTTCTGTGGGTGACAGAACTTAGAGGCAAATTCTTCCCTGTCTGTTTTTCAGGTTGAAAATAGGGTGATTTCCACAGGGGAGGGAAGAGCACAGGGGACTGAGAGAAGGTTCACATGTGATGGTGGCAGATTTATGGGAATTATGCCTGAGGGGAGACAGCAAAAATGCACAACAATGTAAGAAAACAATACAAAAAAGAAAATAGGGTGATTTGATAAATTAACAAGTAGGCAGAATGAAAGTCATTGGTGCCGGTTTTAAAGTCCCACTAAGTCAGATCAACCATTTATTAAGGGCTTCCCATAAGCCAACCAATGCTCTGTGTACTGTCATGGATTTCTTAATCCTTCCAATGGCCCAGTAGGGTTTTGTTCACAATTCCTTTCCTGAAATGATTAAGGTATTGTAATCTTTTAAAAGAAAGACTTGTTCTTAGCCATGGCTGTTTCTCCCATTTTTCTCCTCAGGCTGTAAAATGGGTCTGAAGAAGGGTAAATATCTTGGCCAGCACACACTGTGGTAAGCAGTTCACCCTGAATTCAGTCCAAAGGAGTCTGGCTTGGAGTCTGGCCTTTTAACCTCTGCTATTATTCTGTCTACAAATGGAGACCATTTAGAGCAAGTTGAATATGGCAGAAAATCAATGAATCAGATCATAAAACTTAGGGGGAAATATAAATAGATAAACAGAAGTGCATTAAGAAGGCAGATGAACTGCCAGAAACCATCTCCTTCTTCAAAAGAATATGCTGAAAAAGAACAATTATAAAGAGAGGAAAGAATTAATCTTTGCGAAAAATGGAAAATGAAATGAATTACTAACAGCTAAATATTTTTGATTCCCAGTAAGAAAGAGAAAAGTTGGTAAAATGCAAAGCATGTCCTGAAATAGGTGTCAAAGAAGAGTCTTCGTTCCTTACTGAGAGAAAGAACAGCACATTTCAGAGGAAGCCCTAGAACTGACCCCTGTTGGGGGTAAACCAGGTAAAAGGGTCAGTTGTATGGTAAACTTCATGTAATGCATACACTGTTTTTTGTTGTTGTTGTTTTTGCTTTTTAAAGATTGATTCATTTATGCTTACAGAACTGGGGTACAGGCCAGAAGTGTGGTGGGTGAGAGGATTCACCAGAGACAGAGTAGGGAACAGAACAGACAGATCTACTGAGTGACACTGCTGAAGGGAGCAGCGGGCTGCTCAGGAGCAGTCTGCTGGGCCATGTGAGTCAACTCCCTGGCCTGGTATTGAACTCGTGCTGTGGTGGCTTCAGAGAGCTTCTAGTGCGGTGCTTTAACCCATTGAGCCACCAGGGAGAGCCCTACCCATGCTGGTTTTTTAATAGTCACAACTGAAACATCTGAATTACACTGCAGTGCTAATTCAATAAAATTATTTTTAAAAAGAGGAAGCCTTAGCCAGAGTACCCGCTAGAGTGAGTGGTGGGAGACAGATCTCAGGTCTGCTGAGTGAGAAATGCCCTTTCCCACTTCGCGTTATTCCCCCTCAGGCCAGACTAGTAAGAGATCCCAAATCCAGGAGACAACTGCTAGTGAGCCCCCATGTTTCAGTTACCTGTTGCTCTCTAGAAAATGTAATAGCTTAAACATGGATGCTTGGTGGAACTGAACTCTTTTAGACAGTTCTTCTGCTTCTCTTGTGTGGACTCTCTCACGCAGGGGCAATCCAAGGGCAGCCCGAAGCACTTTAGTAGCTGGAACAGGTAGATGGTTCATTGCTGTTTCGGGGTTCAGGCAGGGAAGTCACTCATGGGCTTCTGCTAGCTCGTTTCATAAAGCTATACATGACCCCCTTCAAGAATCAGATCTTGTGTGTAATAATAGAGAAACCAAGTGAGGGTAGGAGAAAACCAAACAAGAACTGTTCTAGAAGGCTGGCTGATTTGGAGAACTGAATCTGCCAGGAGAAGTGGGGACAGCAAGATGGGGAGGCAGCACAGTGGATGATAGTGGAGGACTGTGTCTTGGGGATGAGGTGTGCTATTGATACCTGTCGGGGGACATCCTATGCTTGTAACACACAAGCAGTGCTGTAAACCAGTGTTACACAATCAAAGGAGAACTGATCTCACATTGTTTTTATCTTCCAAGTAGTTAGTACATTACCTCAACCCTATGGACTGCTCCAAAAATATTATTTCATGTTACAGTATATATTCTTATGTGTGTGATAAGATACATTATTATTACAATGTTATTATTTAAAAAAAAAAGAGCAAACCAAGAAAATCTAAAAACTTCCACAAAATTATTGGGGAAATATATGAAACAGAATTTGAGAAATCTAAAAATCATCTTAAAAGATTACTTTGAATCTTTTCACTTATGAATCAGTAATAGAGAAATCTTATGCGCTGCTCTTGTTTTTTCCTTAGTTCTGCCTCTGAAAAGGGTGATGAATACCTTGGGATACCCCAAACTGCCTGGTGTAAGAGGGTTCCACCATTTGCCACATCAAGACAAAACATACTCTAGAACAGAAGACCATCATAGGGAATAACTTTAATACAATTATTGTGCAAAGGAGAAAGATAATAAAATAGTTGCTGTTAGACACCCAAAGTTGCCCCATCCCTCATGGTTAAACTGCCCAGCCAAACAGGATTAACGCCAAAGCTTGCCGCCGTGTAAGTCACCTTCTGGTGGGGACCCACAGGAAGGGGCAAGAGTGACCAGACAATAGTTCTGGAAGGAAAAGATCAAAATCAAAGCCAAGGTGAAGGCTTCCAGGGGCGCCTCTTCATGAGTCTCTCACCCTCTTCTCTGTCTCTTTCCAGTGTCTCCTTTCTCCTCCCGTGTCTGAGTTCCTGACACAAGCCAAGGCCATGAAGCAAGCTCAGCTTCTTCACATATTTCAGCCCCCGCCTCCTTCGGTCTTATTCTCCAGCTCTCTGCTTCTAATCTGCCTCCAAACATCTTCCCCCACCATCTCTGTGAGCCCTTCTCTTCTTCCTTTGCCATCTCTTTCAGCTTCTTTTCTCTCAGTCCATCTCCTGGTATTTTCTAGCCTCACAATCTTTTTCCAGCTCCATCCTTCTATAGGGCGGGGCAGGTAACTCGTAAGTCTTCTTTCTCTGGGGATTACCCAGTTACAGTTTCTGCTGCTGAGATGAACTCTGTAGTAACTGGAGATGAAGAGCTGTAAATTTGTTTCCTATTACTTGTACACCGTTTTGTTCATAATGGATTTATGGGTGGAGGTTAAAACTAGTCTAGTGATTCTAATGAGTCACTAATCATTCTAATACTTTTTGAGATTACTTATGTTTTTTTCACTAAACACATAGATGGCATCACCTAAATGCCATTGTCCTGCTGTTTCCAAATGGATTTGCCCATTGAAGGGTGGGTAGGGGATCTTTGGGCAGGACAAAAGGATGGATGGCTTCCCTCTGTGTAACCCTGTTTCAGTTTTAGTGGAAATTTGTGGAGGAGGCTCTGGGCCCTCTCAACTGTAGCTCCTGTTGGGAAAAGCACTTACCAGGCCAATTCTTTCCTTGAGATCTAAGGTCACTAACAATTTAGAATGGAGCTTGCTTCTAGGTGCCCCAAAGTGGCTTGTGGTTCCCTTTGCCCCGTTGACATCTCTGCAAATTGGCCTTCCCTTATTTCTTCTTCAAAGTCCCAACTGATCATGCCTTCTGCCTCATATTTGCCAACATTCTTTTTTTTAAGTTTTGTTAAGTGAGGTAATATTCACTACGGGCCCTCCCCGGTGGCGCAGCAGGTTTAAAGCACAGTACTGAGAATCTAAAGCCGCTTCCGCATGAGTTCA
>NW_004567122.1:16982126-16999938 GCF_000260355.1 Condylura cristata
CATTGCGTATATACCATATCCACTCATGTATTCCATTGCGTATATACCATATCCACTCATGTATTCCATTGCGTATATACCATATCCACTCATGTGAACCACTCATGAGTCTTTGGGCAGTTACATTCTTTCCATAGCTTGGCTATTGTTAACAATGTTTCAGTGAACACAAGAGTGCCTATATCCCTTTAAATTAGTGTTTGGGTGTTCTGTGAGTAGATACTTGCTAGGTTGTGTGATGGGTCTATTTTTAACGTTTTAAAAAATACTTTCATACTACTTTCCATAGAGGTTGGAACAGTCTACATTTGCAGTGAGGGTACAAGAGCTCCTTTTTCTCCACATGCTCACCAGCATTTGTTGTTCCTGGACTTCTTCATATGGGTAGGCCATCCTCACAGGTGTGAGGTGGTATCTCATTATGGTTTGGATGTGCATTTCCCTGATGATGAGTGACTTTCATGTTGGCCATCTGTATGTCTTTGAAAAGTGTCAATTTGGCTCTTCTGCCGATTTTTTAAAAATTTATTTGTTTATTCATACAGAACTAAGGTACAAACCAGAGGTTCAGGGGGCGGCGAGAGGCTTCACCGGAGACAGAGTGGGGAGCAAAACAGGCAGACTGATGAAGTACACTGCTGAGGGGAGCAGCGGGCCGGTCAGGAGAGGTCTGCTGTGCCATGTGGGTCACCTCTGGGGCCAGGGATCAAACTCGTACTGAAGCGGCAGCAGCTGGCTTGCAGTGCTTCATCCTAACCCATTGTGCCACCAGGGAGAGCCCTGCCCATTTTTTGATTGGGTTTTTGGTTAGATGTATGATGTGTAAAAGATTTCTCCTACTCATCTGGGTATTTTTTTTTATAACAGTTTATTTTTACATCATTTTGGGCATCTTTTTGTTTTAATGGTGATGTTGTTGCCTAAAGGCTAGTAAACTGCCTCTTTTATAAGAAAAGTACAGGCAAGCACAATGTGGGAAATTGGTATAGCTGAATAAATAATGAATTTACACTAGAAAGCTGAAAGTAAGAAATTAGATTGAAGAAACCATGGCATAAAAAAAAGGCCTTGAGCTTACAAATATAAAAGTTTGATAGGAACGTGGAAAAAGAGATCGATTCTTATTTCTAAAACGAAAGATAAAAATGCAATTCCAAGGCTCATAAAAATAACATAAGTACAAAAAATACACAACTTGTATTTATTGTTTTTGATGTATAAGCAAATTGACAACTTTCTTAACCATTTCCAAGTATGTTTATAGAAGAGATACAGGGGCCAGCAAGGCTGTTCACGCTAATAAAATGTGTGTCAGCAATTCGCATGTTTAAAATGGTCATAAACAATGACTTCAAGTCTAAATACTATTAGCACAGGTCACTTGATTTACGAACACTATGATAAATAAATGAGCTTTTAGTAAACACCAACTGTGGGACTGGCTCTGTGCTGACATATTCATGTTTATCGTCTCCATTTATTTCCTTAAAAACTGTACTGGAATGTGTAGTTGTCATCTTGATTTATCTGGGACCTTTCTTTCTCAGAATCCCCTACTCTGTATTGTGCCAGGTTGGAGTTGGTCAAAGAAGAGGTTGCCAGGTGAGGTAACAGACAACAGATGGCAAGGTGCCCATGAGGTTCCAGATTGCTCTCACTGTCCCCTGGGTTCATCTTGGTACTGTTCTCACTGCCTACATCTGTCACCTCAGGCCACCATTCAGTGCTTGGCTGTTCACTAGCACAGATGAGAAAATACTTTCCCTTCTTGTATCACCATGAATCCAATTCCCCAGAGGTGAAGGTTTGGGATCCAGTCAGTCTAGCTTGGATTGCTTTCTGCCCAGGAGGACAAACAAGCCCCTTGATAGTTCCACTAGAGATACACACCTTGGGAAACAGATAACTTACTGAAAAGCAAATCAAGTCTTGGGGAGGAGGAAGTGGTTTTATATGTCCCGAAATGCCAACAGGGACATCAAAGGTGGAACTTTACGCCTTGACCCAGGCTGATCCAGTCACTATTCCCCTAACAGTAATAAAGTATTTTTTGTGCCAGTAACTCCATCATTTACTTGTACTATTTTATTTAACCACTGCAGTAATCTTAGGAGGTAGGTACTTGCTGGTTTTTAAAACGAAGCTTATAAAATCAGTGTTATTGTCAGCTTCCATTCTGTGAATGTAACTGGCCAGAATTAGAATGAGTTCTAGGTGTTGGCACTAATTTCAGAACTAATTTATTTTAAACCCCAATTTCGCTGGAATTTCTATGAGCCCATCACACAGTAGCCTCAGTATTTGTGTTGACATGAGTGAGTGCTTCGTAGATATTGTATTCTGCTCTGCCTATCATTTAATATATATAAGTTAAAACTAAAAACCTACTATTACCTTTTTTAACTATATTTTAGAAATCCTATTACTCTATTTAGCAACTTAATAATCACTTTTTTATAAAAGGTTTATTTATTCGTACAGAACTGGGGTACAGGTCAGAGATGCGGAGGGTGAGAGGATTCACGAGAGACAGAGTGGGGTACAGAACAGGCAGGTCGACGAAGTACACTGAGGGGAGCAGCGGGCGGGTCAGGAGAGGTCTGCCACGCCATGTGGATCACCTCCAGGGCAGGCGGGAATCGAACCCATGAAGAGTGGTCTAAGCTTTTCTGTGCTGTGCTTCAACCTGCTGCGCCACCAGGGAGGGCCCTTAATAATCACTTTTATGGGAGTTTTTGCTATTTCATTAAGGTGATGTTTTTTAAAATGCTTGCACTGAGTTTATAAGTGAACTATATACTTTTGTCATTTTCAGTATTACTCTTGAGACATAAACTTCTGAAGAAGTCAGATTCATTTTACTTTTCATCATAATTTCATGAATTTTTAGATGATTTTTTAAAAAATAGCTTTTCGGCGATCTGATTCACAGGCCACACAATTCTCCTGGTGACAGTTTATAATTCAGTGACTTTATTTTGCTGCTGTCATCACTATCAATTTTAAGAACATCCTCATCACCCCATAAATACATTCCACAGGCCGATGGTAAAGGACTGCTGTCACGAGCATACAGATGGCACTGAGGTGGGGTTGGTGCCAATACAGGATTTTATTATGCTGAACACAAACTTAGTGCACTGGGGAAGGCCAACCCTAAATCCCCCAAAGTACCTCAGACCAACCAAAGTATACCTCAGAGGCCAACAGAGCCGATGGGAGCTGTGCTAACGCCCAGAAGGCCTTCACTCATAACCAGAGCCGGGCTCACCAGGAGGAAAGAGGGTGCTCTGGTGCAGGCTTTCCTCCAAGCCAGTCTGCAAGATGGTCCTCCATGTTTGAAGGAGTTCCGGTGGTCTGAGCAGGCCCTCTGCAGCGAGAAGGTGAGGCTGTTGGAGATCAGCGGGGCCAGAGA
Source organism: Condylura cristata (assembly GCF_000260355.1). Classification (NCBI taxonomy): domain Eukaryota; kingdom Metazoa; phylum Chordata; class Mammalia; order Eulipotyphla; family Talpidae; genus Condylura; species Condylura cristata. Next base: position 16,985,542 of record NW_004567122.1, read on the forward strand.
CAGACTGATGTGATGACAGGCCAGCGCCCATGTCTGTCAGTGCTCTGAAATCTGTGCTAAAGCCTGGCTTTTTGTTTTTTTAAGATTTATTTACTTATTCATACAGAACTGGGGTACAAGATTTATTTATTCATACAGAACTGGGGCACAAGCCAGTGGTGCAGGGGTGGTGAGAGGATTCACCAGAGACAGAGTGGGGAGCAGAACAGGCAGATGGACAAAGTACACTGCTGAGGGGAGCAGCGGGAGGGTCAGGAGAGGTCTGCAGTGCCATGTGGGTCACCTCCTGGGCGGAGATCGAACTTGCACTGAAGTGGTTGTGACTGCGGCTAGCTTGCAGTGTTGTGTCTTCACCCCTTGCGCCATCAGGGAGGGCCAAGCCTGGCTTTTAAAAACCGTTTTGGCAGTCTGTTGGGGGGTTCTGGTCTCCACTGATAAGCTATAGGTTGGCTGTGGCCATGCAGCTGTGTGTCCCACAGCTGTTACTTTTTTTGCATTGCTCCAGGTTATTTTAAAATAAGTTCTGGCCCTCCCTGGTGGCGCAACGGGTTAGGACACAGCACTGCAAGCCAGCCACAGCCGCTTCAGTGCAAGTTCCATCCCTGCCCAGGAGGTGACCACATGGTGCAGCAGAGCTCCCCTGACACGCCCGCTGCTCCCCTCAGCAGTGTACTTTTTCAATCTGCCTGTTCTGTTCCCCAGTCTGTCTCTGGTGAAGCCTCTCATCCCCTGCACCTCTGGCCTGTACTCCAATTCTGTATGCATAAATAAATAAATCTTTTTTAAAAAAAAAAAAAAAGCTCTTTACCTCATATGCTCCAATTTACATCAAAACAAATTGTTTCCAACCTATGTTGCTAACAACTCTGTGGGGTTTGTGGTAACACACATCCTAGGAAGTTTGAACCTGTACCATAGCTGTGTTGTAAACCAGTGTCACCTCAACTTAAAAGAGAAAAAAAAGAAACCCGACACTCCTGAATCAAGTGATTCTTATAATTTAATAACTTAAATTTATAAGTGCATCTTAAATCTCTTAGTTGTTCAATTGCACACCTCATAAACTTAGTAAGTTTTTAACTTGAAGTCACAACTATTCAGTTACTTTACATTAGACTCTTGGGTCCTTCTAAAAGGCCAGATTTTCTGAAACATTTTAAATATCAAAATGGAAATTATTCCTTATCAAAAAACAATGGTTTATCAACTTCCTCTTTTTTTTTTTTAAAAAAGATTTATTTATTCATTCATATAGAGTTGGGGTACAGGCCAGAGATGCGGAGGGTGAGAAACTTCCTCTTTTTTATGTAACTCCACGCCTTCCCAGAGCCAAAACACATACCTGCCCCAAGAAAAAATTTCATACAAACATAATTTGGGATGTACTTTCAAGAGCAAGTTGGAAAAACATACTTTTTTCAGCCCAGTGAAGTTGCATATTGACTAAAAGATTTTTGACCAGAGTTTGGAATCTAGAGCCAGCGACACCCAGAACAGCTTTTCTCAGTGGCTCTCGGCTGCCATGCAGTGAGGCTGATGCCTGGTGCTGTTTTCCTCTCTTCTCCAAAGGAAAGGTGAAAGGGAGGAGACAATTTCCAGTTTTGTGAGGTTCCAATGGAAGGCTTTGGTTGTGGTCTGTTGACGCCTTGATTGGTAGACCAGTTGGTTGGCTGGAGGTGCCTTCATGACTGCTAGACCAGTTGGCTGGGGGTGCCTTCATGACTGCTAGACCAGTTGGCTGGGGGTGCCTTCATGACTGCTAGACCAGTTGGCTGGGGGTGCCTTCATGACTGCTGAAGGAGGGACTTTGGGGTAACATAGAAGAGAGAGAGCCCAGCAATATAGTGTTAGCAGAGAAGGAAGAGGGAGTCATTACAAGTGTAACTTTGTGGTGTCTCAGCATGCAGCAGAAATTTAGTTAGTTAGTCTTAGATTTGAAACACAAGCATAGAAGAGCCAAAGGTGCTGTGAGGAACCGGGAGGCTGGAGAAGCTGAACGTAGTGGGTGCACAAGATCCTGGTACTTCCCTCCCCAGGTGGCCTTCTGCAGGGGGCTCTGGACCGCAGTGAGTGGGGTGGGGGCTTGAGCTAAGTTACGGGATATTAGAAGAAAGGGTGATGCCAGAGGACAGAAGTTCTAAGGAAGCCACTGTAGCAGAGGGTTGGGTTAGAAAGAGGATGTAGCCACATGCTTTTTTAAGGAAAATTCTACTTAGGAGAAGAGATGATGGGTTGTTTCCTGTCATTATCCCTCAGAAGACCAGGTCATGCAGTTTCTTGTTTGTGCTGAGTGACAGGATTCTGTGCGGTGGCATTCAGCTACTCAGCATCTTAGCAAGAGAAGAAGGTCTAGATCCCTTTATTTCGGTGCTAATGAAGGAAGATTTCAGTCTCTGTCACAAGGAAGGAAATGAATCATTTCTGTGCAATTCTACTGAGTTTTCTCAGGAGTGCCAAGAAGTTTGAATTTTTCTAAGTAAGCGTAATACTTGACTACTTTCCCCCTCAGGGTTTTTTGTCTTCATAACTCTCTGATTTGACTCTATACAAAGGTGCTTGACATGGGAATAGGCTCCTGTTTGACCAAACAACTGATAGCATTTGTGAAAGTAGTGAAGCCGCTGACTCATGGAAAAAATGAAACAGGTTATGACTACTGGTAGTCAGGAAGATTCAAAGATGGTGCTTCCTTTCCCACCTTTAGTGATGGCAGACCACAGCCCTTTGAATCGAAATCAGGTCATTTGGGTTTAATGGGGTGAACTGCCTCTGGGGGACAGAGACATCCTCACATCCCTGGGGGGCACACCTAAGAGGTGAGTCGTGGAGCAGGTTCGCAAGGCAAGACGCTGCTGTCCAGTGAGCAGCCTCTTGCTATTTATTTAGTAATAGGGAACAAGCATGATTGATTAGGTGACAATGGCAGGAGAAATGGGGCCCGGGGGAACCAAGGGTATTCATCTTTATAGGGAACAGGACTTCAAAGGGGTCAAAGGGTAACCAGAGGGTATCGGTTATAGAGGGAACAGGGGAGGACATGTCAGCCACATATACAGGGAGAACTTTCTATGCAGATTCTTGGTGTAATTTTCAAAATATTCCCAGACTGCCCTGGACCCTGACCACACGTCAGTCAACGGTTACCTAGTGGTCACCAGCCCCCTTGGATGTGAGCCATTGTCTCAGGGCAGTGATGCGGGAGCACCTTGTCCAAATCATTTACACACAGGTGCATGGGGAGGCTTTGGCACACAGGCACAGGGGCCCCAGGTGGGAGAAAGGCCACAACACTGCCAGATGTATAGAAACAGTGTGTTTGAGAATTAATGCTACAAGACTGCCTTCATTTCCCCCTCGCCCGGGTGTTTGTTCACAGTGATGTGAAAGAGGAAGGTGTTCAGTGCTTCATGCGTGGTGTGCTGCTGGCTTGAGGTGGGGATGGGGGGAGTCTTTCACTTAAGCCACATGACCTAGCTTCATTGTTCCAGGCGAGGGTCTCCACCCAGAAAGGCCCCACCCCTCCCCGGCTCCCCCAGCAAAGTCAGTGAACACTTTGGTGACAGCATTTGAAACAGTATGAGTGGTAGTTAGGAACTTTCCTGCTTAACCACAACAAGCAGTTAAACTTATCAGGACTTAAAATGGTGACTTAAATATGGAAAATGATAGTGAAATCTTCTTAAAAACTAATAATGATGATGAGCCCTCCCTGGTGGTGCAGCGGGCTAAAGCACAGTACTGAGAAGCTAAAGCCACTCCATTATGAGTTCGATCCCCACCCTGGAGTTGATCCACATGGCGTGGCAGACCACTACTGACCCGCCCGCTGCTCCCCTCAGCAGTGTACTTCATCGATCTGCCTGTTCTGCTCCCCACTCTGCCTCTGGTGAATCCTCTCACTGCCCCTGCACCTCTGGCCTGTACCCCAGTTCTGTATGCACAAGTAAGTAAATCTTTAAAAAAAAATAAGAATGATGATGCTATTTAACCTGTGATAGCACTTTTAGGTATTTATCAGAAGGACAAGTGTACTGCCTTGAAAAGTGCCAGGCTCCCTCATGTCCATAAACAGATTCCTGTTACTGACAGACTTGAATACCCAGTGAGGATGTGTGTGGCTTTCCAACTGCTTTGGGAATAAGGAAGGTGAGCAGACACTCCCATGGAAAGGAATATATTTTTCTGTTTAGTAAAGAAGAAAAGTTCATACTTGACTGAGCAAAACTCTTTTTTTGTCAAGGAACACAGCATTGTCTGCACTGCCCCGTCTCCTATGAAAGCATCTTCCCCTGAGAAATGGAAAGATCCTTCTGTGCCTTCATGGACACCTTGTCAGTGACACAGGGAAAACCTTACCAGGAACGGAGATGCGTTTCCATATTGCATCTCAAGTCGCCTTTAAAAGTGCCCGATTTTTTTTTTCTTTCTTTTTTGGCACACAATGGCAAAGTGATTAGCTTTGCACTTGAGAACATTTTAAGTTTCTTTCCTATATTTATGTATCACAAGACATAAAGTTGAAGTCCTGATCCCCACTCCTCCCCTCCAGTGCTTCAGAAGGTGATGCTATTTAGAATCAGGGTCCTGACGGAGGTAATGAAGGTCAGGTGAGCTCTTGAAAGTAGGTTAAATTCGATGCGACTGATGTCATTTTCGATGTGATGTGACTGATGTCCTTATAAAATGGGGCCATTTCAACACTGCGATGCACAGACAGAAAGAATGCCATGTGAATGGGGTGGCACCACCCACAAGCCAGGGTAAAAGGCCTGGAGCAGATCCCTCCCTCAGGAGGAACCAGTTCTACCAACGCCCAGCCTTGACGTCCAGCCTTCAGACTGAGATAATAAATTCCTCTGAAGTCATTGAGTTGATAGTACTTTGTTACAGCAGTGCTAATATTTACGGCAAAACAAGCAACTTTCCTCTACCCCAGCCAAGGCAGGCCGTAATTTGGGTTTCATATCCAAAATTACAAGCTCAAACACCACCGGTGCCCAAGTGGGTGGCCCAAAGCAGTGAGCTCAATTGGATGGATTCACTGGCTTGGTAAAGGGGACAGAGCAAACTGGACCAGCAGGACCCAGCATTAGCCAGGAATACAGACCTGGCGTTGCTACATATTCTGATTTTTTGAGAGAAACCCAAAAGGTAACTTTTAAAAAAAATATATTAAAATTTCCCTATTCTTAAATGTTGACAGATAGTTGAAAATCACTTAAATTTTTCCTGGCCAATACCACATAGGCCAAATAAAATTTGTGTTAAGGCCCAGTCCAGCCTACAGCCTAATGGTATTGTGAGGAGAGTTCGCCCGGGGTGTCTCCAGAGTCTGAAAGAAGGGAGTTTGAGAGCTTCGTGTCAGCCAGGGAATTCATGTCCAAGCCTCCTTGCACATAGGAGGGACCATGTAACTAAGTCTGACCAGTGGCATGTGACCAATGAAAATCAGTGCTGTGTGGAGCTTGGCAAATGTCTGGAATGCTTTCCTCCTGTTGTCATCTCCTTCCAGAACAACCTTGGCAGCACGTACTGACCTTGCTGACTCACAAGGTCATATTGAATTTGAGAAGGGCAAGGGCCTGGGGTCTGAAGAAAAATACAAGCTATTTGCATATGGGATATTTCTCCCTCACATTGACCTAAAAAAAGAGAACAAAAAAGAGACAGAGGAGAAATGTGCCTTGTATTAAGAAAGAAAATCGGGCCTTCCCCAGTGGCACAGCGGGTTAAAGCACAGCACTGAGAAGCTAAAGCCACTTCCGCATGAGTTCCATCCCCGCCCCGCCCCAGAGGTGACCCACAAGGAACAGCAGAACTCTCCTGACCCGCCCGCTGCTCCCCTCAGCAGTGTACTAGTCAATCTGCCTGTTCTGCTCCCCACTCTGTCTCTAGTGAAGTCTCTCACTGCCCCTGCACCTCTGGCCTGTACCCCAGTTCTGTATGCATAAATAAATCAAACTTAAAAAAAAAAAAAGAAAGAAAGAAAATCACAGATTATTGTTTCAGTTTCCTCTCCTCAATGTTTAAAACAGAGAACATGAGTTTGGGTCAGATTCCCTGGTCAATCTTTGAAGAACACATAGTTGGCAGTGAATGGAATTAGCACTTACATCTTAACTAACAACAAGGAACTGTTATAGGACATCAAATCTGTTTCAGGACAAAATCTGTTACAACAGGAAGAGAGGGCACCCCGGAAGTCCCAAACCTGCCTGCTCTAAGTGGGTTCTGCCATCCGCCGCGTCAAGACATATAAAACTTTAATGAAAAGGGACTTTAATACAGTAAATATACAATATGGAACACAAAGAATATAACATCTAAATCAAACATCTGAAGTGACCCATCCCCTCGTGGGCAAAGTCAATCCAAAAGGGATTGGCCCAAAGCAAGGCCTGAAAGCTGCCACAAGACTAAAGCACCTTCTGGCCGGGACCCATGGAAAAGGGTCAGAAATGGCCAGACAAATCTGGGAGGAAAAGAGTAAAATCAAAATCAACATAAACACTGCCACAGTCACCTCCCTACAGGTCTCTCCCCCACATCTGCCTTAACCAGTCCAGGGTCAGGAAACAAGCACAGCTTCTTCCTCACAGGCTTGCTGCTCCATGTGGCTTCCTCAGGTCTCCTTCTGGCTCTCCATCCTGCTTCCTTCTCTTCTCCTCCTCTCCTGATTCCTTCTCTCCTCTTTTTCTTTGCTCAGCTCCACCCTCCTGGGTGGGGCAGGGAACCTGAAACTTCCCCTTTTCCTAGGGACCCCCCTGTTACAGAACAAGGAGCTCCCTTCCTATTGCTGAGCTTTTGATATAGTCCCATTAGCTTGTGACCAAGTGGAACACAGGGACCCCAACCTCTGAAAGGGATTTAGCCATTCACTCATACAAAGGCAAAGAAAGCAAGACTCTCTTAACGTGAAAGATTTTTCTTAGAATTCGTGTACATAGAGAGAAAAGCGAAGAAAGGATATTCCTAATAAAATTCCAGAAATGTCCTATCCCCTCATGGAAAAGACCTGCCTAAAAGGCTCAGCCTGAAGTTGAGTTACTGAGGCCTGGAAGCTTCCTGTAAGTCTGAGGTACCTTCTAGGTAGGGAACCACAAGAGTTAGAACGGTCCCACAGAGCTAGGACAGAGGAGAGATGGAAAAAAGAAAATCAAAGTATAAATCACACTAAAGACTGCCGTTGTCTCTGCCAAATGGTGATGTGGCAGGTGCCTCCCCAATGTCTCTCACCCACGTGACTCTTCCAAGTTCACTTTCAAGTGCTTCTATATCTCTGTCTCCTACGTGTCTCCTCCAAGTCTCCTCCCAGCAGGCCCAGCTAATGCAAGCCTAGCTGCAGGAGCAAGAAAGCCAGGCCTGCCTGCCTCCAGTTACTAGTAACTGTCCTATTCAGGAAGTCCGGTTCATGGCACACTGGAACTTTTATCCCAAAGTGGCTGTGTTACAGGACAAAATCTGTTATATGACAGGGAGAAAGGGGAACCCCTGAAGCCCCAAAACCTGCCGTCTCTAAGAGGGTTCTGCCATCCACCGCATCAAGACAAAACATATATAACTTTAATGAAAAGGAACTTCAATACAGTGAATATACAATACGGAACACAAAGAATATAACTTCTAAATCAAACACCTGAAGTTCCCCATCCCCTCATGGGCAAAAGTCAACCCAGAAGGGACTGGCCTAAAGCAAGGCCTGAAAGTCTGCCACTACAACAAAGCACCTTCTAGCCGGGACCCATGGAAAAGGGTCAGAATGGCCAGACAAGTTTGGGAGGAAAAGAGCAAAATCAAAATCAATATAAACACTGCCATAGTCACCTCCCTACAGGCATCTCACCCACATCTGCCTTAAGAAGTCCAGTGTCAGGAAACAAGCACAGCTTCTTCCTCACGGGCTTGCTGCTCCATGTGGCTTCCTCAGGTCTCCTTCTTGTTCTCCAACCAGCTTCATTCTCTTCTTCTTCTCCCTTTCTTTTTCTCTGCTCAGCTCCACCCTCCTTCTGGGTGGGGCAGGGAATCTGGAACTTCCCCTTTTCCTAGGGACCACCCTGTTACAGCTGCATAGAAATCAGGGCAGGGTACATCTGTAACACCCCAGGATGGAGCTAATATCCCCACCACAGGGCCACTTATATGTACACAGCACGTTCATTGACAAATGTCCAGTCATTGTTCTCACTAAAGATGGTGTGAGGCAAGGGAGCTTCCTTTACTTACCCCCCAAATTAGACCATCAATATGCTCACTAGAAAATTCTCTAGCATAGTAGTACTTCTCAATCTCTCCTTGGTTGTGGGACTGATTGATGAAGTTGTGTTACAATTTGAAATATGACATGCTCATCTTTTTTGGTCTTAAACAGTTTGACCTTTGAGCTCTTTCAAAATCTGTATTCTTGGTGGATAGAAACCTCTGGATCTTATGACTCTTAGATAAATACATATTAACTTGCTATTACCTTCTTTTCTTATCTTGTATCTTTTACTACTAGGTGCTGATTCATGCCCATCATTCCGCTCTCTGTCACCTTTGGGACCTTTGCTCTTGACTCCCTTCCACCCCTTCCATCATTTCTTCTTCAGAAACCATCCTGAGCAAGCCCTTCTCTCATTAGGTTGGCTTCCTGGCACTTTCAACATTTTTTGTACATCTGTTTAAGTCTTCACATATTGTAAAGTCCTTGAGATGAAAAATCACCCGTTTAATTTTTGGATGGTTAACAAGTACTTATGTAACTGAGTGGTCCCCAGGAAAAGGGGAAGTTCCAGGTTCCCTGCCCCACCCAGAAGGAGGGTGGAAGTGAGCTGAGAAAAAGGAGAGAAGAGAAGGAATCAGAGAAGAAAAGAAGGAAGCTGGATGGAGAGCCAGAAGGAGACCTGAGGAAGCCACATGGAGCAGCAAGCATGTGAGGAAGAAACCGTGCTTGCTTCCTGACCCTGGATTGGTTAAGGCAGATGTGGGGGAGAGACCTATAGGGAGGTGATGATGGCAGTGTTTATGTTGATTTTGAGTTTGCTCTTTTCCTCCTAGACTTGTCTGGCCATTTCTAACCCTTTTCCATGGGTCCCGGCCAGCAGGTGCTTTAGTCTTGTGGCGGCTTTCATGCCTTGCTTTGGGCCAATCCCTTTTGGGTGGACTTTTGCCTATGAGGGGACGGTACCTTCAGATGTTTGATTTAGAAGTTATATCCTTTGTGTTTCATATTGTATATTTACTGTATTAAAGTCCCTTTTCATTAAAGTTTTACATGTTTTGTCTTGACGTGGCAGATGGCAGAACCCACTTAGAGCAGACAGGTTTAGGGCTTCAGGGGTGTCTCTCTCCCCCTGTCCTCTAACAGATTTGGTGTCCTGTAACACTTAGTATACACAACAACCTATGAAGTTTCATTGCATGCATCTATTTCATTTTTAATTATATGCAAATATACTAATGGATCCTAATTTTCATATGCTGTGTATGAAAATAAACCTTGGGGGTTGGAATAAACTTGCATATTTAGTTTAAGGATGGCATATGGAACATGGAAACTTGTTGCATCAGTATCTGTAGGTTGATTTTGGTTTTTGTGATTTGATAAACCTCATGGCTTTAGATAATTACATCATTTGGGCCTTTACTAAACCATGTGACTACTTACCCACTTGTTTACACTTGAGAACTGGTAATTGTAAAGTCAAATAAGCAAGCCAGGTTGATTTTATCTATAGAAAGAATTCATCCAGAGTACAGGAAGCTATAGAAACAAAAGGTGAATATGTATTATTTTCCTCACTCAATTGGAAATTTTCTTTCATCACTGAAACATTAACTTGATGAAACTGAATTCTGCATAAATGTGAACATCATAACTTCTCACACAACTCAAGAGCATTATGTTTCATATATTAACTGCATTGTTCTTAGTACTTCTGGGTAGATTCCAGGGTCAAAAACTAATATAGGGCCCTCCCTGGTGGCGCAGCGGGTTAAAGCACAGCACTGAGAATCTGAAGCCACTTCCGCATGAGTTCGATTCCCGCCTGCCGCCTGCCCCGGAGGTGACCACATGGCGTGGCAGACCTCTCCTGACCCGCCCGCTGCTCCCCTCAGCAGTGTACTTCGTCAATCTGCCTGTTCTGCTCCCCACTCTGTCTCTGGTGAAGCCTCTCACCGCCCCTGAGCCTCTGGCCTGTACCCCAGTTCTGTATGAATAAATAAATAAATCTTTAAAAAAAAAAAAAAAACTAATATAGTAAGAAGTAGTCATAGTGACGTCCATTTGGTGTGTGAGACTTTCCTGATCTGATGTATATCATGTTTTGGCTCTTCTTTCTAGTTTTGAGTCTCTAAATTTATGTTTTAGGAATTTCCTAAGTGATATTTGGCTGGTAGTTTAGGAACAATCACAATCTCTTTAGCAAAATGTCCTGGAGTGTTTTGGGAGTGGCTGAAGAAACCTGAAAGCAAAGAGGTAATCAGACTATAATGAGAGGGCAGGGAGGAAGGGGCCAGATGTAGGATCAGATTAGAGGTACACTTTTAGGGATTGCAGTGGGGATGCTAGGAAATAGGAAACAGCCAGGGAGATTCACGGGAAAATGTAATTTCCGAGAGAGGAAGGTCAGGGACCCGTCCCCGAGAAATGTCTGGAAAGAATGATGCATCGCTGCAGAAGGGGTTCAAAGGGACTTTCTCCCTTGGGAGGATGAAGGAGGAACACCAGTTCTAGAGTTTGGGGAGTCAAGAAGCTTAGGCAAAACTCCTGCTCATCTGCCCAGAAGTAATTAAGGCTCCTGACAGCATGGCTAACCATCAAAATAACAGTCACAGCACTCGGAGCTGCAAAACTCATTGGATTGGGTAGCCCCAAAGCAATTTTTCCAATTCTTATCAGCAGGAAGAAATCTAATGTCTAGGTACTTGTTTACAGGAAAGGGACGAAACTGTCTGCAGATGAGGGGGTTACTCGGAGCAAACAGGGTGGAGTTAGAAAACAGAAATGTTTTTTCTCATACAAGTTCTTCCCTGACTAAAAGTACTTAGTCTACTTTTCCAAAACTCTCAAAAATAATGCAAAGCGTTAATATAATAGAGGTAGGATTATTTTAAAATATTGTACATGAATACAGCAGTATGGAAACAGATAATGTTATACACCTATGCTAAAAAAAATGATTATAGACATTTCAGGTCACAGTGACAGAGCAGGCAACTAACTAAAAGAGAATCCAATGAAGAAAAAGTCATGGGGTTTCTGTTTGCTCCCACCACACGCTTTAGGTTTTGAACATTATCAGAACGGTTATTTGAAGGGCATAGTATAAGAATCCATACAATGCATATTATCACATCACACAAAATGACACTTAAATACTCAAAGATCTGGGACATAACAGATTATATGTCAGTTGGTTAAAGAATTGAGTTCCAGAAGAAGGAGCCAACCTGAGCTTCCCCCGTCCCCTGGCCCCCAGATCAGTGATTTACAAGATGTTGATTGTGCAAGCAACACCCATAGGTCTTTTTAGAAAAGAAAAATCTTTTCCCGTCTCTGTTCGAATCAAAATTGCTGGGGGTGGAGCCCAGAAATCTCTACTTTGTTCAGTCCTGCAGGAGATCCTGGGTGCACCCTTAAGTCTGAGAATCATTGTTCTCCAACAGTCAACTTTTACACAGAGCCAGCCCCACAAAATGTGGAAAACGTATCAATACATTGTCATTACCCTGTGCTGTCATGACTAAATGGATAAGAAATGATTTCTGGCCGAGAGATAACAGGTCTAGGCAAATAGCTGAGATGGGTGGCTGGAGCCATTCATACAGCCAAGTCTTCAGGGAAATTGAGTATGACCTTGCCACAGCAAACAAGGTCAACATGGATTAGCAGGTAACTGAGTCACTGGCAGCGTGAATTGGGGGTGTTCTCGTTTGCACTGTGCAGTCCCAGGGAGAGCGTCCTGGGGTCCTCCCTTTCACTAGGCCACTGGACATTGTGCTCCCATTGACAGGGACCCGACACCAGCCAATCAAAGAAGAAATTGCCAAAGGAAAAGAGCACTCTTAGTTTTTTAAAACACATATCCACAAGCCAGTCACACTCAAGCATTTTAACTAGAACATTGTCACCTAAATTTCCACAGCTATATCTAATCAAGTTTCATCAGCCTATTTTGTATCTAAAAGGCTGTAGGGTAGGCTCAAATACTTATTCTGGCATCACAGATTGAAAGGCTCATTCTAATTGGTACTTTCCTGAAGGGCTTTAGCCCTACTCAGTGATTCTCTTAAGGAATTCTCTCAAAAACTAACTGACTATGATAAAAAGAAACCAACCCACCCACAAGCACACCTTCACACAGTTTTAAAAAGCGATCTGAAAAAAGTTGTTAGTATAATCTCTGCCAACTATAGTATAGTTTTTAGATCGTTTTTAGGGTCATGTGTGTAATTTATTCTGGAAATATCACTAAATATAAAGAAGACTTGGGATTTTTGTTTAATTGGGATAGACCTTTAAGTGGGAGGACAACAGAGAATGATATGTAAAAACTGCTTCACTGGTAAAATGATGACTTTAATATCAAAACACTCAAGAGTAAGATGTCCTCACTAAGGACACTGAGTAAGGAACAAAAATGCCCCAGTCTAACTGTTTAAATAACTCTGACTCTATAATAATCTTTTCCCGTCTATGCAAATGTTTTTCATTTAGGCTCTATTAGCCCAGATGTAACACTTTTAACTTGTTTCCTTGAAATGGCACCATCTTTTGTTATTTCTTCTAAATCCTAAATTTACTTTCCACTAAAGGTATTTTTAAACTTTTAGGCTTTACTGGAAATTAGTTTAGGAAAGGGTAGGATACTGTTTGAAGGGAATTTTTTTTTGAAAAAAAAATTTTATAAAAACTACCGAATGGATGAAATTTCTTCTAATATGAGCTTGTTACCACACTGGTTTCCAAAAAATTAATGCAAATACCTGGAAGTTATTCTCTTAATATAAGGAGAAATGTTTATGTTCTGCATGTACATTGTTTTTATTTCATGAGAGCTATTCCAACCTGAACTCACGCCAATAGAGGACTTAACTTTCTTGGTCAACTCAGGGCTCCTTGGAGAATTCAATTGTCTAATCATGATGTTTTGAAAGAAAATATAAATCCCATTCAAATATCATCAGATTCACTGCTTGAGCGTGCTTTATGTGTGATATGAAAACAGAAAGTTTGAGATTCCCTCTTCAGTCTTCACATTAGATAGGTCATATTCAGGCTTGCTTGAAATAACACCCTTCTGAGGGTTTGCATAAAGAAAGTTTTTCCTCTAGGACTCCCATCCTTTTTTTTTTTTTCCTATAAAGATTTATTTAATTAGGCATACAGAACTGGGGTACAGGCCAGAGGTGCAGGAAGGGTGAGCGGATTCCCCAGAAACAGAGTGGGGAGTAGAACAGGCAGATCGATGAAGTACACTGCTGAGGGGAGCAGCAGGCGGGTCAGGAGAGGTCTGCCGCGCCATGTGGGTCACCTCTGGGGTTGGGAATTGAACTCATGCTGAAGTGGCTTTAGCTTCTTAGTACTGTGCTTTAACCCACTGCACCACCAGGGAGGGCCCACTCCCACCCTTTTGAATACATCTGATATGGGAAGAGAACACTAAGCAGACAATGAAATGTGCCACTCCAGTGCAGGTGACTTGCCACTTCAAGGTCCCCCTTGTGTCTCACCTGCCTAGAATTTGGGGCATGAGCTTCCCTCTTGGCTGTGTGCATGCTCTCATCTTTCCAAGAAGCCATTAAGGAAGTTACTATTCTTTTTCTCATTTCATAGATGAGAACACTAAAGCCTAGGGATATTCAGAAACTCAGAGTCTGCCTGCATGCTTCACCACCACACAAATTACTAGAGGTAGAATACTTGTTTTCCTGGAGGCTACATCCCTCCCCACTCCCAAAAACAACCTTTTTCATGACTTTTTATATTTGCCTTTTACTAATAATAACAATGATTAAAAAAAATACTGCTTATCAAAGATGAGTTGTAGTTACATTACTTAGGATTATGTACATCCTGTACATGATGGGAATTACCAAACAGTAGTAGCTTCAAGAAGAACAGAAATTCATTTGTGTTGGATTTCAAAGCTTGTAGGAGGCCTCCCTGGTGGCTCAAAGGGTTAAGTATCAGCACTATGAAGTTAGTACCAACCACTGCAGCACCAGCTCAATCCCTGGCCAGGGAGGTGCCCACATGGCACAGCAGACCTCTCCTGTCCTCCAATTCTTATCAGCAGGAAGAAATCTAATGTTTATTTACTTGTTTACAGGAAAGGGACGAAACTGTCTGCAGATGAGGGGGTTACTCGGAGCAAACAGGGTGGAGTTAGAAAACAGAAATGTTTTTTCTCA
>NW_004567122.1:17000353-17011532 GCF_000260355.1 Condylura cristata
AAGTACACTGCTGAGGGGAGCAGCGGGCGGGTCAGGAGAGGTCTGCCACACCATGTGGGTCACCTCCAGGGCAGGCAGGGATCGAACTCATGCGGAAGGGCCAGAAAAGTTTTCTTTAGACTGAGTCACTGTGATGCCTGCCAGTATCTGATGCTTCTAATTAAGGAGGAATGGGGTAGAACTGGAGCTCACTGCCTGGGAGCCTTTGCATCAGAAGGGGGTTTGCACTCCTGTTGCAAGGACAGTGGGAGACCTGGAAAGCATAAGCTCAAAGAGGTCTAGCCGACCCGTGGAAAGAACCTTTCATTTTTTAAAGAAGAGCCAGAAATCTGCTTTTTCATGTGATTTTTCAATATTGCTAGTTGATTAAAATATTTTTTAAAATGTTATGAGCCAGGTTCTCCCTGGTGGCGCAGCGGGTTAGAGTGCAGCACAGCAAGCCACTTCAGTGCGAGTTCAGTCCCCGACCCCAGAGGTGACCCACATGGCCCGGCAGACCTCTCCTGGCCCGCCTGCTGCTCCCCTCAGCAGTGTACTGTTCTGCTCCCCACTCTGTCTGTGGTGAATCCTCTCTGCTCCTGCACCTCTGGCCTGTGCCCCATTCTGTATGCATAAATAAATAAAAATCTTTTAAAAAATGCTGTGAGCCAAATACAGCCCATCTGGGTCAAGTCTGTAGGCTGACAGTTTGCTGCTTTTGATCTAAAAGAATTAGCTTTGTTTCTTCTTGAGATTAACTTTCCATCGAACAAGCACTGATTGAGGAGTACACTGAGTAGGGTTTTGTGTCAATAAGTCAACTTATTATCGACTTATCATGCAAGGGGCGATGAAGGACAAAAAGAATCTTTCATTGGAAAAGGGAAGTCTCTGATGTAGGAGACAGGATTCAAGATTAGAGTTGAAAAGCAGAGGTTTTGCTGACTAACTTTCAGTTTTGTTTTATTTGTGTTGGTTTTGGTCTAGTTTCTTTACCTGACCCCCCCAAACCCTTTATCTTACTTCCTTAGTTCTTTCCTCAGTCTTTAATCATTGTCTCTTCCCTCTTTAAGCTCAACAAAGTAAATAACCCTGTCCCTAGCATTCTGTATTCATAAATGCATCCCTCGAAAATGTCAGATATTCTTTCTTATTTAGTTGTCAGTGTTCTGCTTTACTGAGAAATCTCTTCGGTCTTTCTTCATGTGCAGTAATCTTGTGATGTTAGTCATATCCACATGCAAGTCAAGATGGATGTCTGAACTCGATTTATTATCGACTTATGCGAGGAGACAAGAAGTACATTTTTTTAATTGTATTTTATTACAGATTTATGTATTTATGCGTATAGAACTGGGGTACAGCCGGAGGTGTGGGGGCAGTGAGAGGATTCACCAGAGACAGAGTGGGGAGCAGAACAGGCAGATCGACCAAGTACACTGCTGAGGGGAGCACCCAGTGGGTGGGTCGGGAGAGGTCTGCCACGCCATGTGGGTCACCTCCGGAGCGGGGATTGAACTCACATAGAAGTGGCCACAGCTTGGATTAAACTCACAGTGCAGCGTTCCAACCTGCTGCGCCACCAGGGTGGGGCCTAATTGTATTATTTTTATTGAGCAACTGCTGGCTTATCACACTGGAAATGATTTCGGCTTGTGTGTTCACACCTCTTCAGCTATATGTTACCACACCGCCACCTTAGTACCCAGAGCCCTTCACCACAGGAACAACAGTTATGAAGCTGCGTCTAAACCAGTCGCTGCAGCTGCTCCCGGAACTGGAAGAGTGAGCGCCGTGGGTGACACCAGCAAAGCCAGTCAGTCAGTTCTCTTGGGAAGAGCAGACAACGGAGCACAAGCTACTCTTGGGACGTGAGTTTCTCCCAAGCTACAGGAAACACCCATACACCTGTTCACCTGATACTCTTGTACCTGGCAGACCAGAGACCAGAGTTGGGTTCAGGCACATAATGCGGCGGGGTATTATGTGGCAAAACCACAATGGGGACCCAAGCTCAAAGGTGTTAAGAATTGCAAGACAGAGACAGCAGAGCATTATCTTATCTGAGCAGGGAGCGCTTCTCACGAAGCCTCTTGTGTGGCCACCCTCGGGGAGGCCGTGAAACCAGCTGTGCCTGCGTGGTGGACCCAGTGGCGTTTGGGGCCAGGGAAATGGGCAGCTGGTGGGCAGCAAAAAAAAAATCAGGGCTCAAGAGACCCAGGGTTTGTACAGGAGCATTTTGGGGTGAGAGAGACACAGGGTAGTTGATAGAGTGAGGAAAAAATAAAGGAACGAAGATTTTGTTTCTACAAAGTGCCAGTGTGATCTGTATGTCTCCCTCCACCCACATGAAGGACAGATTTGAGTGCATGGTTTAGTCTCTCAGACTCTGCTGCCATCAAGGGTCTGAGACATGGAGGGTCTGAGCTGTGTAACCATCACAGCCATCCCTTGTGTCGCTGACTAGGGGACATTGACACGGTAGAGGTAGATTTTTTGTTTGTTTGCTTTTAGAACCCATGAGAACGAGAACTGTATGCTTGACTGATTGACTTCCTTCACTAAATGTGAAGTCCCTCATTGTCTTGCAGTAAGAAGCTTCAATATGTTCACTTGACAATGGTGCATCACACTCATCTAAGCACTTAGATGATTATTTTTCCCCAGTGTAAGATCTGTGGCTCTTAATGAATCATACTTGTTTATAGCTGCTATCCTGCATGTGTGGCATGTCACTCGCCAGAAACTGGATTCAAGGATCAAGTCTCTCTCGGGCCTCCTGGACCTGCCCACTTCACCTTCCACACCCGTCACCCATAGCTGGCTTCCAGCTTCACTGTTTCCTCTGCCCTCTAGACTCTGAATTCCCACGCAAACACAGTTCTTACATCCTCAGTTTGTTCCCCTGAACTCCACTGTGATGTCCGGACACAGCCTAAGGCGAGCCGATGACATCTGTGTATAGTTCTTTGGCATGAACTCTGTCCTGAGTGAGGGGCTGCTGGGGAGAGAGGAGACGAGCGGCCATTTTGAGGGAGCCTTTAGTAGGGCGTGATGCATGTGAGCTTGCTCTCTGTTTCATGGGAGCTGCTACAGAAAGGTTGCCAGCCCAGATGTCAGGCTTTCAACCCCCTACCCACCCTGTCCGTAGGGAACCCCGACCTCAGCAGCAGCAGGCCACACCCTGACACCCTAGTGGGAGCCAGACTTTGCCCCAGAAGACTGCAGGCCTCAGCGCCAGACATAACAGGCCTGGTCACACCCTGCTGGCTCCCTAGCCGAAGCTCCACTTTGCATCATTGAACTGGACTTTCTCCTTCTCCCTCCCCCCCAGTGGCTAAACTTGTGAGAGATTCTGACCCAGGGATAGTTATTATATTCTTTGTCTAGAAACATGTCATTTTTTAACAGAGATATAGCTTGAGTTGGATCATAACATTAACATGTTAACGTTTTAACACCCTCGGGGGAGAAAAAAGTTCTTCATTGAGATGCTTGCCACCTACTATTCCTCCTTGGAAGCCACTGATTTTTGTTCACTCCTCCCTATTGCGGGCCCCCCCAAACCCTAAGCCCCTTTGACCCTCCAGCAAACTACCCTGAAAATGTCTAGTCATCAGTGAGTCTAAACACCAATACTAGACTAAAATCACACATAAGCCAGGGTTATTGCCACCCCAAACATAAGGTTCCCATTTAATTTAGGCTTCTAGTACTATTTGCCAATCCCTTAAAAGTCCCACTCTGAATTTTCACGAGATTTACTGAAAATACCCTTTAATTTCCTCATGCTATCTGTACTGATAGTGACTTCTTTTCTCTTACTGATTAACCCTCCTGAATCCATGGGAAAAGAAAAATACTCCTTGGTGTGGCCTTTTTCCATTTCCTGCCTCTCTGTTTACAAACAAGTGTATAAATGCATCCATCTTCATTGCTCTAATGGCCCAATTGACCTTTTTCCACACCCTTTATCCGGGGATGTTGTCATCCTGTCCCATTCTGACCCTGGGCTTGGCCATGTGACCTTGTTTTGTGAAGGCTTGAACAAGTGCCTGTGTAGCTGCTTTTTGGGAGCATAGTCTTGAAAATAAGCCCAGTTGAGGAGGATGAGAGCCAATGAAAAGAGCTGAATTGTCCTAGCCAAGGCCAGCCTTGTCCAGCCAGCTCCCAGCCTTGTCCAGCCAGCTCCCAGCCAGCAGAGCACAGATGTATGAACAAGCCTGAAGACAAGATTTTCCAAATTTAGTCCCGTAGTACTGCCTTGCTGACAAGTGAGAAATAACAAAAGGTGGTTGTTCACAATGATGAAGTTTTGAGATTGATTGTTATGCACAACTAAAACCCTACCTTTCTCCAGTCTCAGGGGAAGTGGGCATATCTTCTCTTTTTAAAGGCAAATTCCTGTGCTTGATTTTTTTTTAAGATTTATTTATTTATGCATACAAGAAATGGGATACAGGCCAGAGGTACAGGGGTGAAAGGATTCACCAGAAACAGAGTGGGAGGCGAAACAGGCAGATTTACTGAAATACACTGCTGAGGGGAGCAGTGGGTGAGAGGAGAGGTCTGCCGCACCATGTGAGTCACCTCCCTGGCCTGGGATTGAACTCATGCTATAGTAACTGCAGTCAGCTTCACAGTGCTGGGCATTCATCTGTTGCTCCACCAGGGAGGGCCCTCCAGTGTTTGCTGTTTATCTGCCTTTCAGAGCTCATCCCTTCAGATTATATCTATTGTATTTTCAACCTTTTGCTCTCTTTTTATCTCTTTCCCTATGGTATAACCAGGTTCATACCTCTCGTTAAAATAAAACTCACAAACACAAATAAACCTATGTCCTTAGCAAATTACTCACATATTCTGTCATTCATTACATGTTCCTTGAAAGGATAATGTATTCTTGTATATTTGTCTGGGGTCAGAGAAAGATGAATTTATTTTTAGACACTGGCTTATGTGGTTTTGGAGATGTGGTGAATCCATATTCTGCGAGGGTAGGCCAGCAGGCTGGAGACTCAGGAAAAAGTTTAATTTCAAGTCAAATAATTAGGGGAAGAATTCCATCTTCCATTGGGAGGTTAGTCTTTATTCTCTTAAGGCATTCAGTTGCTGTGTTGAGACCTACCCTTATTACAGAGGCAATCTGCTTTACTCAAAGTCCACAACTTAAATGTTAATACCATCCAAAAACACACTCAAGGAAACATCCAGAATGATCCAGACCAAATAAATGGGCACCATGACCCAGAAAAGTCAACACATATTAACCATCACAATATGCTGTATTCATTGTTTTGAACTCATTATTTACCCTTTTCGGTTATCATATTAATATACCCACAGCATTGATACTGCCAAACACGCTGTCTTTGTCCTTGTACATCTTTGATAGTCAATCTCTCTTCTAGATTTGTTTCTGTCTCCTGACTGCTGCTTTTCAGTTCTGTTTGTTTTGTTGTTATTGTTGTTGTTGGTTTTGTGGAGTTTTTGTCACCTCTTTTTTTGTCTGCTTCTTAAGTGACCCTGAATGTTATGTTTCACAGATTAATTCAATTTTCTCACGCAACTACTTCTTTGTTTCATTTGGCCTTCTCTTCTTATTGTCACCCATTCATTCACTTATTCATTAAAAGTATTAATAAAGGCTCTCCCTGGTGGCGCAGTGGGTTAAAGCACAGCACTAAGAAGCTAAAAGCCGCTTCCACATGAGTTCGATTCCCGCCTGCCCCGGAGGTGACCACATGGCGTGGCAGACCTCTCCTAACCAGCCCGCTGCTCCCCTCAGCAGTGTACTTTGTCCATCTGCCTGTTCTGTTCCCCACTCTGTCTCTGGTGAAGCCTCTCACTGCCCCTGAGCCTCTGGCCTGTACCCCAGTTCTGTATGCACAAATAAATAAATCTTTTAAAAATAAAGTATTAATACAGTATCTATTCCTTGAGTAGTAAACACTATGGTGGTTTGTGTAACCTCTAAATGTCCCCCAAACTCCCTGCCTCCTGTTATTCACACCCTTGTTTTACTCCTTCCCTTGAGTGTGAGCTTTTAATAAACAGAATACAGCACAACTGAGATACCACTTCCGAGATTAGGTTACAAGAAGACTCTGGCTTCTGTCTTGCTCACCTTCTTTTGGCCTCTCTTATTGCTATTGTTACAGTGCACCCCAAATCTGTTAGAGGACAGGGAGAGAGCACCACTGAAACCCCAAACCTGCCTGTTCTAAGTGGGTTCTGCCATCCGCCACAACAAGACAAAACATATAAAACTTTAATGAAAAGGGACTTTAATACAGAGTATAAAATACAGAAGAGAAAGAATGTAATGTCTAAATCAAACACCTGAAGTTCCCCATCCCCTTGTGGGCAAAAGTCCACCCAGAAGGGATTGGCCCAAAGCAAGGCCTGAGAGCCACCACAAGACTAAAGCACCTTCTGGGTGGGACCCATGGAAAAGGGTCAGAAATGGCCAGACAAATCTGGGAGCAAAAGAGCAACATCAAAATCAATATAAACACTGCCACAGTCGCCTCCCTACAGGTCTCTCACCCACATCTGCCTTAGCCAGTCCAGGGTCAGGAAACAAGCCCAGTTTCTTCATCACATGCTTGCTGCTCCATGTGGCTTCCTCAGGTCTCCTTCTGGCTCTCCATCCTGCTTCCTTCTCTTCTTCTCTGATTCCTTCTCTTCTCTCCTTTTTCTCTGTTGAGCTCCACCCTCCTTCTGGGCGGGGCAGAGAACCTGGAACTTCTCCTTTTCCTAGGGACCATCCTGTTACACTACCTCATTCCTTCTTTCTGGAATTGTCACTGAGAGAACTTGAGATACTAAGTAAGGAGCCTTCTGGAGAGGCTTTTGTGGCAAGCAACTCACCTTTCCATCTAGCAGCAAGGCCTTGCAGCCTGCCAGCATCCATGTGAGAGAGCTGGGCACATATTCTTTCCTGGTTGGAGTCTTGAGATGACTGCAGTCTTATGAGAGACCCTGACTCGGGTTCTGAGCTAAGTTGCCCCTGAATTTCTGACCCACAGAAATCATGAGATAATAAATACATGTGCTTTTAAGCTGCTAAGTTTGGTGAAATGTGTTTTATGGCAATAGATAAGTATGCAGGCTCCAAAGTCAAGTAAGAAATAGCCCCCAAACTCAATGATGCTCAAGTCCATTAAAGATGGTAGTGATAAAAATGGTAGCAGGCGGATTGAGAGGTGCCTCAGACCCCCAAACTTACATACTCTAAATATGTTCTGCCTTCTACCTCATAAAGAGAAAGCATATGCAGTGGGAAAGAACTTTA
This sequence comes from Condylura cristata, assembly GCF_000260355.1. Classification (NCBI taxonomy): domain Eukaryota; kingdom Metazoa; phylum Chordata; class Mammalia; order Eulipotyphla; family Talpidae; genus Condylura; species Condylura cristata. The sequence goes on from NW_004567122.1 coordinate 17,007,630, forward strand.
ACAGTGTGCACAGAGAGAAAAGAGAAGACAGGATAACTTCCCAGTGAAAAAAACCCAAAGTTACTCATCACCCCTGTAAATGCCCATGCAAGTGGGGTTGTCCCAAAGGATGGCTTCTGAAGCCCAAAATCTTGCCACCAGTCTAAAGCACCTTCTGGCAGGGCAACCATAGGAAAGGGGCAGAGTACAAATAAAAGTAACAGCTGCCATTGTCAGCCTCCCCATGGGTCTCTCACCTACGTCTCTTCCGGTTGTCTCTATGTGTCTCAAATCCGTACATTTCCTTCCATGTCCTCCAAGTCTCTGGTGAAAGCCCACATTCAAAAAGCAAGTGGCCCTTCTTCACAGGTCTCTCTGCTCCACATGACCCCTTGAGTCTCCTTCAGCTTCTCCTCACCCCCAGTTTCACCCTTCATTTAGAGGGTCAGGGAACCTGGAACCTCCCCTTTTTATGGAGATTATACTGACACACAGTATGGTGTGGTATAGTGTTTTTAACAGTATAGTGTTATTAAAACATACATGGCAATGATGGGAGCATAGAAGAAAGAGAATATCATTTGTATTAGAAGGCTGAAATTTTTTCGACTTTCTGGAAGAATACTTAAAGGTTTTAGAAGAGACAAGTAATGGTTTCTGGACCATGTGGAGTTGAGGTTGAAGATAATGGGCTTATAGAATCTTTAGCTGAGGTAGGGTTTATTTTATTTTATTTTTTAAGAAGCTGTATTTATTTATGCATACAGAACTGGGGTACAGCCCAGAGGTGCAGGGGTGGTGAGAGGATTCACCAGAGACAGAGTGGGGAGTAGAACAGGCAGATTGATGAAGTATACTGCTGAGGGGAGCAGCGGGTGGGTCAGTAGTGGTCTGCCACGCCATGTGGATCAACTCCAGGGTGGGGATCGAACTCATAATGAAGTGGCTTTAGCTTCTCAGTACTGTGCTTTAGCCCGCTGCACCACCAGGGAGGGCCCAAGGTTGGGTTTATTTTTAAACAGCTTCAGTAATATGGATAAAAGATTAGGAAAGTTGAATTTGGGAATTCAGAAAAGATAAATGAGCAAAGCAAAGGACCAACAAAAAGAGGTGAAAAAATAGCAAGGCAATTCTGTTCTTAAAATTTAGGTTGAATAAGGAAAAAGACACTCAAAGCTGCTGAGTATTTGACTGAAGTCAGATGCAGTCAGTTCTGACTCCCCAGGAATAACCAGGGCTCAGGATGTCCATGCTATGCTTAGCTTAGTTCTCACATACATATGTTCGTGAGTTGTCAGAGACTTTCAGCTGAAGGTGGGAAGGAATAGTTATCTGGAAGAAAATATAGGCGTTCTAGCCCAAAAAGAGTGAAAGGATGCTAAACAGAGAATGAGATTTCCTATAACCATCTCCAGCCCTTCTAGAGAACTCCTGATTTTTAGGGAATGGAATAGCAATTGCATTTCTTAGTCTTATCAAGGAACTTCCATGTAGATAAAGAGCTGATCAAAGGTACTTTGGAAAGACTTAAGACTTAAGGTGCTTTTAAAGCTATTTCCATTTCTTTGATTCCTTTCTATCAGCTGGAATATGGTTGTGGTGGTGAGCCAGCTGGTGTCTCTTCCATCTTAGGATCCCATCCTAAGGAGGGCAGGACTAGCAGAAAGGGTCTGAAGTTCCCAGATCACCTTCTGAGCCTTCGTGGCCTTGCAGGACAGGTAATTCAACTCTTCTTTAAAAGGCACCCCTGGTGGTGCAGGGGGTTTAAACACAGCACTAGGCACTAAAGTCACTTCAGCATGAGTTCCATCCCTGCCCTGGAGGTGACCCACATGGCACTGCCAACCTCTCCTGACCCCCTCCCTGTTCCCCACTCTGTCTCTGGTGAAGCCTCTCACCCACCCTGCACCTCTGCCTGTACCCCAGTTCTGTATGCACAAATAAATCTTTCTTTTTTTAAAAAAAAAGCACTTTTGATGTGATTCTCTTATGACCCTCTGGATTTGTATTTCCAGCAATTCAGTTATCCAATAAAATGGATTAGCTGGGACTATAAATGACCACAGCATAGCACTGATGCACAGTAAGCAGTACCTAGAGGCACAGGTGAAAAGTAACGATAGTAGTGGGCCCTTCCTGGTGGCACAGCGGGTTAAAGCCCAGCACTAAGAAGCTAAAGCCACTTCCGCATGAGTTTGACCCCCGCCCTGGAGGTGACCACATGGCGCAGCAGACCTCTCCTGACCCGCCCGCTGCTCCCCTCAGCAGTGTACTTCATGGATCTGCCTGTTCTGCTCCCCACTCTGTCTCTGGCGAATCCTCTCGCTGTCCCTGCACCTCTGACCTGTACCCCTGCTCTGTATGCACAAATAAATAAATCTTAAAAAAAAAAGAAAAGAAAAGTGACGATAGTAGAGGAGACTCACAGCCAGTCAGGCTGTGGGCTTTCGACAAGAACTTGAAGTTCTGATCAGTGATGGCTCCACACTTCACAGAGAGTGGAATGCCAGCCAGCTAGTGTGACCTAGACAGCTGACTCTTCCAGACAGGCAGACAGCAGAGGTTCCAGAAAATTCAGTGATAATGGGATGGTAGTGACAACTGGCCTGGGCAAAAAGCTCACCTAAGCAACATTTGGACCTTGGTCAACTTGCTTATATTTCTCCTGATTTGAACTAAAATTGGGCTATAATTTATAATAATCATCGAAATTTAGGGGTTGGCGAAATTCTAGCAACCAGGAAAACTTTCTGCTCCAATGCACTTCAAGAAAACTAATTAAATTCCAGAGGTGCTGAGAAAATTTTGCGCAAAGCCAGTATTAATCCCCAGGTAAATGAGGGTGAAGGGTTTTTACTTAATTTATAAACAGTCTCTGTGACGGCTTCTTTCTCTATTAGAATGACATTAGGTTGCTATTTACAATTCTTCTTTTATCTTTTCAGGAATATACCTCTCCAGTGACAGTCTTTAGTTTTCAGAATACTTGCACATATATTCTCCTTTGACAGTTAATGGCCCTGTAAAGTGAGGTGACTGGAGGGTTGGTAACATTCCCATTTTACTGACCAGGAAAATTGACACTGAAAGTGTTAAGAGAGCTCCCCATGAGATCTCTTTTCTAATTATCATTCATTTTGCTAGCTTCTTTTTTATTTAAAAAATTATTTATTATTGCATACAAGAGCTGGGATGTAGACCAGAGATATTTGGAGTGAGAAGCACCAGAGACAGAGAAGGGTGCAGAATATGTTGATTGACTGAAATACACTGCTGAGGGGAGCAACTGGCCATCTGTAGGCAAGAGAGTTCTGCTGCACCATGTGGGTCATCTCCCCTGGCCGGGATGGAACTCTGTAGATAGCTTCAAAGTGCTGCGACTTAACCTCTCGCGCTGCCAGGGACGCCCCGTTTTGCTAACTTTTGACCTTTCCTTTATTGAGGAAAAATATGTGCCTTATGATCGAATTGGAGTAAACCTCAAATTACTTAGTTCCCCTACCCCTTTTATAATTTGACCGTCGAATAGGTAAGTCTGGCCACATACAGTTTTTTAGCTGTAGGGCAGGTTAAATGAAATAAAATGGAAAATTCCGTTCCCCAGTTCCACTAGTCTCACTTTAATTGCGCGGGGGCTCACGCGTGGCTTGTGACTGTTCTGTTGGACAGCAGTTACAGAACATTTCCATCAGGTGAGAAAGTTGTACTGACCAGCCTAGAGATATTTAATAAAGATGTCCCCACTAGTCTTCAATCTTTCTGAATGTGTGAGAAGACTGGAAGGAGCCCAGACTCTTTCCCCCCTAAACGTGAGTTCAAAACTGTTCGTCGTCTGGCCTAGTCTTGCTGAGAAGGTGATAAAAGTCCAAGATTCTTTCCCAAATGAACACAGCAAGTTGGCGGTGGAAGGAGGATCCGAGAGGG
>NW_004567122.1:17011712-17021561 GCF_000260355.1 Condylura cristata
GGGCCGCCGGCGCAGCGGCCGGGCCGTGCGTGCTCACGTGACAGGTCCGCGAGGCCCAGCTCGCGCAGTCGTCCGGGCGAGCGAAGATGGCGGCTGAGAGGGAACCTCCTCCTCTGGGGGACGGGAAGCCCACCGACTTTGAGGAGCTGGAGGACGGAGAGGACCTCTTCACCAGCACTGTCTCCACCTTAGAGGTGAGACCGCGTCGCTCTCGGTGCCGCGCTCTGTCTCTGCCGTGCGTCTTACCTTTAGGTGCTTTTCCCATGCCCGGACTGTTCCCTCCCCGCCCCCCGGTTTGCCGGGGCCAGGTCGGGGCGACACCTGTGACTGCGCCTCCACCGCCCTACCTGTCAGTGGGGTTGAGTTTCGTTTGGCCGGCGAGGCCTCCGCTGGACACCGCGCAGCGGGCCGGGGGCCGACGTCCTCTTAGCGGCCAGCCGGCTGAGAGCATCACAGCGCCCTGTCCCCGCTCAGCTGGCCTCCCTCGGTGTCACCTGCGCCTCTTGTTCCGGGTCTGGGAAGGTCTTGCCCTGAGTCTCAGTGAACCTCACTGCATTCCCCGGCGACCTCCGCAGTCCCGGTGGAGAGGCGCTAGCTTTTCCCTTCCCTGGGGAGGGTGTGCCCCTGAAAGGGGAGAGCGATGGAGTGATACAGCCTAGGCTGTGCAGGAAGCGCGAGGATGCGCGTGTCCCAGCGGTGGCCCTTCCTGCACCGCTCGTTCCCTGGGGAGGTGCTCGCTGGTGTAGACTGTTCCATGGAGAAATGCATTTGACCGGTGTTGTTGGTCTTCTCCAGTTCTGGACTTTTAAAGGGTCACAATGTTGATAAAATCCAAAGTTGAAAGGAGGGAGTACAGGAAACTGCGGTGTGTGTTTTTCTAAGTTACCAGGGGAGAAATAAAAGCTCCTCACCCCCTTTTCCTCTTTTCTCGCATGGTCAGCGATGTCTGAAGTTGAGTGTTCCTGTTTTTGTCAAAGGAAACTCCCTCTACGAGCCTGACAGCTTTGGGCCTCCCATATCTATCCAGTTCTTGTTCGAACTGCTTTGTACATGCTCCCCATAGCCCAGTTTTAAGGGGGTATTGTGTTGAAATGTAAGCATTTTAAATGTAAATGTAAGCAAATTTCCCAGCAGATTTCCCAGCTTATCTTGTACTTCCTCATAAGCTGCTTTTTAGTAAGTTTTCTTGTCTTGGTCAAACATGCACCGAATCAATTGGAAATTAAAACACCCATTATCTGAAATTGAGTACCTGACACTGGGAACTTCCGGGAACGGTTTTTAGCCCTGACCACATTTTGCTAAGTGCATGTGTGGGTTACTGGCCAAACTCCACTTCTCCTCAGGTTATGTACACTTCTGGGGCTAGGGACAATGCCTCCATGGTCTGTATGTTCACCATAAAATTTCGAACGTTTGCATGTAGAAAATAAATGTCTGCCAGATTGTTCAAACCCAGAATTTCCTAAGAACTAGTAAAAATTATCTTGCATAAAATATTACCTTTTGAAACTCTGTGTAGCTGCCTTAACATGTGTTAAAAGGTTAGTGTTCATGCAGGGTCCTAAAACCGGTGTTCTTGGGGGTTACAAAAGTTTTCCATCAGGAGATTCAAGACAAATTTGACTGACTAGAATACTATGAACACTAGGCATTCTATTTGGTGTTTATTAAAGTCTTTGAGAGTTTGGTAAAATCAACTATAATCTGTTTTTCTCATGTGGTAGAGACTTTTTTTTTTACATCATTCTTCATTTTGTGCATTTTTTCCATCTCAGTTGTAGTCCCCGTGGGCTTCCCATCACCAGTTCAGCCTTGTGCCATCACCACAGTCCAGTACACTCTTCCCACCAAAGTTCCCATTCCCCCTTTACCCCCATAAAATGGCAAAGACCTTATTTAAAAAAAAATGCTATTTATCTTTTTTCAATAAATGTCTACAGAAGCTTGATTATGAATAAATTAATCTCATTGCATTATGAAAATTGTAAATAAGTTGATTATCTAAACCCCTTGTTTCATAAACAGTTACAAGTTATTTTAAGAAGGTGCTACTATATTTGGAGATTTGTAAACTCAAACTTTTTTTCTTTTTAACCTATTTGAGCAAAAATGGTAGCAGTGTTTCTTAGTATACCATAAGTGCTTTAAAAGAATGTCCGTTTAAACTATGCTTCTCACACTTCGTTGTGCTAGAGAACCCATGGAATTCTTAAATGCGTGTGTATTCACCACACGGAATCTGCACGTTGATTGAGTGTTCTAGATCAGTGTTTTCCATATTTTATAACTGTAACCCAGGAATCTAGTTGCTAAAGTACATATTGATTCTATAGGGCTGTGATAAGCCCAGTATTCTGCATTTAACTTTCCTGATTTTGCTTCTGGTCCACAAAAAAACAATGATTTTTAAGGCCTCGGGTCATGCTGATGCAGATCACAGGCTTTTGACTAATTATAACCTAAGTTATAAATTGAAAGTATGACATAAATTAGTATCTTCATAAATTATAAAAATTAGTTTTTTTATTGTTTATACAAAGTTTTTTTTGTGGACATTTAGTAGAGCAGTAATTGAAATCCATTTAAGAGAAAACATATAGACAGCTTCAGTGACATAATTGAGCTTGTAATGACTGTACAACTTGGTATACGTGCACGCTTATGAGATCCTTTTAGCCCAAGTGCTTTCCTTTCAGAATTTAGAATAGTTACACCAAGTTGTAATCAGTAAATAAAAATGTTTAAAGCCTCTACTGTGTTTCTTTTGTGACAGTGAAACAAAGTGATGGGAGGCTGTCATAGGCACATGGAAATTAATGAAAAGGGGGGAAATTCAGGTAACATCTTTTTTGGTACCTGAGAAACACAATAGAAGCTTAAACATTTTTATCTCTGACTACAACTTTGTGTGACTATTCTAAATTCTGAAAGGAAAGCACTTGGGCTAAAAGGTACTCATAAGCAGGGGCTCTCCCTGGTGGCGCAACGGGTTAAAGCACCACATTATGAAGCTCGCTGAAGCCACTGCAACACAAGTTCCATCCCTGGCCAGGGAGCTGACCCACATGGCGCGGCAGATCTCTTCTGACCTGCCAGCTGCTCCCCTCAGCAGTGTACTTTATCAATCTGCCTGTTTTGCTCCCCACTCTGTCTCTGGTGAAGCCTCTCAGCCACCATACCTCTGGCCTGTTATCCCAGTTCTGTAAGTATAAATAAATAAATCTTTTTTTAAAGAAAAGGTACTCATAAGCATACTTTAAACTGTTTATAAATACTGCTTTTTTTCTTAAATGAGACAACCCTATGCTTAAAGATGTTTGCCCTTAAGCAGCATGGGGTAGGTAAGATAAGCACCTTTATATGCCTGCTTTTCTAAAGCTTTATCAAGGTATAATTCATATACTGTATAGTTCACCCATATACGTGAACAATTAAATGGTTTTTATTATATTCACAGATACATGCAAGTATCAGCAAAGTCGTACTACATTTTCAACACTTCAAAAAGAAACCCCGTGCCCTTTACTTCTCTGCCCTAAAACCCTTTAACCCCAGCAGTAAGCAACCACTAACTTACTTTCTTTATCTTACACACTTGCTTATTCTGGATTTTATATGAATGTAGTCATATAATTTGTGGTCTGTTGTTACTGAATTTCACTTAGCATAATGTCTTCATTCCTTTTTAAGCCCAAATAATATTCCATTGGCTGACTAGAGCACATTTTATTTACCTATTCATCAGTTGATGGGCATTTGGGCTGTTTTCGCTTTTTGTCTACTATGAATAATGCTGCTGTAAATATTCATGTACAGATAGAATTGCTTGGTTATACGATAACTGTGGTGTAATCATTTGAAGAACTTCCAAACTGGTTCCTCAAGCGGCAACATCATTTTTCATTCCCCCCAGTAGTATATAGATAACAGTTATCCACATCCACACCAATACTTGTTATTGTTCATTTTTTTGTTCTGTCTATTTTAAGTGGCTTTGATTGCATTTTCCTAATGACTAATAGTAGCACATCTTTTTATGTATATTGGTTGCTTATATTTTTTTAGTGAAATTTATTTTCAGTTTCTGCTCATTTATTAATTGGGTTTTCCTTTCACTCTTGATTTATACAAACTGTTTATATATTCCAGACACAAGTTCCTTGTCATGTATATATTTGTAAATGTTTTCTTACATTCTGTGGATTGTCTTTTTGATTTTCCATGTTGTCCTTGTGAGCTCGGTTTTTAAAATTTTTATGATGGCTAAGTGTTTTATTTTCACACTTTTATTTTCATGCCTAAAAATCTTTTGCCAAGACCAAGGTCATGAATTTTATACCTGTATTTTATAGTTGTGGCACTTTTAGGCCTTTCTTTCATTTTGAGTTCATTTTTGCATATGGATGTGATGAGATTTACTTCATTCTTTTGTATGTGGCACATCTGAATGTCTGCTGAAGTTAAGATTAGTGCCACAATTTCCCCAGCTCTGTCACATGATAGGATTTATAGAGCATTTTAAATGAAACTTCCAGATGGAAGGCTCACAGGTGTTAGAGTTCTTTTTCCACGATTTAACTCGGTTCTGAAAGAGTTCAGAAGATACCAGACTTGATTGACTTCCTTAATACTTGAATATTCAACTTTCTGCCATACTGTTTAGATAAGAGAAATGCAAACCCAGCAAAATACATGAAACCTTTGAGGACGGAAAATTGCCAGGGGAAAAGAAAACTCATGCAGATAGATAGATTACAATGATCTGAAAACCATTAGTACAGCAGATGCTCTGATAACATCATCTGTACCTTTTCCTTGTAATATTGATGGTGAAAATGGTCAAAATCAGTCTACCCAAAGCCATTGTCTCTGATGAAACTTGGTCATTCTTCCTATGTCTGCCGGGTTTTAATTCAGGTATTCAGATTTCCTTCCACACCCATGATGTGTATGTGATTTCATTGGCATCTGAGTTGTTCCATCTAAGTGTATGATGTGTGCATGAGAGTCCGCCCTGCTATCAAGGACTCCCGCCTCCGGGCAGTCCGGGGAGGCAGCCCTGAGCTGGAACAAGTGGGCTGGGAGTTGAATTGATGAACAAAAATTATTTTATAATATCGGAAATGTTTTGGGTCTTTATTTAGAAGTTTGGTGGTATTTTGAGACCATAAATATGCTAAAGATACATAACTCCTTTTGGTGTCAATTTGGGATATGTAGAATTGGTTTTGCTACATATCCTTTGGTCTAAAATTGTAGTTTCCAAGAAACTCTCAACAAGGTTAAGTGGAGATTTAAATGTGTCAGTGATGGGGATGGTGGTGATTCTAATTTTGTTGTGTCACTGTTCCTGACTTGTAGTAATAGATGCACAGAAATGTTCTGACTAATAAAAGCGTTTTTGTGGAGGTAATGTAAGAGAGACCTTAAAGTGTAGATGAAACGTCAAAATGATAAAGTGGCAGTGGTCCATATTCTTAGGGTTTGGTTCATATTTGGGGGAAAATAAGTAATTCAAATGGGTAAATAGAGGGCGCTAGAGTTTTACTATGTAGTGAGATGGTAAAGGACTTTGAAGTATTAAGTGAGTAGTGGAGAACTATAGAAAATTTGCATGGCAGTAACATGCTCACTTAGGAATATTAATGTGTTAGGAATCTGAGGGCAGATTGGAGTAGCAGGTAGCAGTGGTAGATTGGTCATTATTTTTGAGTTTGTTTTATATAAATCTGAGGTTAAAAACCTCACTCAGGAGGGAAAAGCTAATAATGGCAGAAATTGATGTTACAGCAGATTAAAAGAGAGACCTCATATATAATGATAAATATATATATGTTTATAATGATAAAGATATATAATGCCTCCCTCTCTTCAGGCAATTCTCAGAGGAAGGAATTATAATTTCATTTGAGGATACATTACACTGGTGAAGATAACATCAAACTGTCAAAAGTGCAGGTGTAGAGTTGAGAGTCTGTCAGGAATTTATTATATGATAACACTTAACCAAATTGTGTAATTCTAGTCCCTACCCTCATGAAGTATGTTCAGCAAGAAGAATGAATACAATAAACACAACTATGTGAATAGATACCTGCAATATTTATAATTGAAATAACACATGGAAGAGACATAATGTAGAAGACTGGAGTGACTTAATTATATAGCAGTAATCTTTGAAACCTTGAAAGTAAATGACTTTGTTTTCTTGATTCTGTTTTCAAATATTTAGTATAAGTAATTCATACATAATAAGAAAAACAGATTTTGTACTTAAAGGTAAACAAGCATGGAAAAGATATTTATGAAATGGTAACTGCAGTTGGTCACTTTATTTCAAAATGGTGAAATTTAAGGATTTTAGTACGAGTTCTTTTTAGTGCCTGTTAATATATGGTACTTACTAAGTTGCTTGAGACAAAGAAGTTCAACTTTTTGTAGACTTTTTTTTTAAAAGAAATAAAATTTGTCCTTAATGATAATTTCACAACTGCCTACTTTTTTGTGAAATCGAATTGTTGATAATTTTCCTTGTGATGATAGTTTTTAGTTGAGGTAAAATTTCTCAATTTAGTGAAGTTTACTACCACCTCAATCAAGATATAGGACACCTCATCCCCCCCCAAAAAATCTCTCATGCTGCCCACTCTAGTTAACCTTCCTTGCTCCCATTCACAATCACTGATCTCTTTTTTTTACCTGTTAGTCTTTTTTTTTTAATGTCATGTAGATAGAATCACACAGTGACACACTTTGAGTCTAACCTCTATGACAGTATAAAGCATCAATGTTGCCTGTATCAACAGTCATTTCATTTCATTGCCCAGTATTAGTATCCATTGTATTCCAGGTTGGTTGTTGAGGGACATTATGCTTGTTCCAGTTTTAGGGCATTAATTAGTAAAGTTAATATAAACATATACATACAGGTTTTTGTCTGAAGACCCTTTCTTTTTGGTAAATTCTTAGAAGTAGGATTATATGGTTGTATGGTCAATAAATGTTTAGCTTTGTAGGAAACTGCAAAGCTTTCTGTGAGAAAAATTCAAAGGAAATAGGATTTAGTGAGGTGATGGAACTTGCTTTTACTTCCATGAATTAATTTCCATTAACTCATGACTTAGTAGGAATATCACCTGAGGTTTTAACCCATTATAACCATGTCAGAAGACCTCACATTCTTGGAACTTAAAGATAATAATCTGTGGTTTTATTGCAAATATTATACTTCAAGACAAATGTATGTATCTCCAGATATCTCAAAAGTTATTTTTAATATGGGTGCTTTATACCTTTTAAGAGAACCGTGTTTTGTCTGTAGTGCATGAACATGACTGCTAGTCCCACAGAACCTGTGCTACAGCTAGATTCATCTGTTTTAGTCTGTCAAGCTTGCATTCATTTCATCTCTGAATGCATAAAAGATTCTAAAAGGAAAAAAGAAACAAGAAGACACTGCCAACCTATTTTGCTAATTTAGTTGTATCATTTTGCATTAGAATTCCAGTTTTTCCACATCCTTGTCTACACTTGTTATTGTCAATATTTTTTAATTGTAAATTTTCTGTTATTGCTCTGCGACATTGTGTATAATTTAGAGTAACAGGTTCATACCAATTAATACCAGTTCACAATATGTCAACCACTGAAGCAACAGTAATTCTCCATCATAGTCTTTTGGGATCTCTCCCCTAACAGATTCTTGTCCCTTTTTATTTTAGGCTGTGGTGAGCTTGGGGCAGACTTAGAGAACTGACTGTTAAATTTTCAAAAACTTTGAAAGAATAGCAATCTTGTCCCTAATGTTAAAAATTAAGATATATGAACATAAGCAAATTTTAAATAATCAGTATTTAAAATAAATAATAATTTCCTAGGCTTTTTTTTTTTTTACTACTTTTTACTATTTTTTTGTACTCTTGAATTTATAGGTCTCTTATATTTGTATGATGGAAAATACTTATTTTCCCACCTCCACATTCAGTGATTTACCACATCCACATGGTAAAGGCCACCATCTTAATGTTTACACCACAAAAAGCAGTTCGGAAACTGAACTCAAAAAGTGAATTGTCTGTCCAAAATCAGTTGACTATATGTGTATCTATTTTTGGTCTTTAATATATTTCACTGTTCTATTTATATCTCTTTTTGAATTCTGTGCTGTCTTAGTTACTGGTGTAAATGTCCCTACTTTATTCTTTTCAAAATTGTTTCTCCTACCCTAGTTCTTTCGCTTTTATGTAATTTTGGAGTCAATTTACTTCTACCAGAAATGCTGAGATTTTATTTGGGAATGTGCTAAATCCATAGATGAGTAAGGGGAGAATTAACACATTAATAATCATATTTAGCCTTTAAGCCTAAAATGCAGTACTTCTCTGCTTAATTATGTCCTTTTTTTTTGGTGTTTATAATTTTCAGCATAAAGATCAGGTACATATTTGCTAGATTACAACTAAGTACCTCATGGGTTTTGTTGTTATTTGGTGATTTGTGTGTATGTGCTTTCATTTCCTTTTATATTTATTCGTTGGTGGCGTATTTACCTGTGCCCTGCAACTATACTACACAGTATACCAGTAGGTAGCTGTGGTAGGTTTTTGTGGCATTTTTGAGGTTTCCTGTGTAGATAATCATGTCAGTGATTAGACTTTCATTTCTTTGTTTGTAATCTTGATGTTTTTTTTCCTCTTCTTGTACTGAGACCACCAGTATAATGTTGAAGTGGTAAATATCAATGTCCTTTTCCTTTTTGTTGTTATAAAAGGAAACTATTCTTTTTCTTTTTTAAATATATTATCTGCAAAACTATGTTTCACAAATATTATGGTGGTACATCAAGTTACCTTTCATTCCTATTTTTCTGAAAGCTTTTATTTCATAAGTGGATGTTGATTTTGGCAAGTGGTTTTTGACATCTAATAAGATGATCATATAGTTATCTTCTTTAGATTACTGATAAGATAGATTGTATAGATTGATTTTTAAATGTTGAATAAACCTTGTATTCCTGGGATAACTTCATACAGTCATAATGGATAATTTATCTTTCTTAGACATATTTGCATTCATTCTGCTAGTGTTTTGTCTAGGATGTTTTTTTTGTTGTTGTTCTTAATTATCTCTTTTCTAGATAAAGGACTGTTTTATCTTTGTGAACTTTGATAGTATCTGATTTTTGTGAAATTCGTCCATTCAGATTTAATTGTGAAATTTACGGATTTAGAGGTTTTTCCTAAATTCCTTTATCCTGTTTATGTGCCCACGGAATCTGTTGATACTGGTGACTTATGTCTTCTGTTTATGTTTTAATTAATTATTATCTTGCCTGAAGTTTGTCTTTTTCTTAGTAGCTTTTCGAAGAATCAGCTTTTGGTTCATTAATTTTCTTTTTTCCATTTAAAAAATTTAGTTGAGGCCCTTCCTGGTGGCACAACGGGTTAGAACGCAGCATTGCAAGCTGGCTGCAGCTCCTTCAGTGCGAGGTCCATCTCCCGCCCCGGAGGTGACCCATATGGGGTGTCAGACCTCTCCTGACCTGCCCGCTGCTCCCCTTAGTAGTGTACTTCGTCCATCTGCTTGTTCTGTTCCCCCCTTTCTCTCTGGTGAAGCCTCTCACCGCCCCTGCACCTCTGGCCTGTACTCCAGTTCTGTATGCATAAGCAAATAAATCTTTAAAAAAAAAAGGAAAACTTAAAAACATTTAGTTGAGGGCCCTCCCTGGTGGCGCAGCGGGTTAAAGCACTGCACTAAGAAGCTAAAGCCACTTCCGCATGAGTTTGATTCCCGCCTGTCCCAGAGGAGATCCACATGGCGTGGCAGACCTCTCCTGGCCCGCCCGCT
>NW_004567122.1:17023406-17065018 GCF_000260355.1 Condylura cristata
GGGTCAGGAGAGGTCTGCCACGCCATGTGGTCACCTCTGGAGCAGGCGGGGATTGAACTCATGCGGAAGTGGTTTTAGTTTCTTAGTGCTGCGCTTTAACCCGCTGAGCCACCAGGGAGGGCCCAGACTGAAAATTTTTAACCTTTTTTTTTTTTTAAAGAGCTGATCCAATGACAGCAGATTCCTCTAGTTTTATTTCATCTGAGAATATTAACATTTTAATTTAATTCATGAAGAATATGTTTGCCAGCTATAGAATTCTGGGCTGACAGAGATTTGGTCTCACTCTCCTCTCCTTGTTAATCCATGTGTTTCCTTGCATGTAATATTTTTGTTTAACTGCTTCAAGATTTTTAAATTTTGGTTTTCAGACATTTTTTTTTTTCAAATCAGTATCACACATGCTTGTTACTGAACAAATCTAGTTACAGAAGCATAGAAGGAAAAGGTTTTCTACGCATGTCTTAATGGTGATGTTTTCAGGATGATTTGGGAAGAGACTGATCCTCATGTGAAGCAAGTGTGTCACTGCGAGTGTGATTGCACTTAGAGACCCAGCGAGGTTCTTCTTCAGTCTCTTTTCTTAAAATCATCCCTGGTTTTATTGCTAGTTTTCCTTTGAAGCCATGGGCAAAGGGGAAAACTCTGCTTTCGTTTTTTAGCTTGGAATTACCTGATTCTGAATGTCCTTCTAGAAAACGTGGTGAATAACAGAGGCAGCCATAGGCAACTTCATGACTGAGAAAAGGAAAGAAAAGAGATCAGCCAGTATTCATGTTGTGGCTGGGTCTTTTTTTTTTTCCAAACTAAAGTTGCCTTTTTAGAACTTGTTCCTGAATCTGTAATTTGTCTTTCACCAAACTTGTGGCATTTTTAGCTGTCATTTTTTTTTAATAAATCCTATTTCTTTTTCCTTTTAATGATTTATTTATACATACAAATCTGGGGGGCAGGTCAGAGGTGCAGGGGCCATGAGAGGATTCACCACAGACACAGTGGGGAGCAAAACAGGCAGATCTACTGAAATATCCTGTTGAGGGGAGCAGTGGCCAGCTCAGGATTGGTCTGCTGCGCCACGTGGGTCCCCTCTGGGGCGGGGTGGGGTAGAACTTGCACTGAAGTGGCTGTGACTTCCAACACATTGGGCCACCAGGGAGGGCCTTGGCAGCTGTCATTTCTTGAGATGTGTTTCCTTATTGCTCTCTTTCTAAAATTTTAGTAACATAAATATTACCTTTTTTTTTTCACATAAAACATTCAGTGGTTTTTTTCTCCCCAGTATTTTTGCCCTGTTTTCCACATTGAATTTTTTTTTTTAAAGATTTATTTATTTGTGCATACAGAACTGGGGTACAGGCCAGAGGTTCAGGGGCGGCGAGAGACTTCACCAGAGACAGAGTGGGGAGCAGAACAGGCAGATCGAGGAAGTACACTGCTGAAGGGAGCAGCGGGCGGGCCAGGAGAGGTCTGCCGCGCCATGTGGTCACCTCCAGGGCAGGCGGGAATCGAACTCACGCAGAAGTGGCTTTAGCTTCTCAATGCAGTGCTTTAACCCGCTGCGCCACCAGGGAGGGCCACATTGAATATTTTTTAATGATTCATTTTTTCAAGTTCACTGACTTCCTCTCAATATTAAAGGATAAGAAATTTTATTATCCTTATAAACTAACAAATTAACTTTTGTTTCTGGAAGAGATAAGGGAATTTATTCAAAGTATAGCAAGCATCACGAATACCATATTTGTGACAATTTCTCCGACCCCTCTTGTACCAGGATGGTGGGGCCCAGATTGATATTCCCCCTGTCTTTGGTTTCTGTTACAGCTGAGGAACCCCAAGAATTTACAGTTGGTGATAAATCTGCTATTTGCTCAGAGAGGAGGTATTTGTGCTCATTATAATGGTCATGAGACAATTCTGTTTTTTGCTTGGGAAAGAAACATTTTATCTGTTTTACAAATCTGTTGACCATATAAACAGTTTTGAAGAAATAGCCTAAAACAGGGCTTTGCTTGCAAGAAACATGAGAGAATTCAATATCCTGTTTGATCTGTTCTACAAATACATAGTTTGGAGGTGATACCACGGTTTGTATAGCTTCACTGATAGAATTAAGAGCCCCACTTTTCAATTTTGCCTCTCCGAGATTCCTATCCTACAACTGCTAGCTTCTTAGAGACCTCTTCTCTAGCTTCCTGGCCAGGATTGTAGGCTTCTCTCAAGGATTAGTGATTTGCACTGGCATACATTTTTACTGAGCTTGGGTCTGCCTTGTATAAAGGACAGTGAAGAGGAGAGAAAGAATGTACTATGGTGATGGAGGATTTCTGTCCCTTACGCTTCAGATTATTGCTTCTCATCTTCCTGGTTCAGCTGGGTAGAAATAGTTTCTTTGGTGATTTACATGCCAACCCTTTCATCACTGCTTCTGTCAAGTCGCTGAGTGGAGATTTCTTGCCGTAGGGCAGGACCGGGAGAGAAAGTGGACATGAGGGAGGAAGCAAAAGAATTTTCCACGTTCTAGGTTGTAGAGCCCTAGAGTTATAACCAGAAAGACAAAGTTGGCATTTTGTTTTGTTTTTGAGTCATTACTGCACATGCTTCTAATGTAGCTCTGCAATTTATACCATTCTCAAAAGCAGGAAGAGGAAAGAAGAAAAAAATTATAAGTCTCACCTAACATAACCATTGTTAGTTACTGTTTCTGTAGAAGGGTATTTTTGCTGTTTTCAGATTTTAGCTCCTTCTGTTACTTCTAGATTATTTATTTCTTGCTTTTTTGAGTGTTTAGTGTTAGTGGGAGATAGACTTAATGGACTTCATCTTGATTATAATCAAAAATGCTGACTTTTTTAATTGATAAGAAATTAGCAGCAACCTTGGAACTTTTTATAACAATTTTTTTCTAGCACATTAGTAGGTAACAATGCAAGGGAAGAAAAGACTATTGAGTTTACTAAAAGTACTTGTGTCTCTTCAACTGCATTATTTTCTACAACCATAGTTCTAATCACCGTGAACTTGTACTCCAGCCAGAGACGCCATCAACATTCCCTCCCACTGTGACTTCCTCCTCTAGCTACCTCTCGTTCTGTATTCCTTTTCATCCAATGGAGCACAGCTCTATTTTTTCCTAAATAGTATAATTGTTTATTTTTACATCATTCTGTGCCTTTTTCCATCTCAGTTGTGATCCCTGTGGGCTTCCCATCACCAAACTACCCAAGCACACTTCATTTTCTACTGACTGGGAAGCTGGGAGTGGTCTGGAGAGGCATTGATCGTCTTCGGGGAGTCCTGCTCTGTGGCCTCTCCAAGAGCAGTAGGGGCGGCGCCGAAACTGCTGATAGCCTGGCCCCCGGGCAGGGGCCTGCCGCAGTCACTGCGTCATTGGGGGGCCGCTGATGGCCCCTCTTGCCACTGGAGTTGCCTGTCGACACTATTTGCATCCCACCAGCCACTCTGCCTGAGCTCTGAACTGTGAGACAAATGGTTTTACTACATAAGCATCTTCCTAGTTTTTGTTGCATCATAGTGTTAGAACTTTGAATGCCCAAGACATTAATATACTGTGAACATTCAGTTATGAGGTGGTAAATTTTCTAATGTGTGACAGATTTCATATTATAATTTTCATTTTGAAAAGTCTTAACCTGTTTTGAAGAATTAAGAGGGCAAAACTAGTCTGTTTTGGTTATTCATTTTTGGTGTTTTTCTTTCACCTGCTGCTTCTCCTTCATCTGGTCTTCCTTGTATGATTTATCTTCACCAGAAAGATTTCCTTTAGAGCATATTTTTTAGAGCCAGTTTGTTGGTGAATTCTCTTATTTCTACTTCATCTGAAAACTATTTCAGATGTTTTCTTCCTTCCTGAAGGGTATTTTTGCTGTTTATAGAATTTTCGGTCAATATTTCGCCTCTGAAAGTGTTCTACTGTTTTATAGTTCTAGCCTCAGTGATGCTGACAAACCCTTAGTCACTTGAATCTCTCTATAAAACCATCTTGTTTTTTAAAAGTTTGTGATACATTTTAGTTGATTTTTCTGAAGGGTGCAACTTATGTATCTACATTAAAATTTTGAATGTGGGTGGCCATTTGTCCCAGGGTTGTTTATTGAAAAGCTTTTATCTTTGCTCCATTGTGTTGCTTCTGTGTTGAACAGAGATCAGTTGACATTATTTATATGGGTCTATTTTAGGCACTCTGTTCTATTAATCTATTGATTGTATTCTTTCACCTGTGTCTTACTGCCTAGATTACTATAGCTGTGTAGAAAGTCTTGAAATTAGATATTCAGAACTATGTTCTTCTCTTTCAATATTATGTTGACTGTTTTGGGTCTTCGCCATATAACTCTCCATGTAAATAAACTTTCTGATCATTTTCCTGATAGAACTTGCTGAAATTTTTTCTTGGGCATTACATTGAATCTGTAGCTCACTCTGGGAAGAATAGACATGTTGACAATATTGATTCTTGTTATACATGAACATGGACTATATGTCCACTTATTTAGTTCTTTGATTTTACTCATAAAGAGTTTTGTAGTTTTTCCCACACAGGTCTTACATTATTTTATTAGGTTTATATCTAAGTGCTTTATTTGGGGCGTATGGTGCTATGGCAAATTGTATTTTTCATTTTATTTAAAATTTTATTAATTGCTGGCATAGAGGGAAGCGGTTAATTTTTTTGTGTTAACCTTGTATCCTGCAGCTCTTATATAATTGTTTATATGGTGCTGGAGATTTATTGTTGCTTCTGGATTTTTTTTATAGATGATTGCCTTATTTGTGAACAAACACCATTTTGTTTTCTCAACCTTCCCAATCTGTGTACCTTTTTTCCTTTTATATGATTGCATTAACTAGAGATTCGTAGGCAGTAGTGAAAGGGAACATCCTGGCCTTGTTCCTGATTCTAGTGGGAAAGATTCAAGTTTCTCACCATTAAGTATGCTGAAGTTTTGGATAGATACTCTTTCTCAAGTTGTGCACTCAACATCTAACTATACTGTACTGAGCACTTTATCATAGCTGAGTGTTGGCTACATTGTTAGTACATTTTCATGTAGCTATGCTTTAAGCTATTTCAAATTTTTCAGTAAATGGATAGTACTTAAAATACAGTTTGGTAGGAGGAATTATGATGTAATGTTAATATTACTATACAAGACAGTGACCTAAGCACAGGTGTGATCCTTCTTTTTCATTCCTAGGTAAATGCTAAACAGAAATTTGCTCACATAGTCTCTGAAGGTTAATATATATTGGAAATTTCATCGAGCATGATTGATAGTACTGTTGCATCTCCCCTGTCCTCCCCAACCCCTGAGAGATATACTCTAAGACCCCGAGTGGATACCAGAAACCATGGAAAGTCTTGGTTTTTACTATGGCATACATGACTTAACAATAGTTCAGTATTATAAAGTATATATAGTAAGAGATTAACAATGATGAAAATAATCAAAGCCATATCCAGTTAGTGAACGTATGGTCACTTTCTCAAAAAATACCTTGCTTTATTTATTTATTATTTATTATTTTTGGACTGCTTTATTTATTTATTATTTATTATTTTTGGACTGCTTTGACCACTGGTAACTGAAATTGTGGATGAGGGTGAACTACTATGTAAAAATCTGGCTAACTACCCAGATGCCCAGTGGAATATTTTGCAGCAAGTGTTATCCATTAGTACACACAGCAATATGAAAAAATCTCATGTATATAACATCAGAACAAAAACCAAGCACAAAAGAATATATTCTGGATGGTTACAGTTTTATGAAGAGCAAATATCTGAGCTGGTAGAAATGAGGGTGGACAGAGGCTAAAAAGTAGTTTCTGTGGTTCATAATTATGTTCTCTCTCTCGATGTAGATGCTAATTACAAAATATATTGGGTTTGTGAAAATAATAAAGGTATTTTTGGTATAAATAATTTTCCTTTTATGTTACACTTCAGTAAAGTTTTTTTTTAAGTAATATCATTAGTTTCAACTAGTCTAAGAAAGTGCAAAGGTTAAAAACTACAATGTACATTTTTTTTTAAAGACAATGTACATTTTATTAGGTTAGTTATGACATGTTTAGAAGTAGGAAAAACATCCTGTTGCTTAGCTGAAATATAAGGTTTTTATTTTGAATGTTTTTCATTTTGAAAGTAAAAAAAAATTATTTTAAGATTTATTTATTTATGCATACAAGAACTGGAGTACAGGCCAGAGGTACGGGGGTGAGAGAATTCACCAGAGACAGAGCAGAGAGCAGAACAGGCAGATTGACTGAAATACACTGCTGAGGGGAGCCACGGTCCGTCAGGAGAGGCCTGCTGCCATGGGTCCCCTCCCTGGCTGGGGATCAAACTCATGCTTCATTGGCTGCTGATAGCTCCACATTGTTGTGTTTTAACCCGACCATTCTTAGTTCAACTAGTATTAAACTTTCCTCTCATAGTAAACAGTGCTTTGAACTTGTTACAAATGCGTTTTCAATGTGTTTTTGGCTTACAGAGCAATCAGTATCATTATATTGTGGCTGTAAAACACATTAAATATCTTTTATTGTTGTTAACTCTAACACAGTGTGACAGGTTTGAAACTCTAAAAAGGACTAAAAAATATTTTTACTGTGTAATTTTGTAAGGGAGAAGATGAGTAAAAAGTATGTTTTTGGTTCATTCTTGCTCTCAGAGGAGAGACTATAAATAGCTGCCATTGTTCTTTCCTCCCTTCTTATCAAGAGAATGTTTTATTTCTGTAGCATAAGAGACCTAATTATGATATAAATATGCCAATCCGTTATTTATATTGTTTTTTAACAGTCAAGTCCATCCTCTCCAGAACCAGCTAGTCTTCCTGCAGAAGATATTAGTACAAACTCCAATGGCCCAAAACCTGCAGAAGTTGTACTAGATGATGACAGAGAAGATCTTTTTGCAGGTAATTACAAATATTTTTTATTTCAGATAGTGGCCACTTGTAGCATATATATACTGTTATATAGAAGATATCTCTAAAGCACAACTGAGACATTGTATATATACTGTCAGTGGCAGCTGGCTAGTCTTGTTAACAATTTACTGAAACATGAGGTTTCCAAGTGGATGACGTTAAGTTTCATTACATGTTTAGGAAAGCAGAAGTGTGATCCTTTCAGGCTTAAATCACTTGAAAATAAATTATACAATTTTTTGCAGTCAGTACTTAGACCCAAAAAAATAATGGCTGTGACATTCAGTACTTTGTAAATAGCAGTGACTTTATTTTTCATTACTTACAAGTTGTCACAAAGCAAAATATAATCTGTCCTAACTTTAAGATAATTCGATTTTCTTCAAAACAGTTTTCTGTTTTAAGTTTAAAATTTAGCTATACATTACTTTTTGGGTATTAAAAAACAAAATGTTAGAATTCATATCACAACAATTAAAGAAAAATCATTGTGTGTTTAATAACTAAACTAAACTGACTTTCACTGAGTAAAATTTAGTGTGTTCTCAGCTTTTAGAGAGGCTGAATATTCAAACTATTCTGTGTTTTTTGGTGGAAATATGTTTGAAGGTAGACACATCACACAGGTCTACATAGTGTCCTGTTTGATTAGTTCCATGAAAACTTTTCACTGAAGATAAGTTAATTGTATTCTATATTCTGTTATATAAAGAAATTAAAAATATGATATGAAATACTAGTGGTATTTTCTTTTGGTTTCTACTTATAATTTACAGCAAAGTCATAGTTAACCAAAGCATTATACTTCTTTTTTTTTTCCTTTCATGGACTTCCTTTCTAGGCTTTTCTTAAAAGTTTTTTTCATGGCATTTATGTTTTAATCTCAGAGGCAACTAGTCCTTCACAAAATTATTAAGTAGGACTAATCTAAAAGTTTGTGTGTATTGCTTTAATTGTATAGGGCCATACATAGAAAGTTGTATTGTACTTTTTTTTTTAAAAAGATTTATTTATTTATGCACACACAACTGGGGTATAGGGCAGAGGTGCAGGGGCGGTGGAAGGATTTACCAGCGACAGAGTGGGGAGTAGGACAGGCAGATCGACAAGGTACACTGCTGAGGGGAACAGCGGGCAGGTCAGGAGAGGTCTGCCGCGCCATGGGGCTCACCTCCTGCCAAACTCCGCTGGAGTGGCTGCAACCAGCTTGCAGTGCTGCGTTTTAACCTTTTGTGCCACCAGGGAGGGCTGGATTGTACTTTTTGATAAGAACTTTCATGTAACAGTATCAGAATTCTCTATAAACGAACATGGTAAAATTTTACTCTAAAAACGATTTTCTTTGTATATCTAAGAAAAGAGGCTTGTTTTGTTTTGTATTGTGTTTCATACTTTGCACAGCTAGCCAGTCAGCTAAGTGAGGACACTGCATTGATTTTGCCCACTATCTGATCATTTTTATAAGAATGAATACTATCTTGCACTTTACAATAGTTATTTAGAAGGTATATCTTCTTTCTGTGGATGTATGGTTCAAGGATATTATCAGGGAAAGTATAGCTTAAGTGGTACCAGAGAAAGTTTTAAGTGTGATGTATATTATTGTCATTATCTGATTTAGAGCTATTATCAAATACAATTGACCACAGAATGCCATTTGTTATATTAGACCTTAACCTTCACTGAATAAGTTTTAGGAAACTGTCCTAGAGGAGTGAGTGTAAGTAAATTGCCAACGCTGAAATTGTCATAGACTTTGAGAATTTATTTTTGTGAAATTCTGTTGTATTTATGCTTTACAGAAAATGGTACCAATTTTTTTTTTAAGATTTATTTATTTGTGCACACGGAACTGGGGTGCAGGCCAGAGGCTCAGGGGCGGTGAGAGGCTTCACCAGAGACAGAGTGGGGAGCAGAACAGGCAGACTGACAAAGTACACTGCTGAGGGGAGCAGTGGGCGGGTCAGGAGAGGTCTGCCACGCATGTGGTCACCTCCGGGGCAGGCAGGAATCAAACTCATGAGGAAGCGGCTCTAGATTCTCTGTGCTGTGCTTTAAGCCGCTGCGCCACCAGGGAGGGCCGAAAATGGTACCAATTTTAACTTTAATGTATATTCCTTTGGTTAACATATTCTGTGGTGTCTTTCGTGTGAGTAATATTTTATTTGGCCAACATCTACATTATACTTGTCCTTAGAGAATCATTTCCAAGTAAAAGTTAATCTTTATACTTAGTACCTATGTTGCATTTTCTCAAGCCATTAGGTGTGGTTTAAATTCACTTTCTGAATTTATAGGATGTGAGGTTACTTTCAGTGAAAGATGTCACGAGAAGAGTCTAAATTTATCATTTCATTTCCCTCCTCTGTATGAGCTAGTTAGATCAGATTTAGCTTTTCTTATTTTGATGTGTTTTATTTATGAAACAGCTTGTCATAGTCCATGCAGAGAACACAAAACTAGTATTAGTGAGATAAAATATAATTGAAAAGTTAAAATGTTCTCCATCTATGCTGACAGTAAGTCACTAAATATTTCATTTTGTCTTTTGGTCAGTTGCCAAAAGAAACAACAGCTCTCTCCAGAAACTTGAGGTTTCTTTTTGTTTTGTTTGCTTCTTGTTTGTAATCTACAGATCTCATGCCTCCTGATTTGATACACTGCTTTCTTTCTTACATTGTTCTTTGGTTTCATTTTTTTGTAAGTAGAATAAGTATTACCAACCTTAATAGTCAAAAGTTGCATGCCACCTTCTAATTTAGTAGGGTTATACATTTAACATCTGTAGTTTATTTTCCTTTTACCATAGTTGGAAAGATTTTGGCTCATAATAAGATTCTTATCAACAAATAAGATTCTTATCAATAGGAGATAACCAGAAAGAGTAGCTTGATAAATCCTTATTTCAAATAAAGGTGTAGATGTCTGTATTTTTTTCAGGCATTAAATTTAAAATGGCTCACTGATTCTCATTACTACCTTCCCAAGTCTTCCTAGTCTTCTAGGAATTTAAGACTATCAGGTTAGAAACCACTGGTCTGATTCCCCTATAATCTTTTGTGCCTTATCTTGCTATCAGTTTTATAAACCAGCAGAACTGTTACGATTGTGGCCATAATTCCACTCCTAGGTTATCTTTTTGGTTACATTATTATTCCATTTCGTAGCGTTCTCCCTCCATGTTCTTGACTCATTCAAATCTTCTCAAATTGATTTCACAAACTGCTCATGATTTTCCCCAGCCTAAGTGCAAATTAGTGCTTGTGTTATATAGTTCAGACAACAATTAAATGTCTTATTATCTTTGTCTTATTGTTCTTTTGGCTTTATTTGTCTCTTCATTCCACAAGCTTATGTCTTGTTTTCCCAACTAGATTTTAAACTCCCTGAGGGTAGGTATGATATTTTACATTTCTTTGTGTTTTTCCATTGCATTTAGCACAATGTTCCATAGCTTGCAGACAGATTATTGATTTAATTTGGTTTTAAATATATTTAATTTTAGATCTTTTAAATGATTGACCATTTTAAATTGAAACCCAAAGACCTATTTACTTTTGTGTCGTATTTGTGTATTCAACTAATATCCAGTGATCTTTGGCACTTAATTACTTTAGATCACTAACTGGATTTTCCATAACAAATTTTTAATCCCAGCTGAGATAGTTATGGCAATCTTCTGTCATAAAATTTGTATTTGTATGTATAATTAATGTTAGGTTAAAGAAGAGATTTGCCACAAGTAATCCAAGTCCAAATACAAATTACTGTGGAATTTGTCTACATCATTGCTTCACTAGCTTTATCCCTATCAGTAGTATATATCATTAAGCATATTGACTAGAATTCTTCCTTAAGTCAACAAACTTATTGTTAATTTTAAAGTTTTGATAAGCAAATAAGGAAGGATTCATAAAATTGTAACAACTTTTTAAATAACATTTTAATATTTATGGATAGTATGAAACATTTTTCATAGTATATTAGCTGCTGTATAGAGTATGGAGGCTTGCTGATAAAGTTCTATAACTAATTTACCTTATTTGTGTCTAGAAGCCACAGAAGAAGTTTCTTTGGACAGTCCAGAAAGGGAACCAGTCCTTTCCTCAGATCCTTCTCCTGCAGTCACGCCTGTGACCCCCACTACACTCATTGCTCCCAGAATTGAATCAAAAAGCATGTCTGCTCCTGTCATCTTTGATAGATCCAGAGAGGAGGTATGGGAAAATGTCTATGTTATACTCTGATATGTAGGTTGTAAGGTTTTCTTGAGTGACATCAGTCTCCTTTTCGTCATTTCAGTAAGTCTTTTAGACATTTTGGAAAAGCAACATTGTCTTAAAAGAAGTCGGTGATCTGACTTACAGCTTTGCGTTCAGGTCTTAGTAGTTTGAGCACATCGTTACCTTCTTAAGTCAATTGTCATTTGTGATCTTCTGATGATGTTATGTACCTTCAGAGTTCCATGTGGTCAAGTAAGAATGCATGAAAGTGATATTTTGAGTAATGCATTTGATGGAAGTGTGCAGTAACATTAGAGATTTTGTTGGCAAAGTAACAGAGGGGTTGTGGCTAGAGAAAGAGGGGGGCTTTGGAGTATGTGAGGATGTTGTTTCTTAATCAAAATTTAGATGCAAAAATGTCCTTACTTTGTTAAATTTATGGAGATGTGTATTCAGGATTTACATGTTTATGTTTGTTACAGCTCAGATAAAGTTTACTTTAACAAAACATGCACCATAAGAAGGTAATCGCTAGGGAAAAAAACCACTTTTTTGTTCATCTTAGATTATTAATACTGTTGAAAATGTGCTAGATTTAACAGTATTTTCTTCTTGAGAACAATGAACTTTCCTGTAAAGCTGTTATTTTGAATGTTTGTTTATAATGGGATTAAAAAACACATCTCTGTTCTCCTTATTGCCTTTTTTTCCCAGTATGCTTTATAGTCCTTTCATTGACTTTAAGATACAGAGAAGTCATAATAAATTTCCTCGTATAATAATTTCTGTAGGTATGTTGGATTCTGCTCATGTAAGATTAGTAAAGAACAGAGACACAACTTTGAAAAATGCTGATAGTAAAAATAATTAAGGAATTAGTAGAATAAAAAAATTTTACATTTATACAGAAGACTAAAGATTTAGACAATGTTTTCTGGGTTTGAAGAGTTGTAAGAACACCAGATTTTCTGTTCTTTCTGTGTAAATGATTGCACATTTACATACTTAGGAAATGTGGAAACTTTGTAAGAAATGGAGTACTGAATGGTTTGTAAAATTGACAGTGACTCTAAAAAATAAGGTGGAAAATTTAAGTTATAAACTCATTGTTTTTTAAAAAGTTAATAGTTATTATTATCAGTAGTATAAATTGAAGTCTTTTAACACCAAAAAAAAAAAAATTTCCTTTCTAGATTGAAGAAGAAGCAAATGGAGACATGTTTGATATAGAAATTGGTGTATCAGATCCAGAGAAAGTTGGTGAGTCAGTATTTATTTTGTTTTGTACTTGATTTTTGATTGTTGGTGTGCTGTTTTTCTTTACTAAGTGTATTATTACATTATTGGGATGATACCTTTATTTTCAAATTTCTGAGGGAGAGATCGTTTCTTATTTTGTGCAACCCCCACCTTTATTGATTTCTCAAGGAAATGATTAAAACAATCAAGTTTATCAGCATATCATCTCACAGTTATCCTCCCGTGTGTGTGTGTGTGTGTGTGTGTGTGTGTGTGTGTGTGAAGTTGTATGGCTTTTAATAGTATTATTTTTCATTTCTTATAGGTGATGGCATGAATGCTTATATGGCATACAGAGTAACAACAAAGGTACGTGCTTTGTTCCTTTATAAATGTATGTGTGGTGTGAAGCTACAGTGATGAGTAAGTTGTAAGTTATCCCTGCATTTCAAAGGATTTCAAATGAGGATTGCAACTAAGTAGTTACAATGAGTTGTGTGTGGTTTTTGGTAGGTATTCAATGAGAGTATGGAAGAAGGGAGCTAAATTAGACCCCAGAGGTCAGAAAAGCCTCTCATGGGGAAGTGATATATGAGCAGAGACCTAGAGGTAGGAGTGATTGGTGGGAGAGAGGAAAACTGAAAGAATATGAAGAGTGTTTGTTGCAGACAAATGTATCTACTTGTATAAAGCTAGAATCAATCATGCATTATGCTTTCTAGGATCTACAAGAAGTGGTGCCTCATCGAAATGTTTGGCAATAAACTTCTGTGTATTATGACCAGCCACCGCATTAAGAAATTTAGGTTTTATCCTACATATAAGACAAAGTCATTGATGATGTTCAGACATGAGTGTTTTCTTAATTAGATTTTTATTTTCAAAAGATCTCTCTGTGCTTAGGATGAATTGGGAGAGTAAAAGTAGAGGGAAGATTTGCACTTAAGACGATAATGCAGTTCTTAAAGGATTGTAGGCCTTCAAGTCTTGGAAGACAGACAGAGCATCTGCAGCAGTGAGAAGTGATACTTTATATTAAGGAATAGTACTACAGCTGAACAAAAGAAATGGTTTCTTGAGTTGTATAAGAGATACAGTCAGTAAGGCTATGTGAAGGAGTGAAGAGGGAAGGATGCTAAAGCTGTGGTTGTCAGAGTAACCCCAGAGAAAAGACAACACAAGGGGAGTGAGTCACAGTGTGGATGGAATGAGGCTTGTTAACTCACTGAACAGGTGTTTATTGAACAGGCTCTTCAGGTGATGGGGATAGTAGGAAACGGTAAGACAAGTATTCATCTCTCATGAAAGTAATGTTCAGTTGGGAAAACATGGGGAATTTCAGGTTGTAATAAGATGAAAGTGGAAGTATCTTAGGATATTTCAATATATTTGGCTAAAACTTAGGGGAAATCTGGGCCAAGGGTAAAGATTTGAGAGTTATTGGTATAAATGTAAGTGGTCTGTAAAATGAGTAAAGGATAGAAGTGTCTGTAAAATAAAAATCAGTGATTAAGGGGTTCTTTTAGTTCTAAAAATTATGCATCTCATTAGTCAGCTACTCTGCATTCTTCTGTAGAATTGTGTGTGTGATCACAGTTATATATAACATCATTATTATCTAGTATTCAAACTTTGAAATAATTCTTCCCTTCTAGACATCTCTTTCAATGTTCAGTAAGAGTGAATTTTCAGTAAAAAGAAGATTCAGTGACTTTCTCGGTTTGCATAGCAAGTTAGCAAGCAAATATTTGCATGTTGGTTATATTGTACCACCAGCTCCGGAAAAGAGTATAGTAGGTAAGTATGAATGAAAAAGTAATTAATTTTTGTGCTTGTTACTAGTTCATTTTTAACTATAGGTTGGTGGGTTCCACAGTTATGCACTAGCCTCAATGTCTAGAGGTACTAAATTTAAAATTGGATTTATGACAGTCACTCACCAACTGGAAAATGTATAGCTAATGATTTTGACTTCTAAAGTACAGTGATGTTAAGTATTGGTTCAGAAATTGACAAGATGAAAGCAATGGCAAATCCTAAGCTTTGAAGTCATTATTGCACCATATTACTGATTCATAGCTGATACTCATCATCATTATTTTTACTTTTTAAATATTTGTTATGAAAAGCAGTTTCCCAAAAACAAAAGGCTCAGGACCAAAAAGCTTTTTTACACATGAACTTTAACAGATCTTTAAAGAATAACTAAGCCCATCTTTGGTCAAAGTGTTTTTAAAAATAAGAGAATGTAGGATGCTCCTTAATTTATTTTATTTTGCCAATATTACCTTAATGCCAAATGCAAATAAAACACAAGGAAAATTACAGCATGCTATCTCTGGTGAACATCAGTACAAAAAGGATCTACAAAGTATGAGCTAATAGAATTCAACAGTGTGACACAAGGATTATACAGCATGATCAAATGAGGTTTATTCTCAGGATGTAAGAATGGGCGACCATACAGTCAGCACCAACATCAGTAAAGGCCTATCTCCTGCAGTATCAGTAGATGCAGAGAAAGTATTTGATGGGATTCAGCATCATTTATGATAAATACCCTAAAATGGGAATAGTAGGACTCTGCCTCAATACAGTAAAAGCCAGTTATCCCAGACCAATAGTCAAAACAGTACTTAATATTGACATATGAAAGCTTTCCCCTGAATGATAAGGCAAAGGTTCCCATTGCCATCACTTCTGCTTAACTTAGAGGTTTTGGCCAAAGCTATCAGACAGAAACTGAATATAAGGGAAATCCAAGTTGGAAAGGAAATGAAACTGTCAGTATTTGCAGATGATTTTATATATAGAAAATCCTAAAGCATCCACCAAAGGGTTACTCAAAACATAGTAACAGGCTACAGGATCAACATACAAAAATCTTTTTAATGCTAATATACAAATAATGAACAATACACAAGAGAAATCAAGAAAAGAACTCCATTTATTAGTGCTTTGAAGAAAATTAAATACCTTGGAATAAACCTTTGAATGGGGTGAAGGACTTAAGCAATGTGAAGCCCAAGATGCTGTTTAATTGACTTAAGTAGCAATATACAGAGATAAAGGACATCCCACGCTCAGCTCAGTCAAATCACGGTAAGTCTTGCCTAAAATGGTATTATAATTTTAATACTGCACCCATCAAAATGTCAGTGCTATTTCTTAAAGAAATTTAACACAAAATACTAAAATGGAACCACAAAAGTCCCCAAATTGCAAAGCAATTGAGAAAAATTAAGGGAGCTAGCACTTTGTGTGACTTCATATTTTACTGAAAGTGTCATTTCTAAAAAAGGGTATTGGTTCAAAAATTGATACATAGATCAGTGGAATAGTAACATGAACAGAAGCTCCTTGAGTTACAACTTTTTCAGGGAAACAGAATATGTGAAATAATAAATGCACATCCCACATTTAGTATTTCATTCAAGGTCAGTACTTTTCTTTTTCAAATGTTACATTTCAGAGAACTCTTATTAAAGAAAATATTAATGAATGATATATATTTATCCAATGTACCGACTTGATTTTATATTATCCGTTTGTAATGACTTCTTTGAGATAATTTATATGCCACAGTTTATCCATTTAAAATGTTTTTAGTTTATTTAAAATTGTGCATATATCACAGTTTTAGAACATTTTTATTTCTCCTTAACTACCATCCTTTAATGTGCCTCTTCCAGCTCTAGTTAATTATTAATTTTTCTTTCTGGGCACTTGTAGAAAAGCCATCATAATATGTGGTCCTTTTGATAAGTTTCTTTCATGTACTGTAAGACTTTCAAGGCTCATCCGTGCTGTAGTGTGTGTCCCTATTTTGTTTCTACAGTCCGTTTTTGAAAGGAAAAGAATAAATAAAAAGAAAATCTGCATTCTATATTAGTTGTAAAATTGAAATCGCCAATGTAGAAATTACTAGCATGATAAAGAGTTCTAAATGTTTCAGTGAAAGACTTTGTTATTTCAGCTGTTGTAAAACCAAAAATAAAAAATAAGCCAGAACACGTTCTTAGAATCTCAAGCAGGAACATTTAGCAAATTTATGGATTGCATTTAGTTTTTTTCCTAGTCCCTTATTGAAAAGAGCATAGTTATTATTTATAAGAAACTGGAAATACTGAGCTGAAATTTACTAATTTGAAATTCTGTTATGCATGTTGGAATGCAAGCATACTTTAATATAAATAAGAGTATAATATACACAGATTAAGTACAGAAATAGTTATAGATCAGAAAACTGTAAATATAGCTCAACCTCTGCTTTATTTCTCTGGTGTTATAAAAACTTAAATTAAAAATGTTAATTATGGATTTTAATTTAATTTCAAATATATGAAATAAGTAAATCTAAGAGCTCTTCTGCAAAGTTCAAATTTAAAATATATTTGTAAATTATACAGAAATGACTATAAAAGACTGTTTCTTAGTAATACCAAGACTATTGTGCATTTGTTTCAAAGGCATGACCAAGGTCAAAGTGGGTAAAGAAGATTCATCATCCACTGAATTTGTAGAAAAACGTAGAGCAGCTCTTGAAAGGTTAGTCTGACTGTTGTGCCTTATTATTCGTGTTTTTACTTCAGTCTTTAATTCACAAGTCTAATCTCAATTATATTTCTGAACTATATATATATATATATATTTTAAAGATTTATTTATTTATTTGTACAGAACTGGGGTACAGGGTAGAGATGCGGAGGGTGAGAGAATTCACCAGAGACAGAGCGGGGAGCAGAACAGGCAGATCGACGAAGTACACTGCTGAGGGGAGCAGCGGGCGGGTCAGGAGAGGTCTGCCACTCCATGTGGTCACCTCCGGGGCAGGCGGGAATCAAACCCATGTGGAAGTGGCTTTAGCTTCTTAGTGCTGTGCTTTAACCCGCTGCGCCACCAGGGAGGGCCCTCTGAACTATATTTTAATGGTGATTTTTTTTTTTTTTTAAGTACCACTTAAACTTTTATTAAGTTTATTGTTTCCTTTTACCAACATAATGCTGGGTACTTACCAGCGTAATACTGGGTACTTATTTTGTTTTTATTACTACTCTTTTAACAGTCTGGCTAATAGAATAGCAGTTATTTTTTGTATCATGTGAAAATTGAGTTAGTTGGAGATAGAATTATTGGAGATAGAATTATTACTATAGTCAGGTTAGCTAGAGAAGCAAGAACCTGCCAAGCTTATAAAAAAGAAAACATGAAACTTCAGAATGTGAGGGGAAAGAGATAATTTAAGTCTTTGGCTACTTCTTGGGCAGTATACCCATAGTCGTGTATTGTATTATGATTGGCTATAACTTACCTACACTAATTATCCTTTTGAATTATTATTTCGTGAGAGTAGTATTACATTCAGTGCAAAATTAGTTTTGTGCTCCCTCCTTTAATTTTGTGTAATTGACTTTGACTTGATTGTACAAGAGTATTAGTCATTCTTTGAGTTTACTGTGCATTTAAAGGCTAATATAAATGCTCCACAGCCTTTAGAGTACTTGACATATAGCTTTGAAAACTTGTCTTTGTTGTCAGACTAAAAGGAAGAAGGCATGGAAGGAATTCACTGTCAGAATCTTAACATTTATTCCTTCCTTGTTATTCTGAAAATGTGAGAAAATAAAATTGAAGCTACTTGAAAGCCCACCTTTTAGAAGCTAAGTTACCCAGTCTCATTAGAATTTTATAGGGTTTTTGTTATTTTGTGAGCTTAATTTAATTTGCATTTATTGCTTTTGTTTTCATTTTTGGCTTAAAATCTGTGAGCCCCAATTGGTAGGACAGATTTTAGAAAGTAGTTGTGTACGTCCAGGGTACAAATGATTTTTGAAACTGTTTTTAAGGCAACTTATTTTATAGTTTTAGTAATAGGTTGTTTTAGTTTTAAGTAAATGCCACAATAAAGTCAGCTTTAAACAGTTTGCTATAAGAAAGCTAGAGAATCTGCAATTATAATCTTGTATTGAAAAAACTTAAAAGATGAGACTATGTTGGTAATAATCAGCAGTTACTCAAGAAACAGATTTAAACTGCATCAAGAGAAGTTTAGGTTAGTCATTAGATTTGATTCTGCCATGAAGGAGGTCATACACTGAATATTTTTAAGAGTAAAGGTAGATAATGCTCTTTCTTCGTTTAGCTTAGTCCTTTCTGAAAGTGTGACCATGACCCTTTGAGAGACCTTTCAAGTCCTATTTTTCTATGAGTAAATTTGAAATATTTCAGATGGCATGCTTGATAAGGACCTTAATGAAGATTTATTGTACCGAGAACATATAATTTGATTCTACTTTCCCCGTTCTTCTAACTTGAATGCATTGCATAGTACTTACCATAGCTCCATGCAGTAAAACATTGAGAAGCAAGGAGCATTTTAAGGTACGCTGAAACTTAACCTCATGCATGTATAAAGACTATTTCTTTACAATAAATATTATTGGTTAATGCTACATTAGTGGAATTTGCAATAGTGGGAATAAAAGGAACTATATAACACAAGGACAAAGTTCATTTTGCATTTGAAAGATGACTATAGAAAATACAGGCCTAATGGAATAAAAACAAAGGAACTAGAATGATTTTTATATAGTGATTTTTCTGTGGTATTTTCTAAAATTTAAAGACTAGCACAAACACACTTGAGGGATACCCAGCCCACTTGAGTCTGGTGGGTCAAGGACACTGTTTGTAGGATACTATGCTACTTATCTACCTATTATTTGTTCAAATTAAAGAATTCAGATGACTATCTTAGATGAAAGAATAAATGTCTGATACTTAAATATAGGAAGAGGAAGGGAGTGGTTGAGAACCCAGCACCCTGTGCCACATTTAAAGTTAGCAGAAACTACTTCTAATTAAAAGTAGCCCTAGGATGCTTGTATGGTTTTTCTGGAGAGAATAAGGACACATTTCTGCAGTTACAAACTGAGAAAGAGAGTAGGTAATACTGTGGTAGGGATTTACAGTACCTATTCTTTTGACGTGTGCATCCCACTATATGCTACACATTTATCTGAATGACCTTGAATTTAAGTTCATTCTTTAACTGTAAAATATTATGTAGATCAGTTAGGATTGTGTTCATTGTAAACACCTAAACAAGGCCTAAGGAGTTATGTAGACCAACTAGTCCATTCTTTCATATCAGAAAGTTTGAATTAACTATATTGCTTCCCAACTGGTCTCCTAATTTTCATACTTGCATCTATACTTTTTAAAAAAATTTATATATGTATATAGAACTGGGGTACAGGCCAGAGATGCAGGGGTGGTGAGAAGGTTCGCCAGAGAGTGTAGGGAGCAGGACAGGCAGATTGACAAAGTACACTGCTGAGGGGAGCAGTGGCGAAACAGAAGTCTACCACACCATGTGGGTCACCTCCCTGTTCGGGGATTGAACTCATGCTGCAGTGGTTGCTAGCTTCATAATGCTGTGCTTTAACTCATTGCGCTGCCAAGGAGGGCCCTATACTTTTTATTTAATAGGCAGTCAGAATCTCCTTTAAAACTTAAATTAGAACAGCAGATTATATCCAACTTTTCTTTGGTTTCACTCAACGAAGCTAGTCCTTATAATTCCCTACAACCTTCTGTGAGGTGCATTGCTCACTGTTGCACCCGTTTGTTCTCCTGTCCTGATAGCTCTGCTGTAGGCCGCACTGACTTTTTTTTTCCCTGTTTCTCAAAGATCCCAGGCATCTTCCCCACTCAAGGTTGTTTCATTGGCCATTCTCACTGCCTTAAAAAACTTTGCTACTAGGCATCTCCATGACTAACTCCTTTGCCTCTTTTGAATACTTATTTGAAGTTCAAGTGTTCAAATGTTACCTTTTTAGTGAAGCTTATTCTGATACACCACGACCCACACTTTCTTCATTTCAGCCCACTTCCTCTACTCTTTACTTTGTCCACAGCATTTGTCACCTTATCAGTTAACTGCATAATTATTTGTATTATGTTACTAGTTTGTTTTCTATCTTATCTTACTAAAATACAAGCTCTAGTAAGGAAGGGATCTTATTCTCTTGCTCACTGATAAATTCTGAGCACCCATAACAGTACCTGATATTTTATTAACACACCATAAATATTTGTTAAATCAACAAATGAATGTCATCAAAAACCCAACCTTTTCTCCTTTTTTGCATGTGCTTGAATTTCAAGCAAGACATTTTTTCTTTTTCAGATTTATTTATTTATGATTTAGAACTAGAGTATAGGCCAGAGGTGTAGGGACAGTGAGAGAGTGGAGAGCAGAACAGGCAGATTGACAAAGTACACTGCTGAGAGGAGTAGCTGGCGCGAGACAAGAGAGGTCTGCTGCGCCATGTGGGTCACCTCCAGGCCTGGGTTTCGAACTCATGGTGAAGTGGCTGTGGCTAGCTTGCAGTGCTACATCCTAACCTGTTGGTTTAACTTTGTTTCTTTGAAGTATTTTATATAAACTGCTTTACTTTATTTCATTTTTGTTAAGTTATACGGAACTGTAAAGCCTGAGTCTTCTAAATTTATCCTGCAGGTAGATCCCAGGAACAATCACTGACGATCTCTTGTTGATGACCCTCTTGTTGAGCGTGATACTTCTTCACTTTTTGACAGTTCCATCGCATCTTCCACTTCTTTCTTCCTTCAGTGTTTCTGACCGTCCTTGCATGGCTTTTCACGTCCTACATTTTTTTGTTGTTGTTCTGTATCCTTCTTTGATATCTGTAATCCTTTCTGACCTTAATTCTGAATCGGTATCTATTACAAATATTAATTAAGTTACAGTCCATTTAAAGTTTCTACTCTTAATTTTAACATCATATGAGCTTAGTATGTCTAGTTGCTGTCTATTTCCATATAACCCTTAAAAAGAGAAAAAATTTTACTTTTTTTCTAGTCTGTCATTCCCCAAAATTGATTATTCAGATTGCTACTCTTTTGTAAACAGAAATAGAGTAAAAGTATACTTACTGTGAGGTAAAAATATTGCAGTTGATACAACACTACATGTAATTGTGTTAGGATGAAAAAAAGAAAATCTGTATAATCAGTTGAGTTTTATTGATAGAAAATTTAACAGTTAAGCCTGGTCAAAACCAAATTTACCATCTGCAGAACTTCTTTAAGTACTTCATATGTTTATGGTTATTATCAAATATCCATTTAAACAAATATTTGTATAATACTTTTCCAGCTTTCTTGATTGTAGGGCCAATCTTTTCATGGAATATTGCATGAGTCTAGTATTCTGCTAACACACTTTGGGAAGCTCTTGTAGAATAAAAGTAGTATTAAATATGTCCTTTTGGTTTGAGATATTAAAATCTTTCTTAAAGATTGGGTACTAGATGTTTGATTTTTCTCCCTGCTTGCTCATTTACATATGGCTGAGTGCTTGCTGCTTACCATTGTTAATGCATGGAAATACACAACTTTTGTAAACTGGAGCAGTATGTAGTCTAAACAATGAATTAACTTACCTGCTAGAACTGGGGAACTTGTGAGTTAAAAATTTTAAGACTCCTTTGAAGAAAGAATAACATTTCATAAACTTAGAGGATTACTATTCTTACTGCATCTAATTTTTAGCTAGATAATAAAGCAGGAAATACAGGTAGTGTAGATTGTTTTGTTGGTAACACACACTTTATTTCTGTTACAGTAGCTTATGTGGACTAGTGAATTAAAAGGAATTTTAATATGTTATATGTTTTATTTAAATATACAAATGTTAACATTAAGCAGCAATATAATATTGGTTTTTATTGTTTTCCTCTACTCTTTACTTTTCCCCACAGCATTTGTCACCTTATCAGTTAACTACACAGTTATTTGTATTATGTTACTAGTTTGCTTCTTATCCTTTTAGAGAATATTACCACTTTTCAGAAACTTTCAGTTATATTTTATAATCTTGTAAAAAATATAAGAACATAGTGTCTGCATTTATTCTGTAGGAATAGATTACAGGTATACTAATTGTGAGATATAACGTATTATATTTGGTATATCACTGCATATGCTCATTAATCTGAGGAAAATTAGCAATTATAAAAATGGTATTAGTAATCAGTAATCATCAAAATAGTTGGACCTGTCTTCTTTGTATGAAGGAATGATAATTTATTCTGAATGATGGGGTTATATAGTAAAGGGAAATAACTACAATTGGGTTAAATGATTTAATAATGATGTTTCTTTTTTTGTTTTATTTTATGTGCTGTCATATAAGGAAGATATTTATCAAACATACTAACTATTAAAAATTGAAATATTGAAATAAAAGGAAAAGCTGATTCCATAATTTAAATCTACTAAAAAGGAAAAAATTGCTAGGCTGTTTTTCAGTTTGGAAATAGCAGTGCAGTGATAAAAATAATTGACTCCAACATATGTAGTAAAGGGGAATGTGTTGACTCCACCCAGTAGTAAAGTCTTCTGACTCCTGACACAGCTCTTAATGCTTGCAGTGTGAAGTTGGCAGGTTGCTTAGTCCCTCCTCTCTCTCTTGTGTGCACCCTCATTTCTTTTGTCTGGTCGTGAGTTTTCAAAAGGTGAACAAAAAGCTTTTTAATCATTAATTTGCTCTAAGATTCTACATAGAAAGGAGGTAGACTGAGGATACGTTTTTACTTTTTACTAAGGATACCTTTTTACTATTATTCTTTTGTTAAAATAATAGTTAAAGTTAGATATTGATTAATAAAAGAGCAATTTTAATCTTAAACCTAGGTATCTTCAAAGAACAGTAAAGCATCCAACTTTGCTACAGGATCCTGATTTAAGGCAGTTCTTGGAAAGTTCAGAGGTATTATGTCTACTTTAAATTTTTTGAAAAGTCCTCATTTATGTTAGTGAATAATTTGTATGTAATTGTCAGTAAATAACTAGGTCAATAGATGGAATAAGCCGCGATTTCTTTTCTGCTTGGTGCTATAATTAATTCGTTGATTAAATTACCAACAAAATATCCTCTTTGCATTGATAAGTATAGGATGTTTGCAGACTTTAAACTGGTTTTAAAAAGAACAACATATAGTATAATTCTAAAATCTCTAAGTTGTTGCTTAGGCAAGTTGAAATTAAGTTTATTTAGACCTTTTTATAGAGATAGTTGAAAGTTTGTGTGTCTGCATTCTAACATTTAAGGTTTTGAAATGCAAATTTGTGACTATGAAAGAGCTTAAATTTAACCATACTGCTCTTTATATTTGATGTTTGGCATATTTTAGGTTCTTAAGAGTTTAAAATTCTATTTGTTAGAGATTTTTTATATTTGCTTGAATTCTAGATGACAAAAATCTCAAATAACATACCTAAGTGAGTATAAGGGAAATTTTTTCTCAAGCTTCTCTTCCCTTACAAGCAGCTTATTTCTGCTAGCAAACAGGTGGCCAGTGTTTTAGGTGCCTGGCAATTTCTTAATATATTTTGACAAAGAGTGTGTTGTTCCATCTAAATGTAAACATGCAGAAGAAAAGCAAATGGAAAGTCTATTTTTTAAGTTTTCCTTTGAGAATGTACAAGTAGTGTATTTGAGAAATTAGATTTCACTATTGAAATGTATGAGAGTGAGGAAAATACAACCTCCTTTTTTCCTTTCCTTTTTCTTTTCTTCTTATTCTTTTTTTTTTTCCCTTGGTGGGGAGGGCAGACCCTTTTGTGCCCTGTTAAATCTCCAGGCTTTTAACCGGTTTGTTTGCCCTTATTTGTCATTCAATTCCAGCTGCCTAGAGCAGTTAACACACAGGCTCTGAGTGGAGCAGGAATATTGAGGATGGTGAACAAGGCTGCCGACGCTGTCAACAAAATGACAATCAAGATGAATGAATCGGATGCAGTAAGAGCTGATTTTTCGACTTGAATAATGAGATGAATTAATGAGCCCAACAATTGCATTTTAAAGCTGTACAAGTAGAAAATAGGATATTAATTTGCTTATTGAGTTCAGTTCCCTGCCACATCAGTTGACCACCATGGTTATACATGGTTAATTTGTTGCTTTAAAACAAGGAATGTAGTTTGCTATTGGTAACCTAATTTACAATGGCTTTTTCTGGCTAAATTAGCTCCATTTTTCATTTTTTTTTCTCAGTGGTTTGAAGAAAAGCAACAGCAATTTGAAAATCTGGATCAGCAACTTAGGAAACTTCATGCCAGTGTTGAAGCCTTGGTCTGTCATAGAAAAGGTTTGTTTGCCTTGTTTATGTGTTTGACATTGTGTGTCGATTCGAATATTTTGTTCACATTTTATTGAAAGTCAGTATTCTGAAGATATTCTAAGACTGAAAACAATAGTTTGAGGATAGTTTCTTTTTAAACTTTGTTATTTTATATATTTTTATTACTTTAATACGGATTTAGAAGTAGAAACGTTTCAGGTCCATAAAAGCATTTTTAAATTTTGGATCAAAGCTGTTCTCTTAACTCTGTTAAACATATATCCAATGGAATGAATGAAGATGTCTTACTAGTCTAGTAACTGACTAGAATTAAAAAAATATGATATTAAAAATTGATATTTGAAATTCCTTTAAAATACTTGTTTAAATATTTCCTGGAAAATTCTGAAATGTTTTCTTTGTCTTTGAACCAAAGTATTTAAAATCTGAAGGTTTTTTTTTTTTTTTCCGTTAAAGATTCGTAGAAAAATTAGTCATAATTTTTTTAATTCCATGGTGACAGTTTTGTTTTTTGTTTTTTTTTTTTTAAAGAATTCAAGGCATTTCATACTGGCTTTCTTAAAACCTCAATAAGTAATTTAGAATATGCCTTTAACAACACCTTTTTAAAAAATAATTATAGAAATCTAACACATTTATTAAAAATAGCCTATAACAGCATTTGCATTTGTATTGTATCTTTTAAGAAACAGCTTTAAGGTTCTTTTAGAGAAAAGAGAAATTTTTAGCTCAATAGAACAGTTTACAGGCAATGAAATCCTTAGTCATTGACAATACCCTGCCTAAAAATACTGTTTTTCCTCATTTGAACTATCAGAAATGATGGCATACAAAAATACTTTTAAACATTCTTAATATTTAGTAAACACTGTTGTTGCAAAATAAAGGAAAAGTAAACTATGTGTATAATTTCCCTTGCTTTTCTCCTATTGGCTAAATAGTATACTCATTAAAAAGTAGACATTATTTTCAATGGTAACTAAATATTTAAAAGTCAAAGAATGTAGTGTAAGTCATTTTTAAGTGTTCCCAAATGCTAAATTTTTTTTTTTTTTAAGTTTTTTTAGGGACAGAAAGAGTGAGTACTTTTGGGGCAAGAGTGGAGGCATATAATTATTTTAAATTAAATATAGTTCTTTCCTTGGGAATAGAGGCCCTGGTTCTTCTTACTTTTCAGTAGAGCTCTAAGCAGTTGACTTTTACACCCAAGGTGTTTTATTTTAATCACTGTTTATGTTAATTTTAATCACTGGCTTTATGTTAATGATTTTAAAATACTATTTGAGCAATTTATGAACAGATAAAATTTAGAGAGAAGATAGAAAATCAATGCAGTATGTTAGAACTTTACTAGTGAACACTAAAAGTGAATACTTTTTTATTTCAGAACTTTCAGCCAACACAGCTGCCTTTGCTAAAAGTGCTGCCATGTTAGGGAACTCAGAGGACCATACTGCTTTATCTAGAGCTTTGTCTCAGCTTGCAGAGGTTGAGGAGAAGATAGACCAGTTACATCAAGAACAAGCTTTCGCTGACTTTTATATGTTTTCAGAACTGCTTAGTGACTACATTCGTCTTATTGCTGCAGTGAAAGTAAGCCGTATTTCGCAATCTTCCTTAAATTCTTATTTCAGTGGTTTGCTTACAAGAAGAATTTGGTTTCCTATTAGGCATATGTTTAACTGTAAATTCCATACTATTATAGCACATAAATAAAATGTCTTCAACGTGATTATTCATAGATTAATATTTTCTTCCCCTATGATTTGGATAGCACAATAGATAGGATTGGTGCTTTTAAGAATTTTAAGGAAAGCCAAAGATCATACCAAAACATATTTACATAAACGAGTTTGCAGCTAACTGATAGCATTTATTTGCTCATTCTAGCACAAACTGAAACTACCCACTAGACTGTTAGCATTAAGTAAAGCCGTGACAGGAATCAGGACAAAACCAGAACTGACAGCTGCCTGAATATATTTAATGGTGATTTTAACATGGATTTGGACTTTGAATAAACATTCTGTGAATATACTGAAATGTGTAGTCACCATCCATTTAAAGATGAGATAGGACAAGGTTAAATAGCAATTTGTGTTATACAGTGATAATGTTCAAAAATAAACTGTCTTTAGTTAGGACTATAAAACAATTAACTAATGAAAATTAGTCTTGTACAGATATGTCCAATATTCAGACAACTAATCTGAACTGAGCATTAGTTTGTCTGTCACATTTCAGAAGTAACTTTAAGACCATACTATGCTTGTGAGTTACTTAGAGTTGTGGAGAATAATTTTATCATGGATGGAGGGAACTGGGAATATACCTTATCCTTTGAATTCAGATATCTACAAAGTTAATGACACCGTGTTCCTTGTTTTGTTTTGCGAAGATTTTTCAGCAGAAGTCAGTGATCCAGTTAACAATCAACAACAATCAACACGGATACAGTGCATATTTATTGATGTTCTCAAGCTAGTAGTTCCAGTTAAGACAAGAGAATTCTTAGTACTTCAGAATGGCACTTTCTTAGGGTTCATAAAATGGTCAGTTTGTTTGTGTTACTTTCAGGTGTTACTCTTTGTATCCGTGGTGATTAATATTCCTTTTAAGTTATTTAAAGATGTTGATATAGGTGGCAGCTGTCAGAATAATCTTAATTACATAGAAGCTACTTATGATAAATAGAAATATAGTTTACACATAGTGGTTCCTATTTATCTTCCACATATTTTCACCCCACTTCTGCGCTCCCACTAGTATAGCACAAAGACATGCTAGCACCTCCAAATAGCTGTGAGTTCAAAAAGCAGAGCTGGGCAGCATTCATGAGACAGGGACCATTCTGAGAAGAACCAGCCTAGGAGAAGACTCCTTGGCACTATGGCCGATTGTGTAATGGATGCCAGTCCCTCAAAAACAACTTTCCTCAGTTACCTAAATCTTATTGCTTTGATTTTATATATTCTCTGATTCACAGTTATATCTGTCTTTCCCAGAATATTTTCTACAGAATAGTGGCACCAAAGGCTATATTATAGCACAGTCAGCTGAGTTTGGGAGATAATGTATGCAATATCCCTGTCTTATGGGCACAGACAGCATGTAAAAAAAAGCTCAG
Source organism: Condylura cristata (assembly GCF_000260355.1). Taxonomy (NCBI): domain Eukaryota; kingdom Metazoa; phylum Chordata; class Mammalia; order Eulipotyphla; family Talpidae; genus Condylura; species Condylura cristata. The sequence goes on from NW_004567122.1 coordinate 17,051,128, forward strand.
TACCATCTAAGAGTTAAAAAATAAAATGAAGCATTTTAACTTTTTAATCAAAGGCTTCCAAATTGATGTGAACAGGAATCCTTTTTCACTTAGTATCTTTTTACATGTATGAACACATGTTGGAAAATACAATTAGTGATATAGTAGAAGATAGTTATAGAGCTATGGTCAAGTTATACCTTGAGTTAAATTAAGCTCTTTCAGATTGATTTTCTACCAAGCACAAGTAAGCTGCACAAAGGAACCAAGGAATTAGGAGCAGTGTAACATAATTTTTTTGGTTGTTACTGTTTTGTTTGTTGGAAAAATAATTCTAATAGCCCCAGAAATTGCATGTCTTTTCAACCTAAGACTTTTAGTCTGTCTTCCCTCAGTCAAGTGCACTTGTTACACTTGTATATGAAGTTGATTTCATTCTGGCACTGTCTCTCTTCCTTGATTCTTTCTTTCCGTCATGAATGAGTACACTGTATATACAGTTTTTTGTTTACTCTTTTTCTCCCACTCCACTTTAAAGCTGTCCCCATATTCACAGGTGTTGATATGTTAACATTCATTTGAATAATCATGTAGTATTCTACTTCATACCGTATTGGTATAACCTTGAATTATTTCATCAGTCCACTGTTAAATATCAACTATATCAGTAACTCTTCAGACATAGAAGAGTTGAGTTGTTTTCCCAAATGAATTTTAAATTTCAACAAATATTAATAGTTCAAAAAGGTTATCCTCCTTTATGCTCCCATGAAACATGCATGTTCTCCTCCTCCTCCATAGTGATCAAGGCATTTTTGTAAATCTTAATTTCTTTAGTTAGTGTAAAAATTAAGTATTTTCACAAATAAGTTGTTTCCATTATTTTCTTCTGTGACCCATTGAAGACCTTTGCCCCGTTGTTTAACTCATTTTTTTCTAATCTCTGTTTAACACTTACTAGTTCTTTGTTTTATATGTACTGAAAAGCCTTTCCTGTTGATAATTTTGAAACTAGGAGTACTTTGAGAATTAGAGTATAGTGCCAATGGAGAACAATGGAGAACAGCATAAGAAATAGGGGCCCTGCCCTAAAGAAAGAGGGAAGTTTGGGGACTCCATGGAAATGTAGAAGTTAAGTATCAGTGCTATCAAGCTATCACCAGCCATCCTGTCCCCCGGCCCCTCCAGCCAGAGGTGACCTTTATGGCACTGCTGACCTCTTAACTGTCTTTCCTGCTGAACTCTCAGCAGTGTATTTTAATAGATCTGTCTTGTTCTGTCTTTGGTGAACCCTCTCATCCCCAAACCTGTATTCCCATTCTTGTATGCATAAATAAATAAAATTAAATTAAAAAAAAAAAGGAAAGAAAGATACAGGCTAAAATAAGGCCTATATCCAGAAGAGGCTGGTTGTTCTATAGTGGATTAGCTTCTACACATAGAAAGAAAATTATAGAAGAGCAGTGATGTCCTGTTCTTCTTTTGTTTTCTATTCTTGTGGAATTATAATAAAAAACATGTTAATTCTTAGACTAGAATTAAAATTAATTTTTTTATTGAAATAACCTGATTTTAATACTCTTGTCTTCATCATTCCTTAGTAAACCTATGATGATTCTGGAATAGTAGGAGGTGACAGTAAATTGGCAGAATCAAATTAGTTTAGATTTATTTAGTTTTATCCCTGAAAAAACCAGCTAGTATATATTATGCAATACAGTAATGTGTTAAGATATTTTAAATAATCTATTTGTTATTGATAGAAAAATTTGTAAGTAAGGATTGATATTACCATTCCCCTAAAGAAAGATGAGGCCTAACGTTTTAGAAACTTTTAGTTTTGTACATATATTTATGTAGGGGGTGAGGTACAGGCAACGCTTACTTAAAATAATAATGACTGTTTTTCTACTTGTGTTAGATGTGACTTTAGCCAAAATTAATTTGAAGCAAAACAATGCCTAATAAGGAATTTTTTTTTTTAAAGATTTATTTATTTATGCATACAGAACTGGGGTACAGGCCAGAGATGCGGAGGGTGAGAGGCTTCACCAGAGACAGAGTGGGGAGCAGAACAGGCAGATCGACGAAGTATACTGCTGAGGGGAGCAGGGGGCGGGTCAGGAGAGGTCTGCCACGCCATGTGGTCACCTCTGGGGCAGGCGGGAGTCGAACTCATGCGGAAGCCGTCTTAGATTCTCAGTGCTGTGCTTTAACCCGCTGCGCCACCAGGGAGGGCCCTAATAAGGAATGTTTTAAAGAAAATATGCTCACATGAAATCAGGGCAGCAGATAAAGGGGATAGTAGGTTTACCTACTAATATAACAAGAGAGATTATAAGATGAAAAATTAAATCTAGTGAATTAGACTTAAATACTGACAGAAAGGATGTCTTGATTTACCAAGGATGTCTGTTATCCTGATTAATTTAAAATATGTGCAGTATTTAAGATCTCTTTGATAAAAAATTTTTTGGTTTTTGGTTGATGGGAGTTTTTAATATTATTGCTCATATGTTTGATATAAGCTGAACGGTACAAATACAGTCCAATTATGATTAACTTTGTAATATTAACATAGAAATCTAGAGTTAATCAATTATATATGGATGTTATTTAGAAGTAATTGGTAAGAATGCCCACTTATGAAGCATCCACTATGTTAAGCCACTGTACTACAAGCTTTTTCCAATTTGCAGTGCAGATCTCATTTCCCCCTTTAATATGTGAGAGAGCTGTCCGTTTATACCAGTTAAATTCATCTAAGATCATACAGTGACAAAGCAAAGATTAGAACCAAAATTCGATTTGTTCCAAAACATACTTTTAAAAAATAAACTCTATTAGTTTCTATAAAAACATATAGTAATGTACTGCTTTTTGATCCAGAAAATTCTGTATTTGGAAGAAATTAAAATAATTCTAATACAGTACTTTGTGGTTGTCCAATTTATTAATGATAGTGCCATCTGTTCAATCAGTAAATATGAAAATATGACTATATCCCTAATATCAAGTTATGAATTCTTTCATCCTATGTTTTTTTTTTTTTTTTAATGAGAAGTCTAATATTGTCTGTCATCGTTACTTCATTTCTTCCAGTCATTTGGTCTTTCTCTGCCAGAACCATTGAATGAAGTAGTAGGCTTTTTCAGTTATGGTCTTTTTATCTATTTCTTCACATAGTTCTACACACTATATACGCATGCATGTATGTATACATATATATTTGTTTTCTGTTTTCATCATGTACAGGACAGTCTCTTTTTTTTTAGCATTTTATTATACTTTAATTATTTAGTTGTTTTACTTTTTTCTAATTTGCTGTTACTGATCTCTTTAGCCACACTTTTACTTAACTTTACTTCCTATTTACTTAATAGGGTTTTTGCCCCATGTTCATTTTTCAATTTCTGACATACCTAAATTTACATTTATTTTTTATATTATTTCATAGACGATCAACTGTAGATTTAATATCAGTGTTTTACTATTAGTATTTTTAAAATGTGTAAAATTGTTAGAGTTCTTACTTAAACCATATTTAAAACCCTATGAAATGTATATAGTTTTTTTCTTGATTTTGAGTTCTTATGTTTATTTAATCACAGAGGTCTTTTTGTTTTTTGATTTTTAAATGTGGAGATTTAGGCTTTTTTATATCAGGGATGTTAATATGTTCATTATATTAAATAACATTTGAGTACTTAGTTTTATTGCTTTTAGTATTACAGCAACTCTGGTATTAGGAAAGTATTTCATAGAGTTAACTCTGACTTAATAGCATTGTATCATTCACTTATAGGGTGTGTTTGACCATCGAATGAAGTGCTGGCAGAAATGGGAAGATGCTCAAATTACTTTGCTCAAAAAACGTGAAACTGAGGCAAAAATGATGGTTGCTAACAAACCAGATAAAATACAGCAAGCTAAAAATGAAATAAGAGAGGTGATTAATACAGAATGCTTTATCTCTTTACTCAGATTTTTGCATGAGTCATTCATATATGCATAATTTTTCATAAATTTTTTTCTGAATCATTCAGTACTTAGCTATGTTTCCATAATTTTATGAAATGTTTAGAATTAACATTTTTACCATCATTAGAATCTCCAGAACCCTTTCTTCTACATGATTATGGAATGGATAAAGATGCATACAAGGAAAAGATTTTAAGTTGACCTTTAATAATTACACATATCTTTTGAGGTGGTTAATTCGATTTCAGATTACTTATTTTGTGTCTAAAAATAGTTTTGGAGGTAGACTTGTCCCATATTTAGCTGTCCAGGTGACTATCCCCCATATATACATATTATATATGGTATTTTAGTAAATTGGTATAAGTTTATTATAATTTATACACTTTCTTTGCCATGCTTCAATAAGGAAATTGAAGAGGTAGGACAACCTTTATATTACTACCAGTAAATGTACCTGCTCTTTGAAGAGTATGTACCAGTGTTTTGGTTACATAGTGGGAAAATACCATTTCATTGCTTAGGTCTTTATTTTGTTTTAGCTATTCCATTATCACTAATCATACTGTTGTGTTGTTTCTATGTTGAACTTGGTTATTGATAGGTCTTAGCAGACCATAATCCCATACCTCTATTTTTTTTAATCTGGACATTTTACCATTATAAAAATGTTTTTTCAAATGTTCGCCTTATAATTTTCCTACTTTAAGTATTTCCATGGGCATACAAATTTTGATGTACACATTCTTGAAATTAGTTGAGTATTTTTAGCTGAATATCTTTGATGGAATTTGAAATGATTAATAATTTTAAAAAGAAAAGATTATAATCTTAACATTGCTAAATGATTTGATAGAGAATTTCTTTACTCAAAGTATCTTCATCTGATGGGAAACCCATGGGGATTACAATGGAGATGAAAAAAAATGTACAAAATGATGTAAAAATAAACTATTATATTAAAAAAATCTTCATCTAAGTTACATTTAGTGAAGATATAGAGACTGTAACACATTAAATACCATATTATAATTTTAAGTGTATCTGACAAGTATAAATGAAAATTAAGCTAATAGGTATTTCTATAACTAGGAAGTTAGAAGTTTGAATGATGCTAAGTTGGACTTTGTCAATATTGAGCTTTCACAGGATTTTCATGCATGTTAAATGAGTTATCTTGATACCTTCCAGGTAAGAATAAAATCGTTTGCATTTTTGTTTGATTTTATTAGTGGGAGGCAAAAGTACAACAAGGAGAAAGGGATTTTGAACAGATCTCTAAAACAATTCGGAAAGAAGTGGGAAGATTTGAGGCAAGTATGGTAATTTTACACTTTCCTTAACATGGTCACATTTTGCTGTGACTTTGTGGTGAACTCAAATTTGGTTTTGTACTTTTTTTTCTTTAACAGAAAGAACGAGTGAAAGATTTTAAAACTGTTATTATCAAGTACTTAGAATCATTAGTACAGACACAACAACAGGTAAGATGAATTTTTACAATTTACAAGCTTCTTCTGAAATTTTTTTTTGTTACACTTTTTAACTTTAAAGGCAATCAATGAAATTAGCTTTTTTAAACTTAGGAATAAGAAATGGGATAGAGAAAAATCAGTGACAGCAAAGGAAAAATAGAGTTGAGTAATTGGAAATATTCCTGAACACTAGGTACTTTTCCCAACTTTAGGCTATGAGAAACATCTTGGTATTTTTCTTTTGCTATCTTCTTAGGTTTGTTTCTACATTGATCAGACCTGTATGCATTCCTAACAGATAGAAAAAAAAAAAAAAACACCTTTCTTTTTTAAAGTTATTTTTGTAGTGTTTGATATTTGTCTTACTTTGTGTGGAGTTGGTGGTGATTGTATGGACAGTGGCCATTGTTTCCTTAACTAGAGAAGAACAAAGGTTTTAAAGCTACATGACATAAAAGTCCCTAAGACAAAGACAGCAATTATTTCCTGTATATTTATAAGTTTGAGTCCTGAATAAAATTTATTCCTCTAATTCTAAAATATGTGGTTCTAGAAACCTGTGTTCTAAAACAGGTTATATTTTGATTGATATTTAGCTTTGATTTTGAACGCTAACTACATAAAGTCAGTGTTTTGTAATGTGAAAATTAATAGTGCATATAAACTTGCTTTTAAAGAAATTGTTTTGAATGTAACTGCTAGAGACTTCAGAACTGTTGTTTTGGGCTACCCAGGAGAGACTGGCAGCTCATTCTTCCCAGTCTATTTACCTTGTACAGTAGTTTTTCTTTTTTCTCCCCAAGTCATTCTTTTTGACTAGTAGTTAGTAAAATGTGCATATCCTTTGATTTAGGAGATTACTTTATATTGAAACAATTCGTTATAGTTTATTTTGAGGTCATCTAATATTTGGCTCATATTAACCATGTTTCTGTATAAAATTTTACTTAAAATATCTGTTTTTAAGTGTTTTTCAAATTACATGGTTTACATTAAAAACTGAAATTATATAGGTGTAATTATTTTTAATTATACATTTAAATATATTTCAGTTAAGAGTAATGTATAGACTTCAATAAAAGTTAACTAATATTTGCTATTTGCATAAATTTTTTAATGCTATACAGGATACATACATATAAAAATTAACAGAATGGTGGTAAGAATATCTTTTATTTTTATTATCATCCACAGCTGATAAAATACTGGGAGGCATTCTTACCTGAAGCCAAAGCCATTGCCTAGCAAGAAGATTTTGTGTTAAGAAGACCTTGAAAGTTTGCTCCAGTTATGCTGAACTCCACAGTGAAATCACTTAAAATCATCTAAATAAACCACTATATATTTTATGAATTACATGTGGTTTTTTATATATATATAGATAGATAGATATATACGCTCTGACATTTTATTACAAGCTGCATGTCCTGACCCTCTTTGAATTAAGTGGACTGTGGCATGACATTCTGCAATACTTTGCTGAATTGAACACTATTGTGTCTTAAATACTTGCACTAAAAAGTGCACTGTAAGGCCAGAAAATTTTACAATATTTTTTCTTTACAAATTGTTCTGTAGTGTGTTCACCCTCTTTATGAAGTGAATTATCAATGCATTGATTAACGCTCACTTAAACATTCCTGTACAGAAATTATGATTTTGTGATTACAATAATAAAATGATATTCCTTGTGAAGTTATTAGTAACAAATTATTTGGGTATGTAAACATGAGGACTCTTAGGAGCATTTTTAATAAGAAGAAATCTTCTCTTCTAAATGTATGTAGATAATGTCATGAGCCATTAATATTTTTTAACTGCTAGAAAAAGCCTAACTTTCATTATTAAATGACTACATGAAATGTGTTTTCTTAATGAACTCATTATAAACCAAAGAACATTTATTTCTTTACTCCACTCTGGATACTAATCCAGTCTTGGGTAAAGGAAAGAAAACTGTCTTTGGTTAATTTTGTCCATCTCTATTTTACGTCCTATTATACATCTACTATGCATCTCCATTACGTCAGTAGAATTAGAAAAAATGTATTCATGTTTCTGTTACAAGTCCCATGATTTTTGTCCTTCAGTTATTATCTTCAGAATCCAAAACCTTGCATACTCCAAACTAATTTCTTTATTGTTTTCATATTCAGCTAGAAGTGAGTCATGTGTGGTCATAATTGAAGAACCAATTATGCCATAATATACCAGGATTGGATGAATAAATAAGGGTAGATAGCACAAAGAAAATTCAAAATAAAATGAAATGTATCTTTTGGCAACCAGCTTACCTTTTCTATATCTTCTCTAGGTGACTGTTGTAGATGAAAGTTTAAATGGTGATTGTCATCAGAATTATTTTCCTTTTTCAAAACGTATTCTTTATTCTTAAAGTATTCCCTCTTCCAAGGTTTAAGAAATACATCTCCCTGGCAGAGGAGTAAGTTATGGTATGTATAATTGAGTGTTCTCTGCATTTACTGGAGCAATTCATATATTAGTGTACTTCAGAGTATGTTTGTTCCTATGTATTTTCATTTCATATCTGCTGTAAGTACTCATATTTACTCTCTTGAGAACCTAGAAAAGTAACTGGCACATAAGTGATTAATAATATAGATGGCTGATTTGAAAATGCAAACTAATAGTTTGCTCTCTTAAGAAGGAACTGAAACAGAAGTAGTTTGTCATTGTTTCTTCTATTGAAGATAACTTAAATATGTATGAGAGTAATGTATAATAATACATACCTACTTGTCCAGTTAATATTGACCAAATATAGGCTTACCAGGATTAGTTTCACTATTACAACGTCTGAGAACTGTACTCGTGGTTACATTATTTCTAGAGGTATCATTTACACACAGGGTGATAATGTAGTTATCCAAACCAAAGGCCTCCATTCTGCCCTGGTACATTCACTTAGTACTTCCTAATAAAATTAACTAGTCTTTAGTCTTGATCAAGATGAAGAGAGCAGTAAACCCAAAATTCATTCCAGAGATTATTTCCCTTAGAAACCCTTTTTAAAAATAAACGAAACCTGTTAATCATGTGAACCTCTGTGAGGCACAATATTTAATAGAATTTAAATATTCCAGCAATCTACCCTTCACCCACCTATCTTTATATGTTCTGGTCACGTCATCAAGTTGTGTTCCTTACAAATAAGTAGAACCGAGAATACTAATAGTGTTTAGAACTTTAATTGTATGGGTCTGAATGTAAATATTTCTGCTTTCTCTTTCACCAAAGAAGTAGTAAGGCAGCATAACACAGTGGAGCAGGCTGAACTTGGGATCAGCATCCATCTGTTCAGTTTTGAAACTTAGTAGCAGTGTCTCTCGGGGTATATCACTAAAATCACAAGGACGGAAAATTCATTCCTGAAGTGCCTTTCTGCTTTAAAACATTTTGTTTCAAATTTCAGTATAAGTATTCTACTAGGACACCAGATTTTAATCAAAACCACCTTCTAAAATAAAACAAAGACTAGAGCAAAATGAATGTATGTAAAACTGATTTTTTAACATATAAAAGATTTCTTGATTGTATTTTATGCTCAGCTATTTTAAACAATTCAGTTTGTTTTATACATACATATATATACTAGCCTCAGAATACCTTCATTCCATTGTTGGTATTGTTCAAAGTTTTACAGGTTCCTCCTATTTCATGAGTATGATTTAAATATAAAATTTATTAACAAAGTCAAATTTCTTTAAAGGAAGGAAGTCAGAAGAATAGGGAAAATGCTCCCTAATCTTGATGTCTGTTTTAAAGCATGTGACTAGTTACAAAGCCCTACACGTACTTCACTTTTCTTAAGGCTCCCTGCAAGAGCAGTCATGTGATTATCAAGAACCAAGGATGTAGCAGAAGTTCAAGAGTACTAACTACGGAAAGGCTGAGCAAAAGTCATTCTGTCTTAAAGGAATGGTCCCTGGGCTGAGGCAAGAAGGTAACACCTGTGAAAAAGAAGTACTGACACTGACTTGGGACCTTTCAGACTCCAGTACATTCCTGAGGTTTCAGGTAATGACAGTGAGTGATTGACCAGACAAACAGCAAGAAGAGAATTACGCCATAAGAGTATGTGAATAATTGCTGATTATTCTACTGCTGTAATTGGGATCACGGAGAGGTCACGGTGACCCTGGGATGAGGTGCTTGGCATTTGGACCAGCAGCAACGTCACATTGAGTCATGTATGTAATTTTTAATTTTCTATAGTCAAATCTTAAGAAGCAGAAACAGGTAAAATGAGTTTTTTATATTCACCTAGTAGCTCTAAAATATTTCAGTACATGATCCAATATATTAAAAATTAACCAAGTTTTTTACATTCTGGTTTTCTTAGTTGCTGCAATTCTGTTACGTATTTTATACGTAATATCACATCTCCTTTCACACTTACCATACTTTATCGATTGTCACACATGGCTGGTGGCTGTATTGAACAATGCAGTTATAAAACAGTGCCTGTGGAAATGGAAATAGAGAGTATGTCCAACAAATCAAGTGAAGAATTTGAAGCTAGATAAACAGGACTAGCAGTTGTTACTGTCAAGGGCAGGTACAACTTGGCTGCCAGTCTCGGTGGCTTTGCCAGTGGTACATACAGTGTCTACTGTGAATGAGTTGTAGCACTGTGTTGCCTACACACAGCATCTCCTCATTTGACAGAGAAGCAGATCCAAAGCTTAAAAATAATGATTGAACTGATTTTTTCCTCTCAAGTATGTGTTAACTGCCTGTGAAAATTCTTCATGAAGATATCTGATGAACTTTTCAAAATTCGTCTCTAAGGCAGTCCTTTGGGATACAGAGAATTTATTACTTCAAACTTCATTCAGAAGTGAGCAGAAAATTTTAGCAAACAGAAAAGTTATAACTGGCTGTCAATTTTTTTTAATGTATAATAAGATTTTAAATGGTCATCTCGTCATACTTTATCCACTTAATTCTCTGAAGATTAAATAATTTCTAGTATATTTCTTAACTGGGTCGAATGGGAACTTTGTTATTAAAGCCAGTCAAGGTGAAGCTGCCCACTTGTTACCACATAGAAAAGTATATTTTTAAAGTAAGGTCAGTTAATGGGATAAAACCCTGAAGGGAGTACTTTGAGGGGGAAAGTATATTTTATCTGTATCTGTGTAATAAAATAAATCAGATAAAATTTAACAAAGCTAAACAATAAATTGCTTTCTTACTGCTTCCATAATTAAGTCTTGAGTTACCTTGATTTCAGTCTGTACTTTTGGAGTCTTTATTTCAAGAGTTCTCACTATATACATGTATACAATATGTGTGGATTTTTGTGGGCATTCATGCCAGTAAGCTTTTAGACCTAACTTAGTTTTATACTTCTCTTTAAAATATTTCTCAGCCTCTTCTGAGACATAGAGCAAAAGGCTTGTTTACGTTATTTAGTTTTACTTTGCTATGACCCGTTGGAGTTGATTCTGCTTATAAAATCTACTCCCTCATCATTTTCACTGTTTCTCCCCCAAGTTGAAGAATGTGTGACCATTTACTGGACCTGTCTTAAGTCTCACATAAAATACACTTTCTGTCAGTCTCCCTACCTGTTAGTCTTACAGCCTGCTGCTAAATTGATCTAACTATGAAACTCTTGTCACAGTACTATCCACAGAAATCTTAAATAGACTCCCTGCAGACTATAGACGAAATCAGAATCTCCAGCTCCTGGTCTCACGCTATATTTTTTCCTGGTCTTTACCCCTTACTGCCACCCATTTTTTGCTTTAATCAAATGATGCTTGTCTTTTGAGCATGTTTGGTTTCTTCTTTGCTAAATGCTATTGGTGACATAACCTTGTCAGAGTTACCTTTCCCCTTTACTGCAAATTACATCGTATCCACCCTCTAAAGTCAAGTTGATAATCCACATACATCTTCCATATAGTCTTTTTAATCTAACTGGAATGAAATAAACTTCTGGTCTCTCAATAGGACTCTGTTAGCAAGTTTCAGATCGTACTTACTTATGTCTGTCTTGCATTGTCCGATCTTAACTGCCTTGACTATTGTCTACTTCTTCAATGACTGTGCCCTTATTATTTCTTACAGAACCTAGTGTGGCATAGAGCCAAGAAAGTGTAATAGATTGTTGGAGAACAGTTAACCAGCTAGCCCACCAATTTGAACTGTGGCTCAAGAATCTACAGCGTGTCTGAAGAAGTAATTTAATTGTTAAAAGTTATGTGAAAGTTCCTGTTCAGGGCTCCTTATGGAGGATTTGCTCTTAGATCCCTAGAATTGAGGCCTAGACATGGGGAGCAGGGTGAGAAGAGCACAGACAAATCTGTTTGTAGAAATACATCACCCACTGCAGAGATACTCCATTGTGGTTAAATGAGTGTGTCAGGAAATGAGTTAGAGGCTTTAAAAGAAGCTGGGAGACTGAGGGAGGGAAAGGATGCGACGCAAATGTAGTGATTGCTTAGGATAAGACATGTTTATTTCCACACAAACAGTACATTCTTTGTGTCGTGCATTGAAGTCATGGAGTGGGCATCAAGGAAGGACAAGAAAATTAGCTGCAGTGATGTCAACTTTGATGACTAAGGATATTGTTGCTCTAAATAATTTGAGTTATAGGAGGATGAGTTTGGAGAAAGGCAAAGAGCTTACTTTTCCTGTGTAAATTGTTTCCATTTATTAGCAGATACTGTTCGTATATCTATTTGCCCTGTGTTTTTATTAATATTCTGTCACAGACTTTGGAGTCATAGTTAACTATCACAGGCTATAGAGTCAGATTAGAAAGACTTAGGAACGATATAAAATATTTGTGGCATTCTTTTTTTCACTGCTGTGCTTTTCTCCCCTTTATGGTTAGAGGAGTCAGAGAACCTGGTTAGAAACTCAGCACTTCTTAATTACTAGCTAACAATTTCTTTGTTACTTATTCTCTCTGAGCCTCAATTATGCCATCTGTAATAACTTCAATTATAACAATACCATTTAGGGCTAGGTTGACAGTTTCTCAAGAACACACCCACATATTGGTAGCTTGTATAGCAAGGCAAATTTGAATGATTTCACTACTAGTATTCTGCTACTAGTGGAATACAGCAGAATTGTGTCACTTGGACTATAGGTTAGATCTTCAAGGACTCATTTATTTCTACCTCTAAAGTCTGATGGGTATATAGGTGAGCCTGTACCAGACAGTCTTGCTGTGGAAGAGTGGCATGGATAGCGTATGAAAGATTGAACAGCAGTTGGTATTTGATAACATCCTCCTGGGTTACAGTACCCATTGAGACTTCAGCTGGTTTTGGTAGTCTTCTGTCATCGGCAACTGTTACTTTAAAGGAAACTACTACTTACTCCTTCGAAGTCCTCTCTCCAGAATACTTCATGAGGTTATTTTGATGCTTAAATGGGACATGGTGTGTAACAGCATCTAGCAAGTACCTGTTGCACACCAGTGACTGTACAAAGACGAGTATATAAATGTTTAGATAAAGCTTTCAAGGAAAGTGTGCCAGGCACTGTGCCAAATGGGATATAAATATTTTTTAAGGCACTTCCCCTAAAGCCTCGAGGGCATGGCAGATGAAAAAGTTCATGCAATATGATGTGATTGTCAGGAAAAGCTTATCAAAGGTGGGCTCTGAACTGGAGTTTATAGCCTAGCACGCACTCTTTGATACCATCAGGAGGTGCTGGCCAGTAGAAAAGAGGAAGGGCCATCTCTGGACAGGGACATAGCTAATGGTGCACCAGATGGTTGAGGAGGATGGACCTTTAGATGACGCTGACATCAAGGGCTTTGCGCATCAGCAAAGTTTGAAAAGTAAAGGCCTGAATATCCCTGACATGTCTCCCAAACTAAGCTGGAACAATCTCTGGCCTCAAGGGCAAACTAAGGGCAGTTTGCAGCTCACAGAGGTCACTTCTTTGACCCACAATTCTCCAGGTTTCTTTTGCTCTGCACTTTACCTTAAAACAACCTTCATATAGGTAACCAGATAGAAGTCCCCTGGCAAGGGAGGCTTACTTTAGGTACTAAATACTTCTTGATTATTCGGTTCTGGCCCAGAGGCCAGGTTCCGAGGCAGTTTTTGGAGCTGGAACCGGAACAAGGATCTCAGTGACCAGCCGCTTTTGAGGCTCGAAATCTAACTCAGAATGAGACCCCGGCCCTGAAATCTAAGGGCTGCAGTTAAGCCTGGGTAAAAGTTGGTGGGGAGAGAGGGGGGTTCACTGCTGTTAATGTTGGCCAAGCGTTAAAAGGAGAAATCAAACTAGCTCCCTGCTTTTCTATTCTTGGCTCTCTGGTAATATGTTAAGATGGGGGAGGGGGTCTTAGAGCAGAGAGCGCCGGGTGGGGCCCTGTCCCCGGCGCCTGGCGCGGTGGCGCGCACACCCCTTTTCTGCAGACTCACAGGTTTTCAGGCCCAGCCTACTCCGGGCCC
>NW_004567122.1:17065386-17072032 GCF_000260355.1 Condylura cristata
CCCGCCGCTTCCGAGCCAGGGAGGCGCCCCGCGGCTGCCGCCTGCCCTGCGCAGGGGGTCCCCTGCTCTCCTCCCCTCCCCCAGCTCAGAGGAAGGGCTGCGCCGGGCGCGGTTGCCAAGGAAACGGCCCACCCCTCTAGCCCCGGCCCCGCGCCTGCTGGCGCCGGGGTCCCCGGCTTCGGTCCGTCTCCCCTCACACTCCTGCTCCCGGCCTCTGGGCCGTGGCGCGGGGAGCCGAGTGCCCCCTGGACGCGGTGCTCGCCCTGCTCCAGGCGTCCGCCCTCGGTGCTCGAGAGGACTGCGTGGGCTTCTAGCGCAGATGTCCTCTGCCCTGACAGAAGTGGTCGCGGCGGGGTGATGTTGCTTCCAAGTTCTGTGGGATTCTCTCAGGGGAAAGATAAGCTAAGTCTTGAAATCATCGTTACCCGGAGCGAACACCCCGTGTGGCTTTTAGATGGTTTCCAAAGTTTCCCCCTCCCCTGGTCCTGCAGTGCCGTGAAATCAGGTGCTTCCAGAGCGCCGGGCTCCACCGGGCACTGGAATGCGGAGAAATGAGTGCCCGGACCTCAGCTCTGGAGAGTGGAGGGGTTGAGGGGTGCTGGGGGCGCAGACTCTCGGGCCAGGGCCTGCGGGGACCTTTGAGTAACAAGTTTAGTGGGTGGAACCGTGTAGGTACTTGATTTCCCAAAGAATTTGGACACATTTATCTAGACTATCTTTGCTAGAGGGAGAAATGGCAGTGAAATGCCTCAGGTAAAGGTTTCGGGAAGATTGCAAAGGACAGTCTGAAAGAATTGTTATTTTATGCACTAGTGCACTCCCTTGCAAAACACCACTTACTTGCGCTTGGCAGATTTTAACCTCTGTGGCGACACTCATTCTGGAGCCTTCTGTTTTCCTAGTGAAACCTACATCACCTCTCAAAGGAAGATTTAGAAGTCAGCTGAGTGATTGAAAAAAATCCAGAGTAAGTGGGTTGGAATTACGCGGACTGCTGGGTTCACATGCCCCAAAATAAGCAGTCAAGGTGCCTTCCCTAGGGAAGAAATAGTGCCTCTTGCACTGAGCCCTCTGAGCTTAAATAAATCCTTTCCACTGACCTAGCATTTGGTCAGATACTCTCTTCCTTAAAAAACTTTAAATATGGACCTATTCCTTCACCTTAAAACACAAGTTTTCTCTTATTCCTCCAGGGTCTCACAGTCATGGCAGGCCCACCATCTTGGGGACAGTCTTTTAGGATCTGAAGTTAGAAAGACTGCTTGGTAGGAGGCTTAGTCTTTAAAAGAAATCAGAACATTGTATTATTTAGTCCAAGGTAAAAGTAATTGTATCCCCAAATAAGTATCTGTAGGTACATCAACATTAAGCCTCCTTGGACATTACTAAGGATTTGTTTACCTGTAACATTTTCATATCCCTTTGTATTACCAGTGTTGGAACCAGCCTCATGGTTGGGAATGAAAATTATTTGGAGTAGTCCTTTTATGGGTCATCTTCAGAGGTTAAAGTTTGCTTGAGTGATGAGAATGTGCTTTTTTAAAAAAATTTTTTTAAAGATACTGAATTAGATGGCTAACTATATTGTTAAGACACCTGCAAGGGACACTTTTCCTATTGTGAATCTGTGAAGCATCTATTTCTTTGTTCTCAATGAACAACCCTTTTGTCGTGATGAAGCAGTTCATTCAGCAAGTATTAATTAAAGTGTTCCTCTATGCCTCAGTTCTCAGTGTTGAGAACTGAGAACTTTCTTTTAAGAAAGCCCAGAATGAAAAGAAATAAAACCTCAGTTTCCTAAACAGGAAACTTACATTCATCACTGTCTAATATACTCTTAACTGTAAAAAGTACCTCGTTGCCTAGTGATCCCTTCAAATTTAAGAACTTAGTATATCATATTCTAACTAGTTCAGTGATGGGAAGTGTGAAGTAGAAAGGGAAGTTTCTCCACAGGGGATCTCTCTTAGAGACTTTTTCCCTATATAGAGGTTTTCTTTAAAAAAAAAAATCACCAGTATTTACTTTCAGCAGTCATCCTGCATCTTCTGGATATTCGGTGTCAGTGTGTATAGTTCTGAGTCCTAACTTTCCTTGAAAGGATCCTCCATGCTAGAAAGGACCATGATTTGAGTGCCTGGCTCTTACTGATGGCCAAGACAGTTCCTTCTGAAGTCAGCCCTCTGTCTGATAGACTAGCCCTGTACACTCTTGCTTGTGTCCACAGGTAGGACTTCTTAGTCTTCTAAAGTCTATATATAGTTCTCAGCTCTTCCAAGAGATGATACACAAAGTTATGTTTGAGGTATGAAATAATTAACCTTTTAAGAAGCAGTGACTCTGTCCTTTGAACATGCCAGCATTAGGTGTGGACCAAGCTGTATGGGGTAGAGACTGAAATATGGAAAGAGGTTGTTCCTGTTCTTCCAACAGCCCATCCTGGAGGAACAAGATAAGGATCTGGATTTGTCCGACCAGAGGCCTGGGGAGGGAGCAGCTGTTGACTGCTGCCTTAGGGTGCTGAGGCTTGCTGATTGTGAAATCTGATTAGTTTCTGCTGAACTTGTGGATTCTAGAAAGAGGAAATACAGGGGGGAAAATGCCATCTTATGGGAAAGGAATTTTAAACTTACAAATTCACCCAAAACGGAAATGTGGGAAGGGATAAAAATGGTTTTATTTTACAAAGAAGCAGGAGTGACCACTGTAACAAAATGCAGATAAATTCTGATAGGACTTCCTGAACATTTATTCTCTAACTCTTCCCTCCCAC
Source organism: Condylura cristata (assembly GCF_000260355.1). Lineage (NCBI taxonomy): Eukaryota > Metazoa > Chordata > Mammalia > Eulipotyphla > Talpidae > Condylura > Condylura cristata. Next base: position 17,068,160 of record NW_004567122.1, read on the forward strand.
CTTACACCCCCCTCACACACACACACACACACACACACACACACACACAGTTCCTTACACAGTGGCCATCTCCACTGCTGTCTCTAATATGGGGCCGCTCACATAATATGAGTTCACCCTGTATCTGCTGAGTAAATAATGAATGTTGAATCTTCTCACAGGACAATCTGAGGAGCAGAGCTCCTGAGAATAAAGCACTCAGTGGGTTAGGGGGGTTCAGGGTGCAGGCTGGAATTTCGAGTACAGGGCATTATCACACCACAGCTAGACGCCTGTTCCTGGCCTGGGAGCCTTAAGGACTATGGACTTTCTCATCAGACTGTGGGAAGCATTTGAGGGATTTAACGAAGGAAGTTATGTGGTTAGTTTTTCAGTTTTTTTTTAAAGATTTTTATTTATGCAAGCATGCAGAACTGGGGAATAGGCCAGAGGTGCAGGGGCGGTGAGGGGCTTCACCAGAGACAGAGTGCCCAGCAGAACTGGCGGACTGAGATGTACTCTGCTGAGGGGAGCAGTGGGCGGGTCAGGAGAGTCTGCTGTGCCATGTGGGTCACCTCCAGGGCTGGGAATCGAACTCTCGCTGAAGCGGCTGCTGAGGCCAGCTTGCAGTGCTGTGTCCTAACCTGTGGCACCACCAGGGTGGGCCGTGATGTGGTTAGTGTTAGGTTTAGAAAGATGATTTTTGGAACATGGTCCTGTCAGAGACATTTGCACAAGAACGAGGAGGGCCTGAATGAAGGCAGCTTGGAAGGAAAGAGGACGGTGCTAGGAGTCTGTGGTCTGGCCAGGGTGACTTGTGTGCTTGTGTGCACGTACCTGGCAGCAATCTCTGATAACTGGGGAGGAGGGGGTTCATTGGGGACCAGTGTTTCTGGTGATGGGTGACAGTCTTTCATTTTGGAGTTAAGGATATTTATAGGTTTCGGCTAGAAATACCGCTAGTAGGTCATTCTGTGTAGCATGAGAAAGCTTGTAAATCGGTGCTATTCCTCACAAAGAGCATGCAGAGTAGAGAGAGTTGAGGGTAAAATTCTAGAACTTGACTGGGCAAAGACATCTCTGCACAACATCCAAAGGGGAAGGAAATCCAGGCATGTGAGGCAGCAGAGAGAGAGGTGGCAGGTGCTTTACAAGAAGGAAAGTTCCAGATGCCACAGACTGCTTGTGAGGGGAAGATGGACAGCAGTCTGCTGGACTCAGGAACTGGTTCCTGGGTGCCAGGGAAGGTGAGTATGTCAGTTTTAAGATACATTGTTGGTAAGAACGATAACACTGGAATTACAACTCAGGTCACAACCGAAAAATTTGAATGTTTTCTATTTCTGTTTCAATCACTGTGAAAATCAAGTGTGCTTTCACTCTGTGGCGAACAGTGTTTTCCTTATACAAATTTGGCTTATTTTGGGGATTTGGAATCCGTCACTAGTGTATACTTGATGTGTGAGGCTTTTCAAGACATACGTTGGCTTCATAGACATGTGATCATCGTGCAAGATAGGCAGAAATTCATATTGGTTATAGATTAAGATACCAAAATGCAACACTAAAACAAACCAGTATCCCCTAATTCTCACTTCATTCACTGACCCTTGGTGCCCCATCTTAAAAAAAAAGAAAAATAGGGCCCTCCCTGGTGGCGCAGCGGGTTAAAGCACTGCACTAAGAAGCTTAAGCTACTTCCGCATGAGTTCGATTCCCGCCTGCCCCGGAGGTGATCCACAGGCGGGGCAGACCTCTCCTGACCCTCCTGACACGCACGCTGCTCCCCTCAGCAGTGTGCTTCATGGATCTGCCTGTTCTGCTCCCCACTCTGTCTCTGGTGAATCCTCTGACCCTCCGCATCTCTGACCTGTACCCCAGTTCTGTATGAATAAATAAATCTTTAAAATAAATAAATAAATAAATAAATTCCTTAATATTTTAAAGCAAATATGACTTCACCTGTAAAATATTTCACTGTGACAGTGATGCAGACTTTTTGGAAAAAAAACTAAATCAAAATCAAATATTGCCACAAAATGAGTAATACCTTAATGGCCCACTTATTTATAACATGTCCTCGTGTAAATATAACCTTGGCATTTTCAATGATGTGCAGGAAGAATTGTTGCCCCTTTGTATTTGTGAGAATGAAGCCAAAAGTTCAAGCTGGGGACCCAGTCACCAGAGAATGACCCACCTCTCTCTGCTTTTATCAGTCTTGTAGCTCTGGCCTGGTGACACATTACAAGGTGTTTTTTTGTTTGTTTTTGGTTTTTTGGTAAACTGTGACATTTGGAAGAAAAGGTGTTTTTTTTTGAGAGCAAGAACACTTCCCCTAGAAGTGCTGAGCAAATATTAATCCCTATCATCTCATCCCAGCTGGCTTCTCCCACAGTCCTAACAGGAGGACTTCTGGGGTGCTGACTGGCTGGGATCAGGGTTACCGGAAGCCACATAAGCATTACTGAGCCAAATGAAATCAGAACAGGGGCTCTAGAGCTTGCAATGAGGTCAGTGTGTTTCTAACACGATGGGGGAGGCCATTGTGTACACAGTGTCTCTCAGCACTGGCCCCCTCTGTGGAATCTGATGGAAGACTGTGCCCAGGACGTAAGTGGCTGGTACAGGGCCTCACTCCAGGCACGCCCACAGGGCAGATCAAACGTGTGTCAAGTAATTAAATCAAGTATGTGTGAGATGTTCCTTACCTTTACGGACAAGAAATGTGTTTGCAAATACCCTGGGACATTAACCAAGGCAATGCCACATTCCCTTAAAAGTCAAAACAGGCTCAAGAGGGTTGCATCATACAAAGATGTTGCTTAGAAATGCAGGAACAGAAGTAAGTTTGTTTTCAATGAGCTGGAAACACATTTTAATCTTTTTAAAGAAGTGTTTTTTTTTTTAATTTTGTAATTCTTTCTACAAAAACTGTCGGTTTTGAAAGAGTTTAGACTTGCAGAAGCCTTGCAGAGTCAGGACTGAGAGTTCCTGCATCCACCTCACCGGGTCTCCCTAATAAAGCATGGAACGGGCACTTGGTAATGGCAGCACCAGTAAACTAGCCTCGGTGCATTGAGATTAGCTCAATTCCAGATTCTGTTTGGATTTCACTAGTTTTTCCACTGATATCCTTTTTCTGTTCCAGGATCCAATCCAGGGTACCATATTGCATCTAGTTTTGTCTGCTTTGATGTGATGCTAAGTCAGTAGCCCAAATGCTCTGTCTCAGAAAAAAGAGGGAAGTGTGTTACTAGAAATGAACCTATATAGATCAAATTTTGGTTGCAGCAGATGCTTCCTGGTTACTTTTTACCTTTTGGCAAAAACCCATTTATAGTATTTAGAGGCTTATGATGGACACTATACAGCTGAATAGTGGAAGGACAAGCTATGGACTCACCCTGTCAGCCTGCAAGTCTTGCCTCAACTACTTACCCACAGTCTGAATTTGGAGAAGCTACAGCAATCCCCCGCTCCTTGGTAGGGGGATACCTACCAAGACCCCCGCAGTGTACGCCCAAAACCATGGATAATGCTGAAGCCTTGAATATATTGAGTTCTTTTTCTTAAATATACATGTGTTTGATAAAGTTTAATTTATGAATTAGACATTGTAGGAGCCTAGCAGTGTAGCGATTCATAAACTAGAACAGTGATAACTATTTACTGTAAGAAAAGTTGGGTAAATTTGGCATCTCTGTCCAGTTATTTTTTTTTTTATTTTTATTTTTTTTTTTTATTTGTGCATACAGAACGGGGTACAGGCCAGAGGCTCAGGGGCGGCGAGAGGCTTCACCAGAGACAGTGGGGAGCAGAACAGGCAGATCTATGAAGTACACTGCTGAGGGGAGCAGCAGGCAGGTCAGGAGAGGTCTGCCACGCCATGTG
>NW_004567122.1:17072908-17093003 GCF_000260355.1 Condylura cristata
CTCTCATGTTACCATTTTCTGCATTTATTGGCTTTAATCAGCAGTGTACTTCGTCGATCTGCCTGTTCTGCTCCCCACTCTGTCTCTGATGAAGCCTCTTGCCGCCCCTGAGCCTCTGGCCTGTACCCCAGCTCTGTATGCACAAATAAATAAATATTTAAAAAAAAAAAAAAGATGACCAACATACATTAAAAAATAAGACGTAAAACTGAATTAGTGACAAGGATACCGGTGAAATAGGGCTCATTTCTAATTGAGTTTGATTATTTTTTAATGACGGAATCTTGGTTTTTTAGACACAAACTGAAAATAATCACCCACAGCTCTGAGACTGACCTCAAAACAAAATAGGGAAGGAAAGGCAGGGAGTGGTGGACAGAGTAGGAGAGGAAACAGCCGTGAGTTTATCATCGGGTAAAGCTGAGTAAGGGGTCAATACTCTCTCTGCTAATGCCTGTGCTGAACTTTCCCCAAATTAAGTGACTCTTAAAAGGGAGGGAAGCAGCAACAATAGAGACATAACAAAGACATATACACAGCTATCGATAAGACAGGAAATTCCATTTAAAAATCCTAAATGGGCTGGCTTAGGCGCAGCACTGCTTGTATCCCAGTTCTGTATGAATAAATAAATCTTTTTTTATTTGTACATACAGAACTGGGGTACAGGCCAGAGGCTCAGGGGTGGCGAAAAACTTCACCAGAGACAGAGTGGGGAGCAGAACAGGCAGATTGACAAAGTACACTGCTGAGGAGAGCAGCGGGCGGTCAGGAGAGGTCTGCCAGGCCATGTGGTCTCCTCCGGGGCAGGCGGGAATCGAACTCATGAGGAAGCGGCTTTAGATTCTCAGTGCTGTGCTTTAACCCGCTGCGCCACCAGGGAGGGCCTGGTCATCTTTTTTTAATGCATTTTATTGGAACTGAGGTTGAAACTAGGTTCATAAGTGATTGCTTAGTCTTTTTTATCTACAGGGTTTTTCCCCCCACTGCATTCATATTTTGGTTTTTATATTTATTTTATTGTGTAAACTATAATATTTGTCTGTACAATTTCCCCTACTGGATTTTGCTGTTCCATCCTGGTGTCATTTTGTTTTCTTAGATCATTGTTCGTTTTGGTACAGTATTTGATTGCCCCTCTCAGGTGTCATCCCCATGAGTCTCCCCTCACTACTTTACCTGTGCTGTATTCTGTTGCACTCTTCCCTCCCCTGTCTTGTTCCTCTCCCTCCCCTTCCTCTGCTGTGTGCCTCAGACCTATAATTTGCCTCCTATTTTTGTCTTTTTTCCCCCTCTCTGACCCTTTCTTCGGTTTCCCTGTATTCTTCCTGTAAGTGAAACCACCTGGTATTTTTCTTTTATTTTCTGACTTATTTGAGCATAACCCCTTTCAGCTCCATCCATTCCATGTGCTGCAAATGGGATGAGCTTATCTTTTTGATTGCTGAGTAATATTCCTATTCCTCTGTGTGTGTGTGTGTGTGTGTGTGTGTGTGTGTGTGTGTGTGTGTGTGTGTGGCTATATGTCACATACCTATCACATCTTTCTGATCCATTCATCTGTTTTGGGTCCATCTAGATTGTTCCCATGTCTTAGCTATTGTAAATAGTGCTGCAGTAAACACAGGAGTGCAGGTTTCCTTTTGAATTAATGTTCTTGTGTCCTTTACGTGGATTCCTAGGAGTGGAATTGCTGAGTCATATGGTAGCTTCATTTTTAGTAATTTGAGAGCCTTCTACACAGCTTTCCATGGTGGCTGAACCAGTTTACAATCCCACATCCTATCATTATTATAATGAATGTGTCATCATTAGCACATTCTCTGTCCTTGCACCCTAAGAGGGTTGAGACTTGGTCTTTTTCAGATTTGGCTGGTGATGCCAACAGACATTGAGGAACCTTGCCTCCATCTGTTTACTTAAAGTGGCTGCTCAGTGCTCTCATGTTACCATTTTCTGCATTTATTGGCTTGAATGCATATACAAAGGGAAACTTTGCCTCATAAATTAGTTACTCAGAGGAATAGTTCTATAGGAGAGGCAGGATAAATGCTTCATGCTTTTTTTTATTGTATAACTTCCTTGCTTCCAGTATAACGATATTCTGATGCATTTTTTTTAAAGATTTATTTATTTATGCATACAGAACTGGGGTAAAGGCCAGACATGCAGGGGTGAGAGGATTCACCAGAGATAGAGTGGGGGACAGAACAGGCAGATGTACTGAACGACACTGCTGAGGGGAGCAGCAGGCGGATCAGGAGAGGTCTACTGGGCCATAGGGGTCACCCAGGAGCAGAGAAGTCTAACCCCTGGATTGATTCTTCTCAGCATAGCTTACCAGTCACACGTTGTTATTCTTAGGGATTACTAGGGGATTTTAAATTTCTTATTATGATCTTCAAGCATTTTTAAAAATCAGTTTTGCTTTGTACTTGAGTAATATATATACTGCATCAGGGGTATCTGAAAATCAAACTTCTGTTTATGTTTTTTCCAGTCTGTGTCCTGCTCCCACTTATCACCATTTTTTAAAAGGCATGGGTTTATACCTCCACTTATATAAACAAAAAAGTATTAACAAATTGTAATATATTTGAGTTACCACTCCTTTTCTCAGATGAAACAGTAGAACATTGAAACCTGCTTTCTTTCTCTGTGCTCTCTCCTGGGGAGACTGCCAGGAGTGTCTCGGTGAGACCAGGTCGGTTTCTGTAGCTCTCTTCTTCCACCTTGCAGGATGCCTCTCATAGTCTTATGTCTCTTCGTTATTTTTGTCAGTGTATCTTTGGAATAGATTTCTAGCAGTGGGTTACTGGATCCAAAGGTAAGTGCCCACCTACTTGTGCCAGGTATGGTCAGGTCCCTGTCCCAGGGATAGTGCAAGCTTCTGTGTTCCCTTTGCAACTCCAGAGAGGGCGTGTCTGCTTCCAGGCTTGCTGGCCCGGCCTCCCTAGGGCGCTGGGTGTTTGCCTGTTTGCCAATCTGATAGGCGAGCAGTGTTGTTGCAGCTTAGATCCCGTGTAGTTTGCTGGCTCAGTGCCACTGGTTAGGTGGAGCACTTGAAAAGATCCTTTTGAGTTACTTTTCTCTTTTTGTGAAAGGGGTGGTTGGGTTTTGAAATAAGCTTTTGTCAATTTTTATCTAAAGAGCAACTGATCAGGTTTTCACTTTTTAATTCTTTTCGTTTTTAAGATTTTTTTTTTTATTTATGCATACAGTACTGGGGTACAGGCCAGAGGTGCAGGGGTGAGAGGATTCACCAGAGACAGAGTGGGGAGAAGAACAGGCAGATGGACTGAAATACACTGCTGAGGGGAGCAGCAGGCAGGTCAGGAGGGTTCTGCTGTGCTATGTGAGTCAGCTCCCTGGCTGGAGATTGAACTTGTGCTGCAGTGGCTGTGTTATAGGGCAGGGAGAAGAGAGGGGTACCAGTGAACCCCCAAACCTGCCTGCTCTAAGTTGGTTCTGCCATCTGCCACATCAAGACAAAACATGTTAAGACTTTAATGAAAAGGAACTTTAATACAGTGAGTATACAGTACAGAAGACAAAGAATGTAAATTCAAAATCAAACACCTGAAGTTCCCCATCTCCTCATGGGAAAAAGTCCACTCAAAAGGGATTCGTCCAAAGCAAGGCCTGAAAGCTGCCACAAGACTAAAGCACCTTCTGGCCGGGACCCATGGAAAAGGGTCAGAAATGGCCAGACAAGTCTGGGAGGAAAAGAGCAAGATCAAAATCAAGATGAATACTGCCATCGTCACCTCCCTGCAGGTATCTCACCCACATCTGCCTTAGCCAGTCCAGGGCCAAGAAATAAGCCCAGTTTCTTCATCACATGCTTGCTGCTCCATGTGGCTTCCTCAGGTCTCCTTCTGGCTCTCCATCCTGCTTCCTTCTCTGATTCCTTCTCTTTTTTCCTCTGCTCAGCTCCATCCTCCTTCTGGGTGGGGCAGGGAACCTGGAACTTCCCCTTTCCCAGGGACCACCCAGTTACAGCTGCAGATAGCTTCATAACCATTGTGCAACCAGGGAGGGCCTCGCTTTATAATTCTGTTTACTCTAGGAGCATTTAAAAATTTTCAGCTCATAAAGCAAACATCTTATTATACAAAATACCTGTGAACATCCCTGAAAGAGAGCGTGCAGGACAGGGCTGGCAGTAAGACCTTGGGAGAACAGCGCTTTGCAGACTTCTCTGTCTTCCTTGGGGTTGCCAGATACCCAGGGCAACCACATTGCATCTGGCAGATGTGGGTTGTTTGTCCCTGATACTTCAAGATGACAATAAGTGACTCTAGCACCCCCATACCGAGGCCCGCATGCAGAGAAGGCAAATCCGTATCCAGATAACAACAAAGCACGCACCTTCCCTGATGAAGCAGTGTGATGTAATTCGCCTGCCACCAGCCAGCTGGCTACTCACCCAGGGCATAGTGCCTTGTAGAGGGCCCAGTGCTGGTCTCTGCTGCAGACAAACTGGCACTCTCAGCTCTCGTAGCCAGCGTGGCTCCGCCTGGCTCTGCCACATGCATTCGACCTCACCTGCTGCCGGGGTGTTGCGTTACTTGCCTGAATTTATAGCTCAGTGAGACAAATAACACCCCATTCATTATGGATAGTAACTTGGTGGCCCTTGGGTAAGTGTTCGTTCTCTACTAAGGCCCACTGGGGAACCAAGGTTTCCCAAGAGGAAAGTAGCTCTCCAAGAGGGTGGCAGCGCTGTGCTCCCCAAACCCTAGAAACTGCAAGGCTTTCCAGCAGGGCTTGCCAGTGGCTCCTAATAACACCCCGATTTGCTACTGTCATTTCATGCACCATCGGATCTGCTGGGTCACAGTGGTCCATGTGGCAATGCAGATTTCCAAAAGTTCAGGCCTGTTGCCAGCCTTCTCTTGTCCTAGATCCCTCCAAAGTAGTAGTGTTCAGTAAACGTGCCACAGTAACAAGCCCAAAAGATGTTATCTCCAGAACCCAACGCACACAACCCATGTCATGAAGGACAGTCTGCATTACTCAGCCTGCAGGTTTAAATATTTATCTCGCCCAAAACACTCTCACAGAAACACCCAGAATAATATTTGACGAAGTATCTGGGTACCCCTAGCAAAATTAACCATTACCATTCCCTTTAAAAAGGAAATTGGCGGCCCTCCCTGGTGGCGCAGCGGATTAAAGCACAGTACTGAGAATCTAAAGCCGCTTCCGCATGAGTTCGATCCCCGCCTGCCCCGGAGGTGACCACATGGCGTGGCAGACCTCTCCTGACCCACCTGCTGCTCCCCTCAGCAGTCTGCTTCGTCAGTCGGACTGTTCCACTTCCCACTCTGTCTCTGGTGAAGCCTCTCACCGCCCCTGCAACTCTGGCCTGTACCCCAGTTCTGTATGCATAAATAAATAAAATTTATTTTTTTAAAAAATGAAATTGACCCTCCCTGGTGGCACAGCGGGTTAAGGCGCAGCACTGCAAGGTCCTCTCAGCCGCTTCAGTGTGAGTTCGAGCCCCCGCCCAGGAGGTGACCCACATGGCGCAGCAGACCTCACCTGACCCGCCCGCTGCTCCCCTCAGCAGTGTACTTCGTCGATCTGCCTGTTCTAATTCCCACTCTGGTGAATCCTCTGACCGCCCCTGTACCTCTGGCCTGTGTCCAATTCTGTATGCATAAATAAGCAAATCTTTAAAAAAATGAAATTGACACTTCACTCAAGTCATAAGCAAACACTGTTTTTATGGTTTTTTTCCTCTCAATTTCATTCTGATGAACACAGCAAGAGTTAACAAGGTTTGCTGTTTTGTTAGCTGATATTTTTTTCAAGTGCCCCTTATTCCTTCCTCAGTAGGAAGGTTTTTGCTTCAGATGCACACCTCATGGAAACTTTGTGCCTTCCTCTTAAAATGTGAGCATAGTGCAGGGAATAAAAATGTATAGCAAAGTTCTGTGGGGGGTATTTATTATTAAGGTACAATTAGATCTCCCTGTCAGTAAAAATTGATGGCTACAGCATCCAAGCTATTGAGCCCGTGCTAATAAATGCAACAGTTGTTCATAATTTGGTGGCAAATGACCTTTAAATGTAGCCATCCACAGAGCCTGTCCTTGGGGAACAATTTAACTTCCAAATGACACCCATGAGTACTTGTTATCATTTAAATATGCTTCCTTTTGTCAATAACAGAATAACAAATACTGGTTAGATTTCTAATGTTGATTCAGATACCAGGAAACCTGCTGAATAAATTAGTGTACATTTGATTTATATTGACCAAAATTTTTTACATTGCTGTGTTACAGGTCAAGGTGACACGCATTTAAATGCACTGCAGAGCAGAGGTCACATTTGACTGACATGAATGCTTACTCTGTTTTTAATTAACTTTTAAATATTATCCTAAAATTCCTTCTCAAGTACCAATTATTAGGAACCTGCTTGAAATTAACTTAGGCCATTGGTGAGCCCTATTTTAGAAGTCAATAATCTTGATCTTTCCCATCAAAATAATTAGAGGAAATTACTGCTACATTTTATCTTGTAATTTGCAGGGAAATCAGATCTTTCCGTCATAGACTGTGAATTCATTGTGGGTTTTCCACTGGTAGGTTTGCAGAAAGCCTAGGATTATAATGAAAAAGCTGAAAAAATGAACAGTCTTACCTCATATAAGAAATATACTGTAGGATATGAATTTTCTACAGACTATGAACCTTTTCATTGATGTTGTTGTGTGGGTGTAGAAGAGGGATGTTTTGCAGGGTGAAGCTATGGATTAATTTTCTCAGCTTTCATTAGTAGTCCAAAGTAATACATGTTTTAAGGAAGCTTTAATTGACACCCGATTTGCCCTTTGAAAGAATATCCTCACAGTGAATGCTGCTACCTTTGCATGTTAACACTGTTGGTAAAAGACATGGTGCTTTCAGTGTCCAGCCTTTTTCATTTATGTCCTGTGGAAGAAGGATGACAAAGTGTTTAGTCCTGAAATGTGCGAAGTCTTTACTCTCAGCTGTGAAGCTCTTTGCTGTTAACCAAAGAGTGTGTTTTGGGAACCCCAGAGAACCTTCTGAGTTTTGCTTCTGGAGGAGCTGCATGTCATAGAGTGGCCACTTGAAGTCCCTTTCCTTTAAAACTTTCCATCGGAACTTCTTCACTGTGATCAGAGCACTCTCCAGAGCAGAAGACTCTTTCCACCCCTGGTGGATGGCAGATGTCCAGGGAAGCCAGTTTAGTGTCAGACACACGGGTTTCTCAGCCTGTGGCTCTCAGCCTAGGTTTCACCCACCCAAACAATATTAACCCTGTATTGTCCATGAAGTGACAGGGTGGACATACCAGTCGGAGAGAAAAGAAGTGGAGATAGTACAGTGGAAAGTGATGAGAGAATGGGAAATGTTGCATGTGTGTCTAAAGGAATGATTCTAAAGGACAGAGGGAGGAGTCATGTGTGCGTCTCTTAAGTGGATTTAAATAGTGGCAGATGGAGGGACAGACACTCAGGCCTTCACGCCAATGTCAGTTCTCCTTGCCGAGGGATCCTGTCCAAAGGAGGGTTTAGGCTTCTAATGCAGATAGCTAGCTGCTGAAGCTCCGAGGCCCGCCCTTACTGCAGGTGGGCATTGCCTGGAGATCTTTACAAACCACTGATGCTTTGGTTCCAGAGAGTCTGGCTGCTCCAAGTATGGTTCAAACATGAGAAAGTTTTAAAGGTCCTTGGTGATTACAGTGAGCAGCCAAAGTTAATAACTTCACTGAGAACATCCCCAAGATGTGGAAATCCTTGAAGTGGGTTCCTTGCCCCAGTGTGTCATAAGAGGGTAAGTCAGTGGTTCTTGGGAGCGATTAAAGCCCAGATTTTTCAGACTCTATCCCCAAAGAGTCTGATGTGATTGGGGTCCAGGCATGGTATGGTTTAAAAGCTCTCCATGTGATTTTAATTTGTAGCTAAGCCTGCCATCTGTGGGTTGGTTGCTGATGCTGTTTTGAAAAAGCAGCCCTAAAGACTGCCTGTTATTTAGCATGAAGAACAAATGTCAACTATGTCTTAAAGCTTGGAAGGACGGGTTCACCTACTGGTTTCTCGAGAGTGCCTCAGGGGCTGAGTGCTCAAATCACTCTTGAGCCTTTGGATCCCCTAAACTAATGAACTGAAGTAAAGGTTTTCTGACCTCAGCCAATTTGGGTCTTCTGTTCCTGAGCCATGGAGCCTGATGGGCCTGGTTGCACATTCTGGCTTTGTCAGGGACTTGTGCAAATCATCGGCTGACCTGAGCCTCTTTCCCTAACTCGCCTGGCTCTGCTCTCTCAAGAATCCCACGGAAACACCAGACACACAGTGAGAAGGCATTCTGTGGAGCAGCTACTGTGATTTCTAGTACTTCTAATTACATCTTTGCTGACAGGGGTTAATATGTCCTTTCATCTAGCGCGACACTTTTGGAATAGTTCCATATTCAATTCACCGCCTTCAGTGCCTGCTTTTTAAAATGCATTGTCAAAAGACCCTTTACAGTATTCTCAAATTAGAGAATGATATCGAATATGTCCCAGTCACCTCATGTGCAAGAACAAATGAAGAACATTGATTATGTGGTCAAACAACCAGTTGTTGACAGTTGCTAACTATTGATCACAGTGTGTTCGGCCGCATCTTTTAGACTTAGAAAAAGTCTTCAGGCTGTTTTTCTTTAACAGTGTTCTCAGGTTCAGAAACCGTGAGTTGGCTTCCAACTTCTCCAGACACAGGAGGTCTTTTGGGAAGAGTCTGGCGACCGGCCCCCCCCAACACATGTGTCCTGGAACTCAGCTCCAGCCTGGGACAGCCACTTGAGCTGCTCTGCTCCCAGCAGGCACTTGGCTCTGGCATCCAGGTACTGTGACAGGAAGGGAAAGAGGGTCACCACCAAACCCCCAAACCTGCCTGCTCTGAGTAGGTTCTGCCATCTACCACATCAAGACAAAATAGATAAGACTTTAATGAAAAGGAACTTTAATACAGTGAGTATACAACACAGAAGACAAAGGATATAATTTCTAAATCAAACACCTGCAGTTACCCATCCCACCGTGGGCAAAGTCCACCCAAAAGGGATTGGCCCAAAGCAAGGCCTGAAAGCTGCCACAAGACTAAAGCTCCTTCCGGCCGGGACCCATGGAAAAGGGTCAGAAATGGCCAGACAAGTCTGGGAGGAAAAGAGCAAGATCAAAATCAAGATGAACACTGCCATAGTCACCTCCCCACAGGCCTTTTACCCACATCTCTTTCAACCAGTCCAGGGCCAAGAAATAACACGGTTTCTTCACATGCTCCCTGCTCCACGTGGCTTCCTCAGGTCTCCTGGCTCTCCATCCTGCTGCCTTCCTCTTCTGACTCTTCTCTTCCCTCCTTTTTCTCTGCTCAGCTCCACCCTCCTTCTGGGTGGGGCAGGGAACCTGGAACTTCCCCTTTTCCTGGGACCACCCTGTTACAGTATCTCGGAGGCAAGGCCAGCTGGCTGAGTGAGTTTTTGGCCCAGACGGGACTGCTGCGCTGAGGATGTGTATCCTGGGTGCTGATCCAGGGTGACCCCCTTGCTTGTTCTGATGCTGGACTGAGTTGCGTTCAGGGCTGCTTCTGTGCTTCAGGCAGAAGTTGGGGTAACATTGATTTTGTAAGCTCGACATCTTTGGGAGGAAGTTCCATGAGAAGGGAAATAGTGGGAGGGTGAAGAGTAGACTTTGGAGTTGATAACACGAGGCCGCTTAGTAACTGTGGTTTAGTGGCCACCGAGGCTCAAAAGCTGTCGCCTGGGTTCCCTGAAATGAGGACAGGAGCTGCTTCAGATGCAGTAGGGGTTGTTGGGTCAAATCAGAGTGATGTTACCCCTGCCACAGAGCTGGCTGCTCTGAAGTTAGCCGTGGAATTTAGCTCTAAAAATTTTAATGTTATGTTGGATTTCTATCCAGAGTGCCCTGAGTTAGACTTCTTGGGGGATTTCTGGTTTGAATGTAGCCGATTCCATAGCCCCGTCCCCCGTTCCTTTTTTAACCACCAAAACATAACAAAAATAGCGCCTTTCAAGTAAACATTTGATTCAAACTCCAGATCGGCAAAGGCAGTTTGGGGAGCCTGAAATAAAATCTGATCATGCAGCAATGGTATGAGGAGTAGGGTCCGCGGGGTGGGAGAGGAATGGGGGGGTGAGGTTCTTTATGAGGGACGGGGGAGGGGACAGCGTGACCATACATCAAGAGCCACTTGTGTCAGCAGAATATTTGATGTTATCCTCACGGTGATCCTGAGGATGCCAGGGAGACAGCTAGTCACGTGATCAGGTCAGCAGTGGCCTGGGCACCCCGGCCTGCCTGGTGATGCTGTAGGGAGCCAAGGACTGCCCAGAGGTGATTTGCAAACAGGTCACAGTTGCCCATAAATGGCCAGTTAGTAACCAGTTGATAGGAACACACGTCCGGGAGAGAGTATCAAAGCGGGTTAGTGATAGTTTTTTCTTTCCATTGAGATCACCTTCATTTACCACACAGCTACAGGTTCCAGGTAGACATGTCCTCGCCTTAGCAACTGTGTGTTCCACACCAAATATCCACTCACTAACTGTCACCAAGTACTTCTTTCCCCTCCTGCTTGTAACTGCCTTAATGCTACATTTGTAACAGGTGAAACGGAGTGCAGTGACCACAGCCCCCAGGAACTCTACGCAGCTGGCATAGTAAGACTTGGGAAAACTGCAGCAGTCTTAGGAAAACCCTTGCAAATACATACTTTGTCTGACAGGTCTTCTTTAGTTTTTATTCACTTACGCATACAGAACTGGGGTACAGGCTAGAGGTGCAGGGGTAGTGAGAGGATTCACCAGAGACAGAGTGGGGAGTAGAACAGGCAGATCGACAAAGTACACTGCTGAGGGGAGCAGTAGGCGGTTCAGGGGAGGTCTGCCGCGCCATGTGGGTCACCTCCGGGGCGGGGATCAAGCTCGCGCTGAAGCAGCTGTGGTCAGATTGCAAGGCTGCACTTTAACCTGTTGCACCACCAGGGAGGGCCCAAAGTCTTTATCTAATATTGCACCATCACTTGCTTGAGGCTGAGGCAGTCTAAGGGCAGAACAGCAGTGCAGATGGGCTAGAAGATGAGCTAGATGTGGGTGTCCCCCTGCACATGTCCCGTCATGCCTCAGTTTCCCCATTGGTAAGGCGGGGAAAGGCTGCCATGGAGACTTGTGAGGGTGCACACGATCATGAGATGACAAACGGGAGGATCTAGTAGTTTGCGAAGCACAGTATAGTTGCTGTATTACCTGGGGCCTGAAAAACAGGGGGAAGCGTTAAGTTCTCTTTATTGCACTTGGGTCATGAGACACAAGTTTACTCTCCTTATGTCTCCTCTACCTCTGACCTGCACACCCTGCTCTCCTGCTCCTGCTCCGTGCCACCTGCCAGGGGCCTGTAGTCTCTAGGGGTTTACTGCATGGCGAGGTGGGAGGAAGACGAACTACTGAGCCTGCCAGGTGGCTCCACGTGGAGCCCGTCATGGAGCCGGGGTGCTCCTGGTGCTGGAAGGCCTTTCTGAGGTGCAATTGTTCTTCTACTTTTTTTTTTTTAATCTTTGTATTACCGGTTTTTTGTTTGTTTGTTTTGTTACAGTTTCTTATTGAGGTACGAGTGTCCACAGCTCTGTCTCTGTTTTAGGAATACAGGTTCTCACCTGGGTGTGCTGCCCCGTCACACTCACCACCAAAGTCCCAGTGACCACAGTCCGCTGGATCCTCCTCTGGCCTTTGGGTGCAGCTGTCCTTCCTTGGACCAGCGCCCCAGCCCCGGCTGCCAGCACCCAGCTCTGCCCGCAGCTTTCAGGGCCCCGGGACTTGCTGCTGCCTGAGTAGCTCCGGTCAGGAGGTGGAGAACTGGGGATAGTTCTGGAAGTCAGATTTGAAACATGCACCCTGTTCACTGAGGGTTAATTCAGGCAACCAAATAACATTTTCCAGTATTGTCATTAAAGCTCCGAGGAGCGTGAAACCCAAGCTCGGTACTAAGCACCAGCCTTGATGCTGTGCTTTGGCTCATTTGAGGAAGTTTTGGTAAGCTCGTGTCCAGTAACACGGAGCACTCAAACACTGGAAACATTTTCACCAAAAAAAAAAAAAAAAAAAGCTTGCAGAACCAGAAGTGCCAGAAACTGGCTGATTAAGTAACAGCAGTAAAAAAGGATTTCAACATCCAGTTTGTGTTTGTGTTCGTGTTAGAGTATGTGACAGGCGGGCATAGGCTGGATGTGGGCTTCCTTTAAGACCCTGGGTCTTTGCAAGGGCACCTCGTTGGGGTGGACTCCTGCTGCCCTGCACTGTGTGCTGGCCTGCCGGACTCCTCGTGTGCCGCGTTGTGTTTAGAGCGCTATAAACATTGAGTGAGTCCAGTGATTTGCTTCGAGTGATCTGCATTTTATTCTTACATGAATGTGTGTAGAGACCCTGGGCCCTTAGACAGGCTATGGCGATGTCAGCTTGAAAATGCGCCTGCTTTGTACAGTTCTTCAGGTTTAGAAGGCTTTTGTTAAAGCAATATTTACTTTTATTATTTTTTTTTTAAAGATTCTTCTTTTGTGCTTACAGAACTGGGGTACAGGCCAGAGGTGTGCTGGGTGAGAAGATTCACTGGAGACAGAGTTGGGAACAGAATAGGCAGATTGATGAAATACACTGCTGAGGGGAGCAGTGGGCAGGTCAGAAGAGGTCTGGTGAGCCACGTGGGTCGGCTTCCTGGCTGGGGCTCAAACTTGTGCTGCAGTGGCTTCAGAGAACTTCATAATGTGGTGCTTTAACCCGTTGCACTACCAGGGAGGGCCCCAAAGCAATATTTACTTTATGCTAGAGACACCCTCGTTTTCACTGACCATTTATAGTAGCATCCCCTTATAACAATGAAGAAATACAAACATCTTTATATATTCTGAATTATCTACCACTTATTATAGCATTCATGTTATAAGACATTTAATTTTTTGGAATATGTCCACAGAAGATCGCCGGGGATCATTAAATATCAATGCCATCACTTCTGGGGCTCTCAGTCTCAACATAGAGTGGAAGGAAAGCATTTATCTGTTAGAATGTGGCATCAAAATATGATTGAGTAGACTTCATTATAATACATTGATTATAAAATCATTAGTGCAACTTAATGGAATGCCTGCTTGGTGCCATCTGAGGCAATTGATTAACCCGCAAGGAGCTTGCAGTTTAGCTCTGCACCAAATGCCACTGCACCCCCAAAGCATGAGTGAATGCCTTGTAGTATGGCAAAACTGTACATTGTACTGAACGAGGGTTTTGAGAATGAGATTTGGAAGGAGTGGTGTACTTGGAGACTTTCCTGCAAGACATCTTGGCTTAAGCTGCATTTTGAAGGGTAAGTGGCTTTTAGATGGGCCAGTGGGAAGGAGACAGTGCCTAACCAGTAAAAGTAGAAAGTGCACATCAGCTTGAGGTGATGGGGCTGGGAGAGAGCAGCATGCCTTGTGCAGGAGGGAGGGAGGGAGGGAGTGGCAGCTGCGGTGGGCGGATATGGGGTGTGTGTGGCAGTGCCAACTTGTAGCAGATCCTGCACCATGGTGCCTCCGTTCTGTGTGCTCTTGAAGGGCCGACCAGACCAGTGATGAAAATAGAATATGAATATGACATATTCTGCAGGCGGAATGTCTGAGGTGCTTTGCGTCAGGGGATGGAAAGGAGAGGGTGCCCACCACGGGCCAGGGAAAGAGGGGAGGGAAAAGTAATGGAATTCCTTTGGGCACTAATAAGCAGGTCCGCAAAGCAGGTGTCTGTATAGCCCAGGGATAGGAAAATGAGATGAAGAAGTTCATTGCACGTACTTTGATGCAAAAGATTATTTAGGGGGCTCCTTTGGTGTCAGCCATGGAATGCTGGGTGGCCCCGACTAGGGGATAGAGAAAGCCTAGATGAAGGTCTGGGCTGGGATTGTGGCCTGGGGTGGACGTGGGAGAGTCTGAAGAGAAAGTCAGTGGCTTTTGGAAATTGACTGGACTCAACAGCTCCAAGAAAAGGATAAACAAAAAAATAAAATCTAATGCCCAAGTCCCCGTTACTCCCAGAGTTCCTCTTACCTGGGTATCGGGCCCCACCTGCCTGAACTGACCCCCCACCCCCATCCCTCCAAATGCGGAAGATCCAGCTTCTCCTGCCTCTGAGTCTCATGTCCTGTTACAGGAAGGATGTGTCCTGCCTCTGTCACCCCCGGTGGCTTCTATCAGCCCTTTCAGAATCATTTCAGGTTTCACTTCCTCCTAGTAGCCAATTTGAGATTGTCACTTTTGCTCGAGTTTGCCTCTCACCCCATTAACGATGGCTCCAGGCGTGTCAGCCAAAGAGTGAAGCGTCCTCTCGGAGGTCCTCAGGCAATCCTCTGCAAAGTGGTCAGGGGTCCGCTCTGTTCAGATGACGCTGGGGACTCAGCCCCATTCTGGCTTTTCTCGGATGAGGAGGGGGAGGAGGTCTCATGATGCCTCAGCAGGACGGTCCAGCAGTAGCCCAGCGGCGTGAGCCACGTCTGCCAGGACCAGAGACCCCGCCAGCGTGAGGGGACAGCCCAGGGTGGACAGTAGGGCGGGGAGGTTGCTCGCTCATCCTTACTTTGCTGCCAGGACTCAGTAAATGAGTTTCTTCCTGTTTCACCTGGCTGGTGTTCAGTTCAGTTACGCACATTGTTGGCGCTGTCCCTGCCTGGTTCGGGGTCCGGGCAGCTGTTCCAGAAAGAGGGGAGCGAGATGGAGAAAGGGCCTGGGAGGAGGCGCTTCAGGGGTGGAAGGGAAGTCTGACTATAGACAACTAAGGAAGTGGAGAGAGAGTGAGGAAAAAAGAGTGTGGAACCTACCAAAAGGGAAAGCAGCTTTCCTAAATAGGTAAAGAAAAAGACTTTCCTAAATCAAAACGAAGACAGTGATGAGCTGAGCCGGTCAGGGAGAGGAGGCAGTGGTGTGGGCCTGATGGCTTGGGAGTGGAAGGACATGGGGTGCTGGGGGGTGGGAATGGAGTCTCCAGGGAGGCAGATGGCCACGCTTGGAGTTGCTTTTCCTGCCAGGGTGCGGATCTGTGCTGATGACTCAGCCTTATGAAGTTTGGGATTAAGGGATAGATTTCAGGCAACATCAGCCAATAGAAATATAATGTGAGCCAGGCCAGGAATTAATTTTTTCTAGTAATC
Organism: Condylura cristata; assembly: GCF_000260355.1. Taxonomy (NCBI): domain Eukaryota; kingdom Metazoa; phylum Chordata; class Mammalia; order Eulipotyphla; family Talpidae; genus Condylura; species Condylura cristata. The sequence goes on from NW_004567122.1 coordinate 17,088,119, forward strand.
TTGTTCAAGTGAAAGGGAAAAGGTGAAGTGAATTCTAGTAATATGTTATTTTTAACCTGCTGTATGCATGCTTCGACATGTAATGAAGAAAAAGGTTATTAATGACCTTTTTGGGTACAATTTTTATAATAATTCTTTGACGTCTAGTGCCTTTTTTATACTCACAGGACACTGCCATTCACACCAGCCGCACTGTAAATGTTCTGTGGCAACACGTGGCAAGGAGTGCTATGTCAGACAAGTCAGATTTAGAGAGCAAGAGAGATCCAGTTATAGCCAAACACGTAGTAAGACAGGAATAAAGGCCTCGGCTTTGAGCAGCTGAAATCTGTGGAGTTTCCGCTTCTTAAGCGACTTTTAATTTTCAAATTGTAAGATACCGTATTAACTTACACCATCCTTCCTTTAGATTTGAAGACTTCTAAGTAACCTGTCATAATTCCTAAAGTGGGTGTTTCTAATTTCTAGATTATAACGTGTCATAGAAGCCAAGCTCACTGTAGCTTCTTTTCGCAGTGTTGGAATTTCCAGTTTGGGCGTCTTTCGTTACTCTCACTTGTCTGCCTAGCCGTCTCCCCTGACCTGCGGGGATCCTTCCAAGACTCCCACTGATGCCTGAAACTTTGACAGTACTGAACACTGAGTCTTTTTCCTAAATGCACATGCCTGAGATAAAACTTAATTTATACATCAGGCACAGTAACCCATGAACAACAACAACAATGAAGTACATCAAGTAGCACCCGATACATAAAAGTCACATATCGTACAGGTTTGTGTGAATGTGCTCTTTCTCTGTCTCAAATTAGCTTCTTGTTGGGAACATTTGCAGACCATGATTGGCTGCGAGTAACTTGAACCACAGTTACTGAAATTGTGGATAAAGGGGGGCAGCCTTAGTACCCCCAGGCTCCTGGTCTCGGCTCGAGTGAAGTGCGCTTGTGGTTATGTGGCCAGAAGTGGGTCCTGCCGGCGCACCAGGCAGCAGTACTGACGGGTGTCGGGCGTCCTCTTGGGGCTCAATCCCTGCACTACCAGCTACTCAGTGGGCGTCACTGAGCACGTGACTTCAGCTGGAGGTCAGCTTCTTGGACCTCCGCTTCCTGATCTCTGAAATGGGGACAGTGGGCCCGATTTTCCTCTAGGAAATTCTGTGGTCCTCTCAAACAGAGTTGTTGTGAGCATTAAATATAAAGACTGGTCCACAGTGAAGGCCTAAGAAATCATTTTTCAAAAAGACAATCTCTAAATGACTCTATTTGAGTTCATGTTGATGATCACTATCGATCTTTAAAATTTTTTCTAGGGATTGGAACTTTACAGAAAAGGTTATTTGAGGTTGGATTTTAAACAAACAAGCTCCCCCCCCACACACACACAAAAATAACTACACCCTTTAATCTTGTGCTTTGCCCTGGAAAAAGAGAACATAGCTCAAGTTTCATATGTACTGTACTAAAATACACGGAACTGCTTTAGAGTGGGTGATTCCTCTTTAAAATCTTTCACTAGTGGAAAAGCAAACTTGAAGTCGGAGTTGGTATTTCAGAGAACTCACCGTTGACCTACGGCAACTTTCTTCCTTTTGCTCCCCTAGTTGGAAAAACTTTTCCATTAAGAATATGTGGGTGAAGAGGCTGTTGGGGACGGTATGAGGGAGCAGGTGGGGACCCAGGAGGTAGAAACCTCATAAAAACTGCCATATGCCCTGGATGTGACCTCCGGTGACCCATTTTTCAAAGATGTTTTGCAGTAAGCAGAGAGCACAGCGATTGCATCCCACCTGCCCACATCCAGCTCAGCCTAACTGAATCCAAAGTTGGCTTTTCCCTGTACTAGCGGACCACGGACCTGATGAAAATGTTTAGTCTGCAGGGCCTCATTTTATTTATCATATCAGAAAAGAACAATGTTTTGTGGTGTGGTGGTCAAAATAGAAGCCGACCTTGCTTGTTCCCAAAAGCTCAACTCCTCGAGATAAGGGGCGCAAAATAATAGATTACAATGGAAAGAGTAGCATGTAATTATTTGTGGCTTGTCAAGTGAAGCCCTTTCCAGCCCCAAGTGATTCAAATCTGGGAACTCTGCACAATTCTATAAACTAACCACCACCAGCATCAGAGAAATCTCCCCCGGCCCACAGACAGCGCCGAAATTGCATCAGTTTGTCATGCACTAGGCATGCCAGCTGCACACGGTATCATTTGGTTGCAAATGGGCCTGCCCCCAAAGCCCTGAAACGCATTCTGTGGTATCTGACTCTTGGCCTGTGATTTGTCATGTCCCTGCTGCTATCAGTATACAGTAATTTTAATAGATTCTGATGGTTTCCTTATAGAAACACAGGATGCATCTGGTTTGGACCTGGGCATGGGAGAGACTCTCTTGGCTGAAGACAACAAGAGACTGCAGAAAAATTGGAGCTCCGTTGGCTTTCATTAACAGTTTGTTTTAGGCGACAGGATTGTGCTTTCTAAATTAAAAAAAAAAAAAATCCCCTGTCCAGCTGAATAGCTTTAAAACGTATTGCTGGTATTCCTCTGTAGAGTAGTTACCTCTCCAGCACGTATTGTTCGGAGCAGCCTCAACTTTCAGAAGTCACAACTGTAAATGGAAATCAGTGGCATGTGATCATGGGTTTAGTGCCTTGCTTCTCAGACTGTGTCCTGGGATCCGCAGTGAGGGGCTGACCAGATGTGCAGATACCCAGCCCTACCCAGCCCTGCAGAAGCAGGCGCCATCCCAGGGACATCACGCACCCAGTCAAGTTTCTGCGGCTGAAAACCTCAGGCTCGGAAGGCTGGGTCAGAGAGAGCCGAGATGGAATCACATTCTGCCTGGTAGACTTCATGTATTTGACTTTGCACAATGTGGTCAACTGCGGTCGGTTTCAGAAGCCTCCTCTGTAGAGTGTGGATTCTATAACGCTACCATATGGCTACTTAGAGGGTTCAACAAAATGACGAGTCTGTAGCTAGGACATAACTAGCTCTGTACTTTTCCCCATACATCCGGAGCCCGGCGCCAAGTGAGCACATACCGTAAATGAAAATATACAGAGGTAATGAACTTAGCCTGAAGAGCACTTAGATATGTCTGTGAAGTCACTCATATGCAAATAATTTTCACAATCTAAGAATGGTGGACTCTTTTTTAGCATAGCTGACTGGCCGGATTTACTTTCTCTCCCATGGGACCATTTTCACTGTTGACCTTGACCACTGTGTGTTCTGCCTTGCTTTAGCACTATGACTCACCAGCGGCCATGCTGGCAACCTGGAAAGATGTATAAAGTGATCCTGCTGACTCCTAGAGCTTGGGCTTGGTATCTGTCTGCCCCACCCCCACCCCCACCCCACTGGGTTCTGTGGACTCTGATTTCACAAGCAGGGGTTACAGGCAGTTTTTCCTCCTGTGCACCAGTGAGGGCAGGGAGGGGGAGTTGAGAGAGAAATATAACTACCAGACCTAAAGCAACTTTTTTTTCCTTGAAAAACACTTATTTTAAACTCTCTTCTTGCTCCCTCTTTTCCTCACAGATTATCAGTCTCTGTGTAAATTTCTCAGTCCATTGACTTTTAAAATGATGGACAATAAACCTAAAATTTTAGATAATTAGGTCTCCCAAGTACACGATCTGTTTCTCTACCTGAACCATTTATGAAAGTGGGGGTAGGAGGACATAGGAAGAGAAATAGTAATATTGAGGAACTGGAGGAAGCTGGGCGCAGCGATGAGGCAAGGAAGTGGGATTGTATGGAGCAGCTTAGAGCGAAGGGGACAGAATAAGGGCAAATGGAGTGTGAGAGAGGCAGTGCGGAGTTGGCCGAGAGGCCTGTTCAGGCCCACTCACCTGTCATTGATTGAAATGAATACATAATATCCTTTTTTTTTCTTTAAAGATTTATTTATTCATACAGACTGGGGTACAGGCCAGAGATGCGGAGGGTGAGAGGATTCACCAGAGACAGAGTGGGGAGCAGAACAGACAGATCGACGAAGTACACTGCTGAGGGGAGCAGCGGGCGGGTCAGGAGAGGTCTGCCACGCCATGTGGTCTCCTCCCGGGCAGGCGGGGATCGAACTCATGTGGAAGTGGCTTCAGCTTCTCAGTGCTGTGCTTTAACCCGCTGCACCACCAGGGAGGGCCCATAATGTCCATTTTAACTTATGAAATTAGAATTTGGAAATATCAGCTGTGAAATACAATTTCTACCTTAGCAATACATGGTCTGACAAGAATTTTGGATCTTCTCTCCATTTATTGCTGTATTGAATGAGCTTCAATTGTTTATCTGACAAAACATATGTTAGACAATCAATTCCTCTCAGTCAGTCTCTACTCAGTAATTACAGCCCCAACTGCATTCGACTCACCTTAAACTTGAAGAGGAAAGAATAAGCAATAGAGACTATAAAATATGTCAGATGAGGATAAATTCTCTTTTGGACAGAGTGGAGAGTGTGAGGCCGAATTAAAGAAGGGGGAGCTGTGTGCCTTCCTAGAACGAGCAGCCTTCTCTGGTGAGGCTTTCAGTGTTTTGGTGGGAATTGTGTCATCTCTCTGAAGGGTTAACTGCATGCTTGTCCTCAGCTTCTCAGAAACATGCGTCTCTGCAGAAAGTGAAGGCCATTTCTGCCAACACTTACTCTCACAATTTTATCAGCTTGCTGCATTGGCATGTTTTTATAGAAAAGGAAACATTTGAAACAAGTGATTTAGAAGGAAATGAGTGAAATGGTTTAGCTTTTAAAAAGCACAAGTGTCGGGGCCCTCCCTGGTGGTGCAGTGCGTTAAAGCACAGCACCAACAAGCTAAAGCCACTTCTGCATGAGTTCGATCCCTGCCCCAGAGGAGATCCACATGGCGCGGCAGACCTCTCCT
>NW_004567122.1:17094053-17118844 GCF_000260355.1 Condylura cristata
GTGCTTTAACGCACTGCGCCACCAGGGAGGGCCCTGAACAAATATTTTTGTCCATATCTGTACTCATTTCCCACTTCTATACCCCATTGTTTTCCTCTGGGCTCACATGTTATTTGTGGAGGTCTAATTGATTTAATTTAACCCAGGGTCTTTGAGTGTTAATCATCAATATAATAATTCAGAGGTCTTAGTTTTGCTCATATACTCAGTTGGTTGATAGTTTAATTTCATTCACAAGTTTGGATTGACAGTCATTTTATCAACATTTTGAATACATTCAAAATCTGGTTACATGTATTGTTGCTGATAAAATAGCTACAGTTAGCATAATCATCATTTCTGTGTAAGTAATCTGATTTTCTGATAGTAGCTTTTAAAACTTTTCCCTTTCTTTGCCGTTCAACATGCATACATATTTCTCCTTATTTTTTTTTTTTTTTTAAAAGCCTCAGATGGAAAAAGTCTTTGGTTTGTTGCTTACTTAAAAATATCACCCAAGTTTATTTTAGCCTATACTGAACATATGTTGTCTAGCACTGTTTTTTTTTTTTTTTTGTCTTTCATGTAGAAGAACTGGGGTGTTGGCCAGAGGTATGGGGTGAAGGGAGAGGATTCAACAGAGGCAGAATGGGGAGTGAAACAGGCAGATGTACTTCCTGAAACACACTGCTGAGGGGAGCACTAGGTGAGACAAGAGAGGTCTCCTGTGCCATATGTGGATTAGCTCCCTGACCAGGGATTGAACTCAGGCCGCAGAGGTGATAGCACTGAGGTTAACTCCTATGCCACCAGGGAGGCCAAAGAATTTATTTTTATTTATCCTTTGTATCACTTTGTGCTTTTTGGATCTCAGGATCTAAGTCTATGTCAAATTCTGGAACTTTTTTGGAACACTTTTGGTCATATGCAGAGGCTTCTCACTCTATATTTTATTCGCTTATATTAATCTTTCATACTTTTTATCTTTTCCTGGCTGTGTTCTGGATAATTTCTCAATATTTGTCTTCCACTTTACTAATTCTCTCTAGAGCTTTATCTCATCTGTTGTTCAACTAAAGCACTGAGTTCTGAATTTAACTGCCTAGATTTTTCACCATGGATTTATACTCAATCCTTTTCCATGTCTACCGGTGTATGTTTTATTTCACTTGCTTTTGTTTTACAAATTTTTTATCTTTTCTAACTGATATTGTCTTTTCCTTTATCTTTTTTGTTTGTTTGTTTTGCTTTTAATTTATGTTTACATAGAAGAATTGGGGTGTAGTTCAGAGGTGCAGAGGGTGAGAGGATTCACCAGAGGCAGAGTGGGGAGCAGAACAGGCAGGTCTACTGACATACACTGTTAAGGGGAACAGCAGGTGAGCCAGAGTGGTCTGCTGTGCCATATGTGGGTCAGCTCCCTGACCAGGGACTGAAGTCAGGCCGCAGAGGTGATAGCACTGAGACTTAACCCCTAAGGCACCAGGGAGGTCCTCCTTTACATTTGAGCACATTAAGTATTCTTAAATTTTTTTTTTCAAATTCTTCTGTTACTTTTATTCCCCCATCATAGTTTGTTGATTATTTTCATATGCTTTAGGATTTTTCTTTGCAATCTTATAAGTACACTCTCCTTCCCTCCGTCTCATGTACCATCGTGTCTAGAGTGTATACTTGATCCTAACCCCTCTGCCCTGCCCCATCTCCCAGTTCAGCACAGATGGCTGTTGCTTAGTGAGTGAAATAATGTATCATAGGGTAGCACAGACACAGTGTAGTGCCAGTTGTCTAGAGCCTGGCAGCTTGAGTTCAATTCCTAGTATAGTGGACTTCTTGCCTATTATTTTGAGTATGTTACTTAACATCTGTGTCTTAATGCTTCATCTATCAAATGAAGATAATAGTAGTATTTACTTTCAGTTAATGTTTTGGTGGGTCAGTGAGTTCGTGCTCAAGAGAATGTCTGGCAACTAGTAAGCATTTGATAAATGTTTTAATATATCAGGAACATTGCCTACCTATACTGAGCCAACAGAATTACTGCCCAATACCTGGCTGTTTGCAGTATTCAGCTGCCTTCATATGCACTTTTGTTTAAGTTGCAATTCTGGGAGGTCGTAATTAGTACTTTCAAGCAATGAGTGATCCTGGACCCTTAACCACATTCCCTTAGTATGGACTTTTGATCCTCATTACATCATAGAAAATGAACCACCAGCCGCATATTCCTGCTGCTGATCTTGGAATTCAGCAGCTTGTAGGTGTAATGGGAGTATACCGTTAATGTTTTAGTAAAGTTACATTTAGTATAACTGTACTCTGCAACAATTTCAAATGCACAAAAAAATGTCCTAAGACTAATACAAAGGATTCTTATTTTTGTATACCCAGCTTGCTCAGTTTTTTATTCTTCTGCCATTTTGCTTTATTCTTTTCCCTTTGTGTATGTTTTGTGTCTAATATACATGTAACGATTTCTCTGAACCATTTGAGAGTAGGTGGCATATGTTACATCTTTTTATCTCTCATTGTTTCAATGTATATTTCCTAAGGTCAAGAATGTTCTCTTAACATAGTAATACAGTAAAATTGTCCAGTCAGAAAGTTTAAAATTGACACACTATTTCTTGGCACATATTCCAAATTTGTCAGTTGTCCCAATAATGTCCTTTATAAGCATTTTTTCCCTCTTGGGACAGGATCCAGGTACACATTATAGCTAATTGTCATGCCTTTTTGATCCCCTTTAATTTGCAACTTTCAGCCTTTCTTTGTCGTTGCTCTCTATTTATTTATTTTTTTAAGGCAGTTATTTTATGGACAATCCTTCAGTTTGGCTTCATCTAATGGTTCCTGATGGGTAAATTCAGATGATGGATTTGGATCTGGAAAGCTCCTTTGGTGGTCCTGTTCTCTTGTTAGGGTGTTATATATAGGGACACATGGTGTCTGTTCACCCATAATTGGTGCTGCTAATTTTGACCACGCAGTTAGGTTTTCTTGGTTTTCTGTGATGTATCTTTACTATTTTCCTTTTGTAATTAATGACATTTGGAGAGACATTTGAGATTACATAAATAATTCTCTTATTTATAAAATGTTTACTGCCTGCATTAACTCCCAATTTTTGTCAAGTTTTTATTGTAATGTTGATTAAATGAAGATTTTCTGACTCCATCATACCTTCTCTGTAAGTAAGAGGCATTCCCTTTACTGGGGATTTTTATTTATTTATTTATTTAGTGTGTTTACTTTTACATCATTTTGTGCATTTTTTCATCTCAGTTGTATTCCCCTTGGACTTCCCATCACCAGATCACCCCTTTACAGGGGAGTTTAAAAGAATGAACACATAACCCTGTTATTCTTTCATTGATAGTAATTGTTTTTAAGAAAATGAATTTTCAGTAAGGAGTGAATTTAACTATACTTCCAAGAGCTACTGAACATAGTTGAAACTTGAAACTTGTATTCCTTCAGTAAGACTTATAAAGTAATTCTTCAGTGAAGAGTTATCTGAAATTAAAACTATTTTCTTCCCCTTCTCTCCAATCTCAGGGCATACTTCTTTCCAGGCAAAAGTGAATTATAACTATGGTTCAGCAATTGCTTTTTCTTGAATGAGGATTCATGACTCAAATGTTTTTTACTGTATCAAACTTCACTGAATACTTCTTATGTAAGAACATTTTTTCCCTTCCATTTGATTTATGTGGATTAATTATTTACATTGTGTTATGTGTATAGTTAATTCCCTTATTCTGTTTATATTAAATTTATTTGTTTATTTTTATCTTTCTCATTCAACTGAAATTTATGAATATATAAAACAATTTATTATGTTCAGACCCCAAATCTGTATAAAAAGGTATAAATGCAAATCTATATTTTTTTAAGTCTTTCATACTGTGCTTACATAGCTAGGTAACATTTTTATTAAGTTTCAGTTAATATTTTTTATATTTCTCTTTTGTATACACATACACACACACTCTCTTTCTCACACACACACACACACACACACACACAAACACACACTACTCACGCACTCACTTACCCCTAACATATCTCTATATCTTATTTTTCTTTCATAATTTTTTAAAAGATTTATTTATTTATTCATATAGAACTGGGGTACAGGCCAGAGATGCAGAGGGTGAGAGGATTCACCAGCAACAGAGAAGGGAGCAGAACAGGCAGATCGATGAGGTACACTGCTGAGGGAAGCAGCCGGCGGGTCAGGAGAGGTCTGCCGCGCCATGTGGATCTCCTCTGGGGCAGGTGGGAATTGAACCCATGCGGAAGTGGCTTAAGCTTCTCAGTGCTGTGCTTTAACCTGCTGTGCCAACAGGGAGGGCCTTCTTTCATAATTTTATGTAAGATTTTGTAATGTCCTTTCCTTGAATATTTTTAGTCAACTATTGTAGAACATATTCCATGTAAGCTCAGTAAAGTTCTTGTGTGTAATTTCTCCACTACATTTCTGATGTAGTTGTGCCTTAGGTCATTCAGTTAATGTGTGGGGGGGGATATTTGGGTTATTTTCATTATTTTGTTCTTACCAATAATGCTTTTCTGTTTTTTAAATGAGCAACTGCTATAGACCAGGCCGGTCTTAACACCACTTGGTGACAGCATGAGGCACTGTATTTTCTGCCCTTGTAGGGGTTACAGTAATGGAGGAAAGTTTTCAAAAGTGAAGTGGGGAGAGGAGTGACCCAGCTCCTAGTGGTTAAACATAATCTGTGTGTGCTCTATAATTCTGAGTATCTCTTAGAAGCAGATATGGAGGAGTGCATGTTACGCTATAGTCTAATTCCAAGTAAAAATAAAAGGAATCCTTCTAAGTAACTAATCTTTACCAAAGCAATGTTTAATATATTTATAGAATTACAACCGCTTGCTCCCATTTAGTCATTTTAGTTTAACCGCACTTTCTAGAGGTAAAGTATTCTTAGGAAATTTTCTTATTGGTGGTATTCCTTAACTAAAAGAATAGTTCTGTTTTATTTTATTACAATACACACCAGCTTTTTTTTTAATTAAAGCAATCTTGTTTTTTTCTTTTTAACTCATATCTAAATTTCATTCCCAGGTAATAAAATTTGTGCAGCCCATTCATGGTTTGTGGGGACTGGTTTTCTTGATTTTCAGAGAATTTGATTTTCAAATGCTGTTTATTGAAGTCTCATGTTTAAGGCATAATATATTAAAATTCATTTTTAGTTCCATGCACATATCACATGGTGTTACATACTAATTAACCTGGAAGTGCTATACTCATGCAAATATGTGTATAGTGTGTTCTCCGTTCATGGTGACTACTATTTTGGTTTGTGGTTTGTGGGTATACCTGGGCTATTTATATACCTGTCTTGGCTCCAAAACAGACATTGAGTTCATGGACTCCTCAGTTACAGATTTTTGTCTGACTTTGAATTACATGTGCCCTCTCTCTGAACAATCTTGCCTCATTGCATAGGACTTACAACATCTCATTGCCTAGACTCACCTTGACCTTACTCTGCTGTGGTCAACCCCACAAAGCTTTTAGATGATACTGATTTCCCTATAAAGTTTCAAATGAAGGACCTCTGAAGGACAGTTTTATAAAACCTGTTAATTTTGTTCCAAAAATAGCTTCTCTGTCATTTTAATTATGCCAAAGAATATGAAATGCTTAGAGGTTATACAATTTCTAATAACTGTGCAAGAAATGGAAATCTTTTGTTTTTATCCTGTATTGATGTTTTTTCTTTTAATTTCTCTTCCCCTAATTAATGTTGAGTGAATTAATAATCTTTTATTAGCATGTTGTTTTATGGTACTTACTACTTAAGGATGCTTTTATTTGTGAATAACCCTCACATGCTATTGATTTTCAGCTTTCAGAATCTCTTGGTGAACAAGTGCAAACTTGCTGGTGGTGTTGAAACAATATAAATGTTAGGAATTTTTGATAAGGTAAAGGTCAAAGAGTAGCTGATGGGTGGTAGAAGACTAAGGCGTTTCAAGGAGAAATTTAGAAGCGCTAATGAGGATTTAAAGAGAGTTGTTTAAATCAGTTAAAAATCATTTCTCACTTCAGCTGCACATAGAATAGAATTGGAACGATGTGAAAGAATTAGCCTGACTCCTGCATAAGGAGTGTTCTTAGATTTGTGAAATGTCACACAGTGTAAGTAAATTTGGGGAGGGTAGAGGAAGAAAGGAGGAAGAAAGCAGCCAACATGGGAAGAAGGAAACTAGTAAAACAAAACTAAAATTACTATCAAATATTGGGGGAAGGCAAGTAAGGTGAGGAGTGTAATAATAGGCTAAATTCTCATCTTACGGGCATCAGATTTCAAGGTTGTTAAATCACAGTGTGTCATTGTTGGTAACTTGCAGCAGATCTAAAAGAGGAGAAGTTTGAAAGGGTTGTCTTTGCATTGCAACAGGAGGCTATTGCTTTATTGCCTAATGACTTGCCTATACATGTGAGGTTTTCCTTAAATTGCTTTAATTAATTAAAAAAGTAGTATGTATTGTAATAAAAAAGTGACAAGACAGCAAACTACAAACATGGATCTTGAGGGTAGGTTTAGTCATTATCCACAATTAAATATCCCATTTTCAGGAATTCTAGGGAAAACACCTCTTAATTGGACATGATGTGTCCTGTAAATAAGGGAATCCATTGGAGTCCAGTTAAACACTCAGGCAACTCACTGCTGGAAATTCTTTGCTGCTGGGATGTAGGAGTATTCTCCCAGTTCGATTCAGTGCATCTTTGGGCACCTGGTCTCAGTTCCTTGTGTTAAATATCTTCATTTGGAGGATGGCCTATCTTCATGATGAGGGAAGACTTCTGCAGGATGTTCCAAATATGCCCCGGCCACTTCCTTGCCAGTTAATGTGTCCCCCGTCGACAAACACACCACCCGGTCATTCTGCCTTGCTCGTTAGCCAAAGACAATCCCTCTTTCCCCTTATTTCAACCAACAAGGACAGCTTTCAGATTACATTTCTCTTGGAAACAAAGCAGAAGATTGAATACACAAGCAAAAATGTAACAGGATAGAAATGAGTGTATTACAAAGCAGTTGTTTGTTAAGAGGGGGATGATGTCACAGAGCTTGTTACCCCAGGTGGTAGTTACGCCTTCTGTGCCATGGCAGGCATTACTAATTGAGCCCAGCACCCTTTGCTGTCAACTCAGCATTTGAGAAGCAGTACAGGGTAGCCAGCCTTATCCTTCAAATTTGGCGTGTGCGACCCATATCCTGTTTTTAAGATAAGTAAGTTTGGTGGACAAGTTGACTTTACAGACATAACTTAACTACTCACGTGTTGGCATTCTGTCTGGTTCCATTTGACTGATGCCCATCCAATTGCTGATGCCCAAGAAAGGTGAGTCTTCTCTCCTGTCTTGATGGCCAGCATTGCTAGTATCTCAGAAATACCCATCTGGTCCCATGTCTTTTATTTATATTTTAAAGTTACAGGTCACCAGGTATCTATCTGATTTACAAGATTGCCAGTGGAAGCTCTACTCACTTGCCCATATTTTTTCCCACCTGCTTCATTCTCAGTTTTCTTCTCTCCCTATAGCCAGAATCAACAGTAGTATAGTTATAATCAGAGAAAAAGTCCTGTAAGTCTTGTTTCTGTAATAGACCAAAAGCTTATTTATAACATGATACAACTTGTTTATAACATGATACAACTTGTTTATAAAAGTAGCTAATTCCTCCCAACTACTATTTTCATGGTTTATGCGATTTTTTAAAACTATAACATTATGTGCTGCCCTCAGCCTCACATAATTGACTTTAGCGAGGTTTGAGGTTTAACTGTAGCCACTAAAAATAAACGCTTACAGCTTTTGAAAACGTGAAGGGGATGCCGAAGTAAAGCCTCCAACACCATACGTGTGTCAGTCTCATGGTCTCAGTTCCTTCACGTGGGAGTAAAGCCGTGTGTGCTTTCCTCCAGCATCAGATCAGTGCATTGTTGTAGAAGATCGCACTTACCCAAAGGGATCACTTAACGCGAGACCCAGGAAATTAAGTGTCTCCGAGCCCCTGTGTGAATTTTTGGATCTTGCCTGCATCGCCTCAGCAGTATGCCAGTAGGTGTCGCTGTGTACATGAAATGGAAAGCTCAGATGTCCTTCCGTGACTCTCCAAAATTAAGTAGCATGACAATTGTTTTCAAAAAGAAAACTCCCGACAGTAAGCAAGAGTATTTTTTACCCTTTCTTGGTTTTAAAAAACTACTTCCATGGGCTAATTGAAGAATGCAGGACGGCATCCTTTCTCCACCCTGCTGCCTTACTCCCTTTCCTGAGCTTACATACATGTAATAATATTTGCTTGAGTTCATGTATAAGGATCAGAAAACAGTAGATAACCCAGAATATTAAGTAGAAGAGTGGTTTGTTTTGCTCACCTGATGTGGAACTTTTTTTTTTTTTTAAGATTTATTTATTTCTGCATACAGAACTGGCATACAGACAGGTCAGAGATGCAGGGGATAGTGAGAGGCTTCACCAGAGACAGAGTGGGGAACAGAACAGGCAGCTGACGAAGTACACTGCTGAGGGGAGCAGCAGGCGGGTTAGGAGCTGTCTGCTGCGCCATGTGGTCACCTCCGGGGCAGGCGGGGATCCAACTTGCACTGAAGTGGCTGCGGCCAGCTTTGCAGTGCTGCGCTTTAACCTGCTGCACCACCAGGGAGGGCCCTGATGTGGAACTTCATTGCTAGAAATTTTTTGCAGGAAGGGGTAGTATTTCTTTACTCCAAATATTAGTTGTGACAATTTGAGGTACTTCTGTTTTAATCTCCTGACAAGAAGCAGTGAATAAATCAGTGTGCCAGCACCTATTGTTTGCCAACTAAAGATTTTTTTAGCAAGTACTTTTAGATACTCCATGTGTTTGTTAGGCAACTTTTCACATTTCTGAACTTTTCTGTAACAAAACAACAACAACAAAAAAAAACCTTTTTTGTGATTATGTAATATTAGTGGATGTTTATTATTTAACGATCCAAGACTTTTTGTGTGAGTGCACTTCTGCTCACCCCTTCCAAAAAGTGAAAGTGTTTGAAGTTGGTCTTCTACTGCTTTGGTTGGGGGTGGGGGGGGGAGTGGAAACAGGTTGTTCACATTAATTTTCAGGATTTGGATTAAAAAAAATATTTATTTATGTATACAAGAGCTTGGATGTAGGCCAGAGGTGTGGGAAGGGTGTGAGAGGATTGACCAGAGGCAGAGGGAGGGGCAGAACAAGCAGGTTCACTGAAACCCACTGCTGAGGGGAGCAGCGGGAGAGACAGGAGAGGTCTGCTGCGCCATGTGGGTCAGCTCCTTGGTGAGGGATTGAACTCGTACTGCAGTGGCTGCAGATAGCTTCATAGTGCTGAAAATTAATCTCTTACACCACCAGGGAGACGCCAAGATTTGGATATTAAGATCAGCAGTACCATAGAATGCTGTGTTGAGTATCATAATACAAATTGAGCCTGTAAAAATGCTCTGGAAAGCTCTGTGTTTGTATATATTGTGACCTGTTTTCAGGAATATGATGTGTGATCTTTCCATTGAAAAGAAAGTCCCTGTGGTTTTCATACAGAGTAACTTAGACCAGATTCATGGTGACTGCGCTGTGTGAAACTCTGGATGCACTCCGACAGCCTGTGTTAAATCACCTTCTTTCCCCCGATATCCATAATAAAAATAGAGGTGTGTTCTCTGATAGAAAGAAAAATTCACTACAGGATGTAATATTTACATAATTAAAACTCAGTGGGGCTTCGTCACTATCCCTTTTCATTCATACCTGTTTAAATTAAGCAAAACCTATGTCCCTGGGCATTGCATGGCATGTACCAGCCAGGTACCTTGCGTCAGAGAGTCAGGGCTCCGCTGGGCCAGTAACCAGCACACCTGTTATGTATCCATAGGCAAAGCATAGAGTTTAGTTCTCTTACCTGGGAAAAAGTGTTCATGTGAAGGTTCATTTCCTGAACAAAATGTGAAAGCAAATTAAATATGGAAAGATGAAGCACCTGCTGAACCTTGATGGGCAGGTGTGTCTGCTGACTGTTTTCTGTGCTGGCTCTGGTCTGATGGGTCTGCCTGGTGCCTGTACACTCATCTTTCAAACTATCCTCAGGTCGCTCATTGGTGACCAGGGTTGAGAACCATCAGTCTTCAGGGCTCTGACTGCCATATAGGGCATAATTATGGATGACGGGGCTAACTCTAGAACCGGAGTCCTTGTGGGCGTCCCCCATCCTTCAGTGGGTGTAGGGTTGTGGCCAGAGACTTACATTGTAGATGCAAGATTGGGATGGTGCTATCCTGGCCACTTTGAGACCTGCTTTTTGTGCATGTTGTTTCCCTTGATCTGGAAGCTTTATTCTTTACTGCACCTGCTAGAATTTCTTCCACCCCTTGCTCCTAGCCCCAACTGAGAGATCTGTGCCCCACCCCAAGCAGCTCTTTCTTCACTGCTCCTTCCCTGCTGTCATCTTCAGCCTGCACCTGGCTGGGTGTGCTGGTGACTTTGGAGCTAGAATTGCAACCCTTGTGCTGTCGGTGGTATTCTGGGAGCTGGCTCTGGCATCAGTCACTTGAGTGAACTTATTTCTTCGGCTCACTTGAAGTCTATGGAAAGTTACCATTTGCAGCAGCAAAAAAAAAAAAAAAATTTTGTATAGCATAGAATTTATCAATAATCCTTCTGTTGCTTAATAAAAATTCCTTCACCACTTACCCGAACTTCCATTCTTTGCTTCCTCTTATGGTGAAGGAATTTAATGAGAGCATTTTCAAGGACAGCACATGCTCTTATGAAATTAATTCTCAGTAATTTTTGTGTGTTTGTGTGTGTGTGTATGTATGGTGTGGGGATAGTTTCCCTGATTAAGAAGGAGAAATCCACAGCTTTTAAATTGAAGTCTATGGGGATGTGGTGTGGTAGTGTGTATTTGAAGAGTATGAAGAAGTAATCCTGATCCATAGAGTATTGTAAACTAAGTTTACCTCTATTAAAAAAATTAATTGAATTAAAAAATAAGAGCAGAAAACATACATATCTATACGTTAGAAGTGTGTTAAAATTTCAGTCCTGTGGATAAGGTGCCACATGGTATTAGAATGCAGCACTGTAGAATGATAAAATCTAACCTGTCAGAGACAGGTTAGTTATATTCCTTAACTAAGGTGACCCTTCCTGTCTGCTGGTTCTGATTTGTGGGTTAAACTTTCAGGGGATCACAAATATGTACAATGTCATTAGTTCTGCAACGGTTTTCTCTATATTAGCCATGTTAAGGCTTTTGTTCTTGCCATTATTCCCTAAACAATGTAGTATAACAACTATTTACATTGTATTGGGCATGAGTCTAGCGATGGTTTAATATATACAAGAGGGCATGCTTGGAGTATGTGTAAATATCATGCCATTTTATATAAGGGACTTGAAGATTTGGGGGTGGCCTGGAGGGTGGGGTCCTGGAACCATTTTCTAATGTTACCGAGGGACCCTCTATAAGGTTTTATGGTTTTGTTTTGTTTTTTTTTTTAATTTTTTTTTTTTTTGAGTGGGAACATGGTCTGTATAGTTTTAAAAGAGAAAATATTCCTGGTATTTTTTTTTTTTTTTTATGAGCGACTACACCATAGTACCTTACTTTTTGTTTTGAAGAGATTGCAGTGCCAATGATGAAAACAAGTGTATGGACAGAACCCAAAGTGACAGTAAGTGGTCTTGGATTTTAGGGAAGACCAGCGTGGCCCATGGGTGCTGGCGGGCAGTGGCCATTTGGGTGGCTCAGTGCCCACTTAACTCCTCAAGTTCTAGACCTTAGCATTTCTCTGCTGTCTGTTCTCTACTCTTCCTCAATTCAGGGACTCTCTGGCCTCCAAGCTGTCTCCCTCTGTCGTGCCCCTGGACTTCATCACCTCCCAGTATGTGTGTCTTCCACCCTGCCCCGTGTACAGTCTTGCCCACTCGCTCCTGTTCTGACGGTGCCCAGCTGTGGCCCTCCCAGGCCCTTCCTGCACTGTGACCCTTCAGGGGAAGTCTGGCTTGTCTTGCTTCTTACTGGGTTTTTGCTCCTGGAGAGTCAGTAGGCACCTGAATTCTGTTTTTGTGTACATTTTATTCTGTTTGTTTACTTTTGTTGAGGTAACATTGGTATGTGGTTTCTTTGCAGATTCCCCCCTGCAGCCATGTTCCCGCGCCACTCCCACCGCCACGGCCTCCTCTCCAGGCCACGGCCCCCTCTCCTCGGTGCCCCCAGCTGCCCCTCCCCGCCAGCAGCCTTAATCCTGCAGTCATATTTCCATTGTTTGTTTGGTTTAGTTTTGTCGGTTCCTTTTGTCCCCTATAGAAAGTGATGCCCTTATCTTACCTGACGTCATTCTTTCTCTCAGACAAAAGCAAACAATATTATTTCGTCCTGCGCATCTTTCAGTCCAGGCACCACCCTCATCCCAGTTGGCAACAGAAAACACCATGGTGACCATTGCCTCTCGTTATCTGAACATTCAGCTCTTTCCCACAAGACCCCTGACCTTGATCCCGCCCCACCTCCCTGTGTGCTTATGGTGGTCGTGTGTCACTCGTCCACAGCGCTTCTTCCTTGCTACGAGGCTCCTTTTGAATTCACCTTCCTGAGTGTTTCTCACCTTCCTGAGAGTTTCTCTTGAGCCATTTTCTGGCTCTGGGCCATTTGCCGCCCGGAGGTCTGACTCCTTGGTATGGTGGCAAGCAGTCCCTGCCTGGAGCTGGCCTCGTCTGCATGCCTAACCTCCTCTCAACCACTCCCCCGCCTTGTACCTCCCTCCGCAAGACTCAGCCCCGTTTCAGCTCATACTGCTTGTTACTGCTGCGCAGATGTGTCCTGTCAATAAGGGATCACGGCACTGACTGCGGCCGAGTCCCAGAGTGCGCTGACCGCTGTCGGTCCGCGTGTGTCTCCGACCCAGAGATCCCAGACTCCCTCCGAGACGTCCCTATGGGACTGCCACACACCTGCTGGCTACTGTCCTCTCTCCTCTGAAGTCCTTGCTTATGTGTCCTTCCTGCCGACTTCGCAGTGTGGTCCATTGGCCACTGGCCTGGTCTGTCCCCACACTGCGCTTTAACCCGCCCGGCCCCCCGCAGCCCTTCTCTGCAGCGTCCTGGGTACCTGTGGGTACAGCTCACCTTTGGGTGACAGTCGTTGGCCACATGTCTAATGTTGAGCTGGGCTTTTTAATTAGCCTTAAATTCTGATTTACAGCCATATACTTGTCCCGTGTTTCTGTAATTTAAGGCATAATCACCTGGTGAATCTGTTTGAGAAGCGTCTGTTTCTGGATTTTGATGCTTTTGACAATCCCCTGCTTTGTTGTATTTACGAAACTCTTCCATTTGAGGGACTGTTGCTTCTAACTGATCATCTACCTACTGTGCAGCTACATCCTGGCCCTCTTGCTCTCTTCTTTCCCCCGGAGTCGTATTTTCCAACAATTGTATTACAAGATATGCAAATATAATTCATGTTAGTGCTAACAATATGAACTTACAAATGTTATGTCTACTTGTTCTAGAATGAACGGCATGGTAGAGACAACAAACTCATAATGCTCATAAATTCCTGGCCTATATGGTCTGAGTTGAGCACAATTTTTAAAAATAGAGCAAGACAAGCGTGGGAATGGGTCATTAAAGCGTTTGAAATGGGTCATTAAGGAACAGCCACCTAGTGGGACGCGTAACCTTTTAAATAAAAGACAGTATTTCTTTTTAAAAGTTCATTAAGTATCCGACTGTGTTTTCTACATAATCTTAATTTATGTATTCCCAAATCTTAAAACCTATAGTTCCACCTTTTGCCATTGCTTTATAGACTCTTAAACTATTACTAATTTATAGTCATCACATCATTTGGCCTAATGTGTTGACATCTACTCAGTATGTCAGTTCAAATGAACTCTGTGGGCTCCCAGAAGGAAAGGTGAGGAGAAAGGGGGGAGGCGGAAGGGGGGAGGATCGTGGTGGTGGGTGTGGTACAGTCATGCATTTGTGGAGGTGTGAACTTACAGCCCTAAATCATATACACTGTTGTAAACCAACGCTATCTCAGTAAATAATTTTTGAAAGAGAGGAAAACAAGTAAGACAAAAAAAGTATTAAGTCCTGTATGATTTGCTAGTTTTAAAGGATACTGTTACCCAATAACAGACACAGGACTCTCTTCCGTGCTTTGGGGAACCTCACAGATGCTAACTAAGTTTTATTTGAGGTCCTGTTTAAAAAAAGAAAAAAAAAAAAACCCTTCGTGGCCAAGGCGACACAGAGGAACACAGGCAACTATAAGTGGCAGAACATTTCTCCTTGACGATAAATATAAGCTTAGGTTTTTATTTGACTTCAGCTTTATGGAGTTTAACTAGGAAAAATGTGCCCAGGTAGAAGCCAGCCTGGCACCCCACTCAGGCGCTGTCACCCACAGTCAAAGAATCGTTTTCAGAAAAGATCTGAGAACATAGACGTTTCCATTTAGAAAGGTTCCTCAAGCCCTGGCCATGCTCAGTGGAAGCTTCTGTTAGAACAGAGTGTGTGTTTCCGGTCTGTGTTCTGGCCGTGCAGGTGTTAAGGCTGGGGTGGGTATGTGTGCCTTCAAGGAGGCTTTGGTTTTGTTTTACAATTTAGGGTCCTAATTTCATTCTGAGGGTGTCGTATCAGCAAGGCGTGCAGGGATGAGCAGGGTGGAGACTGGGAGCAGGATAGAGGGGTGCAGGAGGGCTTCTTGCTGACGGGGGGTTCACCCTGCCAGTGGTGATGAGAGGTGTCGCTACCAAGAGATGCAGGCTTGGGTTCCGGACCTTCCCTCTGTTGTTCTGTGGTGTCCTGTCCCAGCCTCTCATCAGGAGATTCAGTGAATACAGGTATTACTGGCTAACTGCATTCCAGAATCTTTCTATTAAGGCACCCCGGCTTGCTCTGGGAACCGCCCTTTGGAGCTCTGGCCACTATTTCTGAACACTTGTTTAAAGTCCTTCTCACCTCCCAAAAGATAGTATCTTGGCAACTATGGTTTTCAGATTAGGGCACATCACTTTGGAATTAAATTGAAGTGAGCTTCACCTGCCCATTCTCTACCCTCCTTGTTAAGCTCAGCTTCTCAGTTTTATCCCTGTCCATTGCGTAGTGGGTGTCTCTGGATTCATCATTCAAGCGCCATACAGTACCTACTATGTGGCGAGGTCTCAAGAAGCCCCAGGAGACAGAATGACAGCTCAGAGTCAGGTGGAAGGTAGGTATATAAAAGCAAATAAAACAATGAGCAACAGACACATCAGTTATACATGTACAAAGAGCTCTGAGCCCACAGGACCTGCCTGGGATGGGGTATTCCTTTCTCCATGTTTTTCGGGTGACCCCATGACATCAGCCACACTGACATACTCAAAAGAAAGTGAAAGACGGCAGCACTGATGGTTGTACTGGGTTAACAGGGGTCCGCCTGGGTATTGGGGTGCAGTGGGGTGCACAGTGACACTCGCAACTTGTCACCGCAGCCCTGGTGGCTCTGGGCTCCACCTCACGATTATCTGTCTCTGTGAACTTCACAAGGTTGTGCTTAATCGTCACTGTGTGCCTTGTGAGCACAGCAAAGCGGCTCTGAGCTGGCCCATCTCTGGCTTCCATCTAGGCCTAAGGCACGGTGTGTGAAGCAAAAGCATTCGGAAAATGCAGTGCGGCCTGTGGTTCAGAAGCGCTGAGTGTCAGAGGCCCTAAGGCAGGCACTTTGGGTTTGGCTGGTTGAAAAAGATTTTATTCTGGTGACCTCAAAGTACAGAAGCTGAAGCCGAAGCATTTTATATGGAGTGATTTGTGAAAGGGCAAACCGTCTAGTTTTTCTTTAAAGTCTTAAATGTTTGAAAGAAGCTCTGTCTAAAATGTGCCTGTGCAGACCTGTGGGGGTCCCCCGGAGGCCTGGCCGTGCTGCCTGGCCTTGGGAAGGGAGAGGCATCAGGTGTGCTCCCTGAGCAACCCCACCTGGGTGGGGCTGAGGACCCTGCAGGGGGTCCACTCTTACGCTGAGTTTGGAGAAAGTGTCAGAGTGCGTCCAGAAGAGAGTGGGTCCGCCTGAGAGAAGAGCAGGAACGTGGCTGAGCTGTAGACAGGAATGTGAACTGGCAAGGAGAGTTCCCGAGTGGATCTGAAAACCCTCTTCTTGCAGACTTCATATTTTCCTTGTTAATTTGTGGGCTTTTCTTTCCTTTCCTTTTCCTCCCCTCGGCTTCCCTCCCTCCTTGCCTTCCTCTCTTTCTCCCTCCCCTCCCCTACAAGTTCCTCCCATCCCCTCTCCTCCTCTCCCTTTCTACATTTCTTCTCACATATTCTGTGCCCCAAGTTTCTTGTCCCTTTCTGTCCTTTAAAAAAAAAAAGGTAAGTTAGGCCCTCTGTGGTGGCGGTTAAAATGCAGCACTGCAAGCTAGCCTCTGCCACTTGGGTGCAAGTTCGATCCCCGGCCCCCCCCCCCCCCAGGTGACCACATGGCGCAGCAGACCTCTCCTGGCCTGCCCGCTGCTCCCTAGCAGTGTGTTTCAGCAGATCTGCCTGTTCTCCCCACTCTGTCTCTGGTGGATCCTCTCACCACCTTGCACCTCGGCCCACTGCCCCAGTTCTTGTATGCATAAATAAATAAATCTTTTTAAAAAGTAACTTTAAATATTTTTTAAATGTTACAGTAGTTTATTTTTCCATCATTTTGTGCATTTTTCCATCTCAGTTGCAAACCCCTGGGGCTTCCCATCGGCCTTCACCTCAGTCCAGTGCATTTCCCTCCCCCCCCACTGTTTTGATCCCATTCCCCACTCCACCCCCACAAAATGTCTCTGGTGGATAGCTGTTCATCATTATCATTATTTTCTCGCCTGTAAAAACTTCTAACTGAAGTTCTACATGAGAAGACAGGAAGAAATGACTAATAATGACTCAACATTTATTAACCACTTTCTTAGTGGCAGGTACTATGCTACATACTTTTCATGCCTGGTCTCATTTACTCCTCAGAGTTGGTTTTTAAGGTTTATGTGCTGTGAGCATCTCCTTTCATAGGGGGAAGAGTGAGGGATGCAGAAATTAAGAAACTGGGCACTGGGGTGGGGTGCGCTGAGCCGCAGCACGGTGGCAGGATGGAATTCTGAGCAGCAACCGGCCTGGCCTGTTCCTTCTGCCACGGAGCCTACGGTGGGTTAGGCCGTAGATCTGGAAAGCTGATCCCAGTGGTGCCTGCACCTTCAGCGGTGTTAACTCACAGGGCCAGACTGAATCCCTTCCCATCATCTTTCAATCCTCTGCCATACCCACCCCACCCCCCAAATTTCTCCAAAATCTCAAACTTGCTTTTCCTTGGCCGCGCTCTCTCTAAGGGAGAGGGAACAGGTTTCAGCACCTGTTCTTCAGAACCTTCAGCAAAAAACATAAAGGAGTATTTCATTTTTGTTTTAACCTCAAAGTTTACTTTAACTTTTTTTAAAGTAATTTTTTAATATTTTACATTTTTGAAAAACACATTCATTACATCAGCCATCGTTTCTGTACGCTAATTCCCCATGAAATCCCCACCACCACCCACCCGTGTACCATCGCCGAAATCCCTTGTGCTCTTCTCACGCCTGTCCTGGTCCTTCTCCGTAAAGAAGCTACGTAAAGAAAACTGTTCAGTCCCAAGAGGAAGCACATGTGCCCGGCTGTGACTCTGCCATGGAAATGCTTCACGCGGGACAGCACCCCCACCGCTGGGGGGAATGAAAGAGAAAAGACAAAACGCCGCACAAGCTTTTGAGTAATGTGGTCACAGTTTCGTCCCCTGGGAGTCAGGGAGGCCTGTCTGCCTGTCCTGTCCCATATGTGTCTGTTAGTTAGGTGAGAAGCTGTGCAGCAAAACAATAGGAGTCTACCGTGCTGGATGAT
This sequence comes from Condylura cristata, assembly GCF_000260355.1. NCBI lineage: Eukaryota > Metazoa > Chordata > Mammalia > Eulipotyphla > Talpidae > Condylura > Condylura cristata. The sequence goes on from NW_004567122.1 coordinate 17,111,999, forward strand.
CCTTTTCAGACACAAGTGACTTCTCACTTCACAGCCATCTGTCACATTGGCAATATAAGTGGCACGTGGGTAAAGTTGTTACCTGTAAGAATGAACTGAACAGTTAGAAGCGGAGGGCTTCCTCTGGTATCTCAGTCCTTAGCAACACCTAAATCTTCCCACTTCAGAGTGGGTTTTGCATGTATCTCAAGTTACAAAATCCCCCCTCCACACCCCACAGTTTTCTTGACAGTGTAACCAGAATGAAAGTAGCCCCCCCTTTTGACCATGGTGTAAAAGTTTTAAATGGAGCAGTTCTGGCTTACTAAGTGGCAGTTCTGTTTCTCTCTCTCTCGCTTAAAGGACAGCATGATTAGATTTTAGGAAGATCGAGATTACAGTGTCCCTCGGTGTATTTGTCAGGACAGATTCACGAGGTGTTCGCAAGTGCCCGCAAAGAAATTAGGTTAGGCATACATTGATACCAGCACAAATGGGTTGTCCTCATCACCACACAGACAAAGCAGGCAGCGGACACGCTGGGTGCTGGGAGACGAGTGGGGGGGTGTAATGAAGTTGTATTCCATTAAGCTCTTGTATACGGGGAGCAAAATGTCATCACCTGAATGTGGCTGCATTTCTGTGATACAACCTCATCTGTTCCGTCAACTAGTTTTGCTCTGATCAATAAGCAGTTTTCTGTGGCCTTTCACTGCTGTCAGATGTCATTGAGTGATGTAAATGCACATCAGAAACTAGAAACTTGACAGCTCACCCAGAGTAGGCCGGGAGAGAGGAGAGGGAAATCACCGTGAGAGACGCAGTTGACAGCAGACATCTCCGCCGGGTAACGGATTGGATACTGGAGCAGCCGGCACTTTTCCCATACAAACACGGTGGAAAATGATCCTGGTACGTGGAAAACACAGACCAGATGTTTGAAAATAATTTAAGGGAAAAATTATGATTGGAAACTGTAGCATAGTGAGCGTGTGGATTGTTTATGTCAAATAGACCCAAAATAATTAGTTGCTGTTGGTTTATTGACTAAGAACAATTAAAGCCATTGAAAATGCCCTATTCCTACCCACGTTCTCCATCACCCACTGCCAAGACTGTAATTAGGAAAGTTCTTGTGTTAGTCCAGAAAGAGACGTAGCCAAAAAGGCATCTCTTATAACAGCATTCATGCAACAGGATATTATGTAGCAGTAAAACGAGGAGAAGGACAGTCTCGATGTCCTCATGGGGACATTGCCACGGGCCATTGCTAAGTGAAAAAGCAAGAGGTGGAGCAGTGTAGAACATGCTGCCTCTTGTGCAGGAGAGAGGGCTGTCGGGCTGGCCGCAAGGGCAAGGCTGAAGGGAGCCGTTAACAGCCATCCAGCAGCAGGGGCAGGTGTGGCGTGGCTGCAGGGGAGGGTCAGGTTTCCAGGGAGTTTGCACTGGATACCTTTTCATATATTTACTTTTCTTTTTAGATTATGTGACTCTGTTACCTCTTCACAATACGGAATTATTTAAAAAGGCATTTCTTTATTTCCCACATGAAATTGTGTCAGTACTAAATATATATACATACACATATGTGTGCGTATGTATGTATGCATATATATGTGCACACATGTAGGTACCATGTTAGTTAACAAAGGATGCATATCCCCACACACTCGGGTTAGCAGTTAAATGCTTTGTTACTAAATGGAGAAAAGGTCAGGTTATATTCTGAGGGGATCGTTAAATACCAGTGCAATGCCATTGACTAAAAAAATCCAGGAACAGAATACATTTATTTTAAAGATTTGTTATTTATGCATACAAGAACCAGGGTATTGGCCAGAGGTGTCGGGAGGGGTAAGAGAATGCACCAGAGACAGGGTGGGGAACAGAACAGGCTGATTGACTGAAATCCACTGCTGAGCAGCAGGCGAGGCAGGAGAGCTCTACTACACCATGTGGGCCACCTCCCTGGCTGGGGATCGAACTCATGCTGCAGTGACTGCAGACAGCCCCACAGTGCTGCACTGTAATCCGTGGCACCACCAGGGAGGATCCAGAATACATTTTGGTTGAATGCTGTTGTATGCTGTGTGCTTTATTAGTATTAACTTATTTCCATTCTCACAAAGTGTGATTGCTTCTGTTTAGCAGATGAAAAATCTGCTGCCTAGCAACTTTAGATAACTCACTGTAGGATGCACAGACTGGCACTGAAGCCAAGGATTTGGGTCTCCAAAGATAAATCCAGGGTCTGAGTCTCGGAGTGGAAAGAACCGCAAGGTGCAGACCCGTGTGTGTTGTGGGGACAGGTGCTGTCCTGGCCTGTCTGGGCAGAGTAGAAATGGATCTCTGGGGACTCCTTCCTGGCTCAGACTCAACCAGCTTACCCTTCTCTGCAGGCCTCGCCACCCTCTCCATTTCCTCCCAGCTCCTGCTTCATCCCTAATCCGGCATCTGGTTGATCTCTCACTGTTTCCGCTCTCCCCTGGGGAGGATCCATAGCTCTTGTGTCCAGCATACACCAGCTGCAACCTGGCCACGACAGTACTTGAAATCCTGCTGAAGGGATGATCACTTTGAGAGGCAGACCCTGTGGTGATGGTGACACTGTATTACACCAGGGTGGCTGTCTTTTGCGTGCTGCCTGGTGGAGTCTCTCTTCCTAGTGTATGCGTTTCAGTAATGAGGAGATCGGCACTGAAGCCAGGGTGGATGGAGATCGGAGAAGTTCAAGGTGGAAGGATAGCAATTGATTCTGTAGTGACCATTCCTTTGCTGTCAAGAGTAACAGCTATGCAGCGAGAGGACTAGGAAATGAAGAAAATCTCCAGAGCTAAAGTGTACTTGGAGAAAGAGATTGACCCGAGAAAGCCCAGTACCGCCAAGTGGCACCGCGCTGTCATCCTCCCTGATGTCCTGTGACTTGGGCTCTGTCCTCTCTGGACCAGGCCTGGCCCACAGCCCCATCTGCCTCATGTCCAAGAGCCTGGCTTCACTCTTTGTTCTGACTTTTACTTTAGAAGTCCTTTTCCAGTTCACCTCAGGATTCACAAAGGTTATACAGATGTCACCTCAGGGGTTCAACATTAGGGCGACCCTCTTTCCCCAACTCCAGAGCCCAGCCCAGGAAGACAGGCTTTGAGGAGTAAGACAGTGAGGGAGTAAATGGGGGGTGGGGTGAGGAGGGAGAAGAAATTGGATGTGGAGACAGTGTGTGGTCCCAGCCAGCTCTCCCTTTAAGCAGGTGGAGGTGGAGCTGGGAGGGATCACAGAAGCCTGTGATCAACACACAGAAGCCTGTGCTGTGGGTATCATCAGCCCATTCCCACCATACCTTTTCCTAAGACTCCTCGGTCTTCACAGAACTTCCTGCACGCACAAATAGCCCGCAGAGGCTGTGTTACTATATAATACCCTTGTGACCTCCTCTGACTCACATGCTGAGTAGGGAACCAGATTGCTCACGATTTCTTACACTGCAAAATCATGTTACCAGCTTAATAGCTTCATAGTTTTGACTGGAACCTAAGTTGATCACTGTAACAGGCAATTCCAGTCAAAGACAGAATATGGCAGGTCCTCAACTAGCATTAATTCATTCAGCATCATTTCATTATAGCATTGATGAAACAGAACTGTCCTGGCTGAGGATGAACAAAAGGGTCTTTCTTTGCTATACAGCACTGGCCTGACTTTCCAAGACTGCGACAAATGAGGACTCAGTGCCTTGTGGCCGCTGCGAGGACACCGATGGGAAACTGTATGTCTTGGCCAGTCGCACTCCGTACATCTGTCCTGTGTAGAACAACACAACTTGTTCTACTTCTCTTCCAGAATATTTTCCTTCAGTAGTCTTACCTCATATGGTATTTCTGTGTCTACTTTCTTCTCTTTTCCATTTTACTTAGTATAGACCTGTGATTACCTTCTGCTTTGCCTTTGTCCTCAGCCCAGACTTCTACCACCTGGATTCTCCCCTTTTCTCCTCCACTCGCTCTTTTTTTTTTTTTTTCAAGATTTTTTTTTTATATTTATTATTTATGCTTACAGAACTGGGGTACAAGGCAGAGGTGCAGGGGTGGCGAGAGGATCCACCAGAGACAGAGTGGGGAGCAGAACAGGTGGATCTACTGAAACGCACTGCTGAGGGGAGCAGCGGGTGGGTCAGGAGAGGTCTGCCGCGCCATGTGGGCCTCCTCCGGGGTGAGGATCAAATTCTCACTGAGGTGGCTGCGGCCACCTTGCAGTGCTGCATCCTAACCCGTTGCGCCACCAGGGAGGGCCCTCACCCTTTTTCTCCATTTGGGTGGTTTCTTCTGAGAACACTGGGGACTTCTGCCTTCATGCCCCACAGGGGGCACCACACACTGTGGTGAGGTGAGGGGCCTCATAACTACTCCCTTCTCCTCTGCCCTATGCCCATCCACACTGGGTTTTCTCTGTCATCTCAGAGACAGGGAGTTCCTCTTGTTCTCACGTGGGTGAAGTCCAGAGACCCAACTTTGGTGCAAGGATCCTTAAATTCTGATGGCACTCTGTTTAAAATGCCAACTATTCACTTCTTTTATTTTTTATTAAATAAAACCTTTCTCTATTTTATTCAAATCAAAATCAAATATAATTTCTAATTGTTACACAACTGAGCTCAGTTTTTTTTTTAAAGATTTATTTATTTATGCATACAGAACTGGGGTACAGGCCAGAGGTGCAGGGGCAGTGAGAGGCTTCACCAGAGACAGAGCGGGGAGCAGAACAGGCAGATCGACGAAGTACACTGCTGAGGGGAGCAGCGGGCCGGTCAGGAGAGGTCTGCCGTGCCATGTGGGTCACCTGAGGGGCGGGGATTGAGCTCACACTCAAGTGGCTGTGGCTGGCTTGCAGTGCTGTGCTTTAACCACCTGTGCCATCAGGGAGGATCAGGAACACACTTTTTGAGGGGAGACAGAACCTTGAAGATTCCATAACTCCCCGCTGGTCTTTCCCAGCCATTGAACTCTATGGAGTCCATTATTTTGCACTCGGAAGGATTTTCTGTATATTTGATCAAGCCAGCTCTGCTTATAACCATGGGTAGCTTCTCTCTGCTCAGTAGACAGAGGCCAGGCAGTCCTGGGAGCTCTGGCCCCTGCCTGTTGGAGCAGTAGTTGATGGCTTCATTCTGACTTCCAGTCCCAACAGTCCAGTTCTCCAAGTGAGCTATCGGCTACTTTCAGTACATGAATCTCTCCTCAAGCCTGCACGACCACCTGCACCCTCACCTCCTGATACAAGCTATGCAACCCCCAACAACTTCCCCCAGGACTGCAGGGCTGGGCTGCATCTACACCCCCTGGCAGGCCTCATTGTGCAGTGAGCTCGCTGGACTTAACGTGTGTACAGAGAAGTGACCGATACATATTTACTGAAGAAATAAAGTCACGGGAGCCAGAATTGAGAGTGGACGGTTAATTCAAGAGAGTTGCTAACACCTGCATTCCTTGATGGCAGAATGAAGACAGACCTGCATCTCTCTGCTCTATCTGCTTCTTGTTTCTTTATTGTCCACACACAGGACTTGCTCCCGCTGGGGGCATGGGGACCATGAGTGTCTGCCTTTCGGGGGGGGTCCCCCCAGCTCTTCTGTGGAGTTGGTGCTTTAGTCTGTGTTCCCTGTGCCCCCTCTGAAAGTTCATCACCAGGACTTGAATGTTCTCTCCGCCTTTTAGGCTAGCGCTTGGGTGACGACCCACTGTTTTAATCCTTTCATGTGCTTATTTCAGATCTTATAAGTATTTGCGCTTTTGTATTTTGGAAACGGATCTTCCGAGTCGAGTCCAGTCTTGTTGGCGTAAAATGCTTTATCTTTGAATAGCGGATCTGGGCCTTTCACCTTTAACATTCTGCCTCTGAATTTCTCTGTTAAGCTCTTGCTCTGATTTAATGACACCCCAGCACTTACCGACTCACCTTAAAGAAAGAGGCTCTACGCAAAGGGACGTGACGTCCACCTTCCCAAAATACAGTCCTTGACTAGAACTTTCGCTCCTTCACCACCAGCTGCCTGGACACAGTCACTTCAGCCTTCTGTGGTGGTGACAGGGATGTGGATCCTCCAGGTTTGTGTGGCAAATGCTCAGCCATGTTTCTCTGGCCTTGTGTTAATGGGGTTGACAAACCTTCACTGATATCCAAATACTTAGAGGCTGCTCCCCCAGGGGTAACATCTCCCCTTGTTCTCAGATGCCTTAGGGAATGTTCTCTAGGCCTGCTGTGGGCGCTCTCTGGGAAGACTCTGTCCTTATGACAATGACCTTCTGACCTGTGGCAACCAGCTGAGCACCAGACAGGGTGATTTGGTGTGGACGAGTGTTCGCATTTCCACTTCATTATAGAGTGAAAGGCATAAGCATGTTTGCTGGCTTCTTTCTCCCCTGACTCCCTTGATTTCAAAATTTAGTTGCTAACCCTAACCTGAGGCAGCCACTGCAATGTGGTTTTAAATTTGCACATCCACCTTCAGAGAATGGGTGCTGGGGTGCCCATGCTACACTTTTAGATGTTGGTGTAATGACCCTTCTCAAATGCCACGTGCACAGATTCTAGAAATCATGAAGGCAAGTTCTTCACATATCCATGAAGTTAATACGAGATAGAAGTAGTAACTGCTGCAGGCCCTCCGTGGTGGCTCAGTGGGTTAAAGCACATCACTGAAGCGAGCCTCAGCTGCTTCAGTGGCAGTTCGAAGACCAGCGCCGCAGGTGACCCACATGGCGCAGCAGACCTCTCCTGTCTCGCCCGCTGCTCCCCTCAGCAGTGTACTTCGTCGATCTGCCTGTTCTGCTCCCCACTCTGTCTCCAGTGAATCCTCTCATTGCCCCTGCACCTCTG
>NW_004567122.1:17118944-17131800 GCF_000260355.1 Condylura cristata
CGTCGATCTGCCTGTTCTGCTCCCCACTCTGTCTCTAGTGAATCCTCTCACTGCCCCTGCACCTCTGGGCTGTACCCCAGGTCTGTATGCAGAAATAAATCTTAAAAAAAAAAAAAAAAAAAAAAGTAGTAGCTGCAGCCTTGCAGTGAATGAAGTGAACTTTAAAGTAAATAACAAGTACTGTTTTGAGTGGTGCTGACAAACCAGAGGACATCATTAGGAAAAGTGAAGTATTTTTTTGAAGAGTAAAAGTCACGGGAACAGGTCTCCTAGGGTCCTGTTCAGTAATTAATTTGCAGAAATTTCCTTATAACCACTACGTGAGACATACCATTGAGAATCTGTGAGACTTTTGAAAAATAGTTGACTTTCCTGAACCTCAGTTCTCTCTTTTTAACTTTTTATTGAAGTAATGTGTGATGTTATAATATTTTATGTTTTGGGGTATACCTTATTATAAATCAGCGTGTGTATCCTACATTTTTAAGCCATCACTAACAGCTCAGTTCTGTCGCCCACCATCCAACTGACACCTTTTACCAGTTTGCCCAGTCACTGTTCCCCTTTCCCATGAAGCAACCAGTAACTTCGTCGTGTAGCCTGAAAGCTTATTTTTGTTTTCGTTAATGTTCATTTGTTTTATATCTTTATGTTCCTTATGAGTGAAATCATACAGTATTAAAAAAGAATCTGTTTCGAAAGAGAAAGAAAAATACCGGATGGTTTCACTCATAGCAGGAGTATAATGGACCGGGCGAGAAAATAACAAAAATAATGAACAACCATATACCAGAGACATTTTGCGGGGGTGGAGTGGGGAATGGGATCAAAAACGGGGGGGTGGGGAGGGAAGTGCACGGGATTTTGGTGATGGCACATGGGTGACATGGTGATGGGAAACCCGTGGGGATTACAATTGAGATGGAAAAAAAAATGCACAAAATGATGTAAAAGTAAACTGTTATAAAAAAAAAAAAAGAATCTGTTTAGGTAAACATAATCCTTCTAGGTCCATCCATGGTGTTGCTAATGGCGAGCACTCATCCTTTTTTTATAGCTGAGTGGTTTCCATCTTCTTTATTCACTCATGTGTTGGTGGGCACTTAATTCATTCCTGATTCTTGGCTATGGTAAGTAGTGTGGCGATGAAAACAGGGAGGTATCTGTCTCTTTGAACGAGTGTTTTTTTATTCTTCGGCTAAGTACCCGGAATTGGGGTACCTATCCTCAGTTTGCTCATCTGTGTAGCAGTGGTGAGGCCTTGTGCCTCGTGACTCTCATGAGTCACTAACTAATATCACAAACCGAGCAGAGGATGATGAAATGCAACGTGTTTGTTATGTGTCCTCAGCTGAGGACAGTGGCGCCAGGCACAGATTTTGACATTTGCCTGCATAGCCAAATTATGCAACAAAGAAGTTGTCTTCCCCAGTTATGTGTACAGCTATTACTTAGGACATTTTGGGAAGTTGTCTTGATTTATATTATTGGGATAACACACTGATAGGTTTTGTATTTTTGTATCTACTAAATTTTAACTCTTAGAGACAGTCCTGTGTGTAGTAGTAATCCTGGTGGAAATTAGGAATTTAATAAATGCTTCCTGGGCTTTCAGAGCTGAAAGAGGACTCGGTGGCCATCTAGTTTAACATCCTCACATATTTACAGAGTAGGAAATGTCATGCAGGCAAGTTAATGGTTTACCAAAATCACAGAATCCTACAGAACGAGCAGACAGGGGCCCTTCAGAAATGTCATTTTCCCTGTTTACTCCTTTTAGCGCCGCCTTTGAACATAGTTTAAATGAGGGTTATAACTTGAGCTTTAAGGGAGGCCGCTTCATATACTGTTTTAAATATGTCTCCCCCTTCTATGAATGCAAGGGTGTATACGTCTGATCTATAGAAAATTTCATTTTATGCCCATGGTGCAGTTACAACTTTTGGTCGCTTATTAAGACTTCAGAGATACAAACCAGTAGCTCAGTAATTGCTTTCTTGAATCTGCCTTTAATAATTACATTTAGTAAAGCTGTATCGAAAATTAGAAAGGCAGAGACTAATGGAAAACTAGATTTTTCACTGAATTAGAAAGCAAGACAATCCATATATTGACAACACTTCAAGTTGAAACAGATCAGGAAAACTGTTTTGGACTGTTTGTGCAAAGAGGCAAACCTGGGCCTGATAGGCACTGGCACCTGCATTTTATGGAGGCAGAGAAACTCTAAGAGATTTCATGTAAATCGGCATGTTGAGGGGGCAGAGTCCAGGTCTGATTTAGATACAAGTCATTTGAATCTTTTAAAGCCTGGAATTTCTCCTTGGCACTAACAGAGTAGGAGAAAATGAAGAATTGTGTTAATGAAGTGGGAATATCTTCGAATTAAAAAAAGTACAGCTCTCATTGGGGCCTAGCTTGCAATCAGGAAGGAGCCTGACCAGCCAAACAGGGAGACAGCCGTCCTCTGCCTTGCTGATGTGGTGTTGTGTCATGTTTTGGTTTCATGGCCAGAAAAACTAGTCATTTGAGTTTTACTGTATTTCAGAAAGCGTATTAAAAGATATCAGAGGGGTCACAGTGGCAGATTCACTCAGTGTTTAATTTTAAGATATTGGAAGGATAATTAATGCTAGTTATAATGATGTTAACAAAACCCCCTTCTTCACCTGCCAGAGGGACCAAGTGTGTTTGCACAACTGCCAGGGAAGGCCCCCCCTGGTCCATGCACTCATCCAGCGTCAGACTCAGGCTCACACTTCACCCTTTTCGGGCCCAGTAAACCAGTGTACCCTGGAGGCACAAGGCGGTAACTTTACAGAAATGCCCATAGAACGTCCTGTCTTGTGGGGTCACATCATCAGGGAGATCCCAGCTGAATCCTTTGTACAGCGACTCTTTGGTCAGGTTCATTCCTTTTTGAGAATCAGTGCAGGTGTTTGCTCACCACTCTGTGATGGGGGGTTGTATGCCTCTCTCCAACACAAGAGGAAACACCTAGAAACTGTTGAGTCTAGGTAAATACATACAGGTTCTAAAGCATTTCCTTTTGGAAGGAGGAGAGAGGGATGGATATTTTGGGAAAGAAGTAGCTATTAGGATGACCACATGTGTGGCCCAGGGTATCTGAGGACCACTGTGTGACCCAGAGTAAGCTGGGATTTGCATTTAATAGACCTTGCAGACTTCATAGCCAGATGTTGCATGGAAGTGAGGACTAGAGTTAGATCAGTAGGGATTGTCCTGCCTTGACCACTGAATTTACCATTTGGTGAGAGAGAGAGAGACTGAGACGCTATAACTGAACAGAGTCTGATCTGGAAGCAGGGGGTGTTGAGCAGATGTGGTTACGTGTGCCCCAGTCAGCTCGGTGAACCTGCTCAGTGTGTACAGTGTGGCCGTCTCCACGGCACAGTGAACTTGAAGGCGCATAGACTTACCCTCAAGACACGGTGGTTGCACTTGGGTCAGACATCAGCAAGCATCTGGTCAACCCCTTCATCTTTCTAGATGATGAACAGGCATGGAGCTGAGAAGAGATTATCCTCTGTGATTGGCTATTAAACATGTCAAAGAATGATTTGTAACCCAAGCTATCTGCTTTACAGCTTTTTTTCCTCATTATGGAACAGTTTTTACTCAAAATTTTAAAACACAGTATAAACCGCACACCTTCAGTGTAGAGAATTGGAGAAGAGAACCTGGAGAGTATAAAGATAAACAAAAAACTATCCATGATCCTCACCCAACATTTTAGTGTGTGTGTGTGTGTGTGTGTGTGTGTGTGTGTTTTCTCTCAGCTTTTTTGTACTTTCATATATAATAATCTGTTCACTTACACACAGGTAGCTTGCTCTTGCGTTGTAAAGGTTTGACATATTAAAATTACTGTTTCATGTTAAGCCTCCTGAGACATGATGTAAATGTACTAATCATTTATTAGTTACTTTCACTAAGTATTAAGTTGTTTATTTTTTATCATTATGTAGAAAGTCATTGCAGCTTCAACTTGGTGCCACAATCCACACCAGCATATGACAGGTCGTTAGATTTAATTGTGAGAAACCATCCTTGTACAGTGGTCAAACTACTTCTGGTTTTCTGTATATCTCTTTCACTGAATTTATTTTTTTGATATGGCCCATGAAAAGCTACATAATAAAGCTCTCATAACTCTTTCCCACTCTCAGCTATAAACTGGAATATCCTTTCTTTCTGAGGGCCAAGCAGCTCACCTCTTTGGAAATGTTTTCATGTGTCCATATTGGGCCAATAGTGTGGACTTTAGTTTGTAAAAGAATGACCTTGGCAGAACTATAAGGCGGATTAGAGCTCAGACACTGAGGGAAGAAATGGTTGGAGAAGGGAAGAACTAACTCATTCACTATCTTGTGAGCAACTTTATTTTTGTGCTGCAAAGTAGCTCCATCAAAAAGTCTCCCTGAAATCCGCATGCGTGACCAGCAAGGCAGTAGCAGCCAGCAGACACCGGAGTGTGGGCCCTGTCCCTCAGAAACAGCCTGTGAAGGAAGCAAGGTGCACCCTGCCCAGGTGAGGGGGTGAATCTCAGCCCTCCTGCCCGCCCACACAGCATTCTGCTGCTGCTTTAGACTTAGCTCAGGCTCCCGGGAACAGCATGGAGGAGAGTTTTGCCTTTGCAGCCTCTCCATAAAGACCACATATGTCATGTTCCTAACGGAAAAGGACCCATACAAACCACAGAAAACTTGCAAAATGATTACACTTTTGCAAGTCAACACCTTTTCTTGAATCTATTGTTCTTTGTATAAAGCAGTTGGACAAATTAAGTGATTATGATATATCATGTAACCAGGAGAATCTCTTTGTTTGGACTAAAAGAAATCAATACAAGAAGCTCTTGGAATGGCCTTTTCTTCCCTTTCCTCTTTAGCAGCTTCTTATATATGTGTTGAAAAATGCTGATTCTACATGAAGAATGACAGTGATGTATGCTGAGGCCTCATGAGACACCAAACTTCTGAGAGTCGGTGGCCCTGCTGTGTGTTACACAGATATAGAGTGATACTTCGTTAAATACAGAAATTTACTTGCAGATTTTTCATTAACTATAGTTTGACTAAATTATCCTGTGCAGTGCATTTATGTTTTAAAATGTGGTTAGCTTAAATTTAAGATAAACAGTAGATTAATTGGAGAACCAAATAAGACGGGGTTGAGGGGTGGGGAGGGGAGTGTATTGTTATTACAATGCACAGTGCACAACACAACACAACACAACAGAAACAATTATAAACCAGAGATACCCTACAGGGAAGGGTACAGAGGTAGTGGAAGGAGGGAGGGAGGAACGTGGGGCACTGCTCATGATGTGATGGGGAATTAGAGGAGAGGGGAGTAAACGTTATTTTAAAATGAACAATAGCATAGATATATAAATTAATTATTTTTAAAAAACAGTGAGTTAAAAAGTATTACTAAAGCTCTATGATATGACTTTATGTTCAGCAGTTAGCAGAGCACTTGCCACTCTGAATCATCCATTTAAAACTGCAAATTTCGGGCCCTCCCTGGTGGCACAGCGGTTAAAGCACAGCACTGAGAAGCTTAAGCCACTTCCGCATGAGTTCGATTCCCGCCTGCCCGGAGAAGACCACATGGCGTGGCAGACCTCTAATGACCCACCCACTGCATCCCCTGATGTTCTTCATCAGTAGTCACTGTCAGCTCCCCACTGTCTCTGGTGAAACCTCTCACCACCCTGGCACCTGCGGCCTGTACCCCAGTTCTGTATGCATAAAAACTGCAGCTTCACCCCGCCCCAGGACTCCCAGTTCCTTTGACTTGGCTAAAGTCTGCTCCTCACCCCTCAGCTTTCCAAAACACAATATATAATTTACTTACTGTTTTTATCTCTATTACTATGCACCTCACCTGCTAGGATATAAGATTCATGAAGGCAGCACTCTGTCATCTTACTTTACAGATAGAGTTTACATACCTTGAACTGGGCTTAGCTCATAGTAGGTGCTCGATAAATATTGGGATCATGGAATTGAAGATTTTTATAGTGCAACAGTTCTTAAATCAAGCTTATCTTGGGAGTGTAAAATACTACTTTTTCTAAAGAAGCATTAATGGTGTACGTTTTGAAAGAAGGTTGAGGATTCTGTGAGCTTACAGAGCTTACTTTCTTTTTGTCATGGGCCTTTGAAACCCTCAAATGCCTGCTTGCAGTAATACCTCCTCAACAGGAGGAGGTGCTATTTTATGGGGCAGATTCTCGGAATGTAGTTGATGGTCCGCAGACTTTATGGGCACAGAGTTGCTCTTTCTCCTGCTCTCTGGCCTTGCAGAGCTGATGAGCAAAGCTTTCAAACTGATAAGCAGAGAATCAACAGTATACACATCTTATAGGAAGTCTAGCTCAAAGTTATATGCTATAATTAATAAAAACTATGTTAGCCCATCAACATGTGTGACCTCATGTATTTCAGTGTATTTTTTTCTCTCACTCTGAATTGATTGATTGGTTTTGTGTCATTTAGATACAGCTTAAGAAGAAAAGAAAAATGAAGACATTTCACAATGAAATAGTCAAAGAAGTACAACTAAAATTAGCCAGTAGTAAGTAGGGTTTAAATGAAAGTCTGTACACATAAAATATATTAAGAATCCTGTATGTGTAGAAGTTATATCTATATCTACATGTGTGTGTGTACCAGTGCTCAAGAAACTCTTTTCTTTATGACCAGAGAGATTCAAAGCTACAACATCTAGTAGGGATTAACAGGACGCCTGAAGGTAATACATGTATAGGAAAACATTCCAACACTACTTAAACATATAAAGGAAAAATAAAGTATTTTAAACATATAAAGGAAAAATAAAATATCTTCCAGAATCAATTAGTGATTAAGTGCCATGACCCTAAGTAGTATATCAGTATATTTATTTCCTAATTTCTTGATGCTAGAAAATCATTATTGTACCTCCAATTTGAAATATTGTCTTAGTTCACCCCACCCTTCTATTTCTCTCCCTTCCCACTGATTTTTTTATTGTGTAACATTTTAATTTCATCACTAAAAAATGACATTTTTCACATTCTCTCTTTGCTCCTTTTACCACTTTTCTCACCTACTAATTTTGGCTACCAATTATGTCAGATTGAAAAAAGAAATTACATCCCATTAATGTCTTTTCACTCAGTTCTTCCCTGGTTCACACCCTGTTTTCTGCTAGTTATGCCATGATATTTCACCTTGGCACAATTTAAAATGTTTAGAGTCTGGATTTTTTTAATTGTCTTCTATTCTGAGAGATTGATTCTAAAAACTGAGCACAGTAATTAATGTTGCCATTATTGTATCATGTGTACAGGTATGTTTATAGTTTCAGTATAAAGTAGGTATTTGAAACAGTGGGAATAGAAAGGTAGGCTTGTAAATTTGTAAATCTGTACTGCTCAGTGGAGGGTGTTTCCTGTATTATTTGAAGTGAACACTCTTCTTGTTCTCAAAATTATACCAAATCATGTTGCATTTACTTCACTTCATAGTTGGATGTTGACATGCAGACAGTTTTATTTGATTGGTTGTTATGGAATTCTTAAGCTTTTTTCTTTTTTGACAAAGAAAGGCAAATGTTCTCTATCTCTAAAACCTTAATTATACCTATTTTCTTCTTGAAAATATTCTTCTGGGAGGCCTGTGACTTCTTATTCTAGTTGAAATAATTATCAGGCTGCAAAAACCAAATATTTCCCCCCATTTTTTTCTAAGCTAGGGCCATAGTTTCTTGACTTCTGGGTTGAATTCTTTTTTTTTTTTTTTTATCTCCCTGAGAAAATTTTCAGAACATGTACATAACAGATCAAACTTTTCACTCTTGGAGAATTACTCCCAGGCCTTGCATATCTGTTCTCCAAGCTTCTTCTTCCACAGCCAGGGTCAGCCAGATCCTCCACACAGAGTCTGCTGTGCCTAACTCTGACACAGCTATTCTTTTCTGTAGTAGCAATTATTTATATTCTTTAGATTTACTTATTTATGCATATAAGAGTTGGGGTGTAGGCCAGAGATACGGTGGGGTGAGAGGCTTCACCAGAGACAGAGTGGGGAGCAGAACAGGCCGATCAACTGAAGTACACTGCTGAGGGGGAAGTTATTTAGAAACTTGTTTTATTCCCTGAAACAGTGTTTTGTTTGAAGCAATAAAAGCTTTTAAAACCATCAATAATTTCAAAAATATGAGAAAAAGGGTTGTTACATGTTTCTCTACAACCAAAACTGGTGTAACTAAATTAGTGTGTCTTACTTTATCTACGTGGTATTTTAGAATAGGGGAAATAATATTTAAAGCTCAGAAGGGAAGCAAATTTTATGTTACTTTTATGAAGTTATAAATTTTATAAGTTACAATAGTTCCTAATAATTTACAAATAGAGCGTCTCTCACCATCTTTTCTTCATGAAGAGAATCTCTGTGATGTAAATTAATACCTGTTGAGATTCTGATCTCTAACAGATACACAGGAACTAACTCTTAAAGAGATTTAGCTTTATAATGTAATAAACTCCTTTGCATTGTATTAAATTGCTTACTACCATTCAAGAAGGAGAATGTATTGCCTTCAAACCCAGGGTTAGTATAAGGTGTGTCTTGTTGCAGATAAATGAGAGTATGTGTGTGTTCAGAAACTCGTATTCTGAGCTGAGAGTTGTCTTTCCTGTTAGCTCAGAAACTTAGCATAACAACTTGGTGATCTGAACCACATGAAACCCTGGACTTAAAGTTCCTTTGCTTGCAAAACTCCCATCTGTATTTGTGTGGCCATGTCATTTTATAGTGTCATAGATTGTCATATAAGTTGTAGCTTATTATCAGAAAAACTTTACTTGTATTGATTAGAAGTGAATGACTTTGTAAAGTATGAGTTTCTCACCACAGATACCATTCACCCTGAAATACAGGTTAGTTCCTTCTTTTAGCTTGAGTTAATTTTTATTTCTTAGATTGGTTCTTGAAAAGCTGGAAGTAAACCCACTTTTTGAATTATTTTATCTTTGACTTCCTATATAATCTTACATATATATATATATATATATATATATATATATATATATATATACACAACACACACATATATAATAAATATATATAAAGATGTATTTTATCTTTGACTTCCTATATAATTTTCTGCAAAGGAAAAAAAAATAGTCTCTGTTAATGAAAACCATACTTAAGGCCTGACATCTTCCCTTTAAAGTAGCATTTATTTCCTTTTCACTTTGAATTCTAAGGACTCAGTGATGCCCCTCAATTATAATCTACTCACATGAAAAATGTAATTTGTGTTTTTTAGACAAACCTAATAGAATTATTGATATGTTTATCTGGTTACCTGAAGCTTTCCTTGCTTGTAGCAGGGAACTTCTGAAGTCTCAAGGGCAAGTTTATGTCTAGTAGGACTAGATAGTCAGGTCAGGCCTCTGTGATTTTATGTAAAGTGGTTGAAAAATTGAAGCCACTAGATTTACCAGTCAGCATATACCCAGCTAATTCTCATTTCACTCACCACATTGACCGAAGTGACTCTTGGGCATTGTTGGTCAGGAGGGATCACACTCCGTATCTGATTGGTGACTGTGTCACTTAGTGCAATGGGAGGGGGACTTTGGCAATATGATTTTTCATTATCCCAAAAAAGTAATACAAACTGTGATAAGTTAATAATAGTGCTATACAGGAGTAATAAATAGCTCTCAAAGAATAGTGTGTACACTATACTTCCTGTGAGAATGATCCTTATTCAAAAGACCAGAGATAATCAGTGTTGTTGAGGTGGTAGAATAAAAAGAATCTTCATATACTCTTGGTGGGAATATAGACTGGTCCTTCCCCTATGGGAAACAGTATGGGGTTCCTCAGAATATTAAAAATAGGTTTGCCATATGATCCAGCAATTTCACTGCCAGGTGTCTAACCAACAGATGCAGAAACACTCAGCAGTGTCTGCACTCCAGTATACACAATTTATTTTGTAAGTTCAATTATTATAGGCCCTCCCAGTGCAGCGGGTTAAAACACAGCACTAAGAAGCATAAGCCGCTTCCGCATGAGTTTGATCCCCTCCTGCCCCAGGGGAGATCCACATGGCTGGCAGACCTCTCCTGACCCGCCCGCTGCTCCCCTCAGCAGTGTACTTCGTCGATCTGCCTGTTCTGCTTCCCACTCTGTCCCTGATGAGTCCTCTCACCCTCCACATCTCTGGCCTATACCCCAGTTCTGTATGAATAAATAAATAAATCTAAAAATAAAAGTTCAATTATTATAATTTCATGGAAACTAACATAAGTGCCCCACATATAAGTGAGGTAAGAAAATGTGGTATATATACTCAATATAATACTACTCAGCTACTAAAAAATAAATAAAATCTTGCCACATCACGGATGGAGACAGAGGGGATTATGCTAAGTGAAATAAATCAGAAGGAGAATTCAAATAGCAAATCATTCACTCATGTGTGGAACAGAGAGAAACAGAACAAAGAAACAGAACAACTACAAGCAGACCCTTGAAATCTGACTGCAGAATCGAGGCTACCAGAAAGGGTGGTTGATGGGTGTTGGCCAAGGGGGCGAGGGAGCCCAGTGGACTAAGGTGGAGGAACATGGGTGCTTTGGTGGTGGTGTGGTCAGGTAACATGTATCTAAAGGTGAATCTGTGTGCCTAATCCAGGTAGTGTTATAACAGTGTCGCCTCAATGGCTGAGGTACACAGAGCAGTTTGCTCTTCAGGTCTCGCTTTAAACATCATTAAACTGGACTGAAGAACATTCACAGTCCCAGTAATTTGCCCCAGTGCTGAGGCAAGACCCTTCTGAGTCCTCCGATGTCTTCTTATGATGAGGTTTTCTGCCCCAGCTTTCGGGATGCAGAACGCTCCACTGCCTGTGAGCTCTAAGCGTAGTTCTCTATAATCTCTGCCCTTGGGCGGGGACCCCGTTCCTTGTGCTGAAGAGGATTCAGCTGAATGCTGGTGGGAAATTTCTGGAAGGTCTTGGAGGTTCTGTCTGAGAATAGTTCACTTCTCTCCAATACCTGGGCTGAGACCTCAAGGCACTGCCACCCTCTCCCCGACTCAGGGACCCTAGAGCCCAGCCTGGGAGTGATTGTAGGGCCCCTTGCTGGGTTTCTGTCTTCCTCTGCCCATCATTTCTTCTTTCCAATGCTTTGAGAGTCATTTCCCCAAATTTTTTTGGGGGGGGAAAGGGGGTGTTTCATTTGTTGTGAGTAGGCAGCTAAGTTAATTCCCTGACATTCTGTCTTGGCCAGGAGTAGAAATCACCCTACTCTAGGCTTTAACTTTAGAAAGGTTTTTTAATCCCTGGTGGCACAATGGGTTAGGACACAGCTCTGCAAGCTAACCGCAACCACTTCAGTGCAAGTTCGATCCCTGGCCCCGGAGGTGACCCACATGGTGCAGCAGACCTCTCCTGACCCGCCCTCTGCTCCCCTCAGTGGTGTATTTCAGTACATCTACCTGTTCTGCTCCCCATTCTGTCTCTGATGAATCCTCTCACCCCCCACTCCCACACCTTTATACCCCAGTTCTGTCTGTATAAATAAATAAATCTTTAAAAAAAAAAGTTTTTTAAAATAAGAGTGAAAACAAATAGTCCTGTTCTGCCCTCTTCCAGACTCAAATCTCGGGGCAGCCTGTTCAGCTCTTGTGAACACCTCTGCCAGCCACCTCCCAGGCTCTGTGCGTCCCGCTGCCTCTCTCTTCAGGAAGGGAGGCCTTCTCTGACCACAGCATCCGGGTCAGCACCTGCTCCCACACTACCTCTTCACCCCATTATGTTGGTCATCACAGCATGTATTTCTTCACTGCACCATGTTCATATTTTATAGTCACCGTCCCTCACTGGGTAGGGTGTGTTCTTGTCTGTTGTGTTTGGAGCGGAATTCCCGGGGCTTAGAACAATTCCTGGACACATCACAGGCCTCAGTAAATATCAGCTCAAAACATCCAGGAGTGAGTGTCAGGTACCGTGCTGTGTGCATTCCGGGCACATCATTGCTGCCTCTGCCTTTGAGGCAGATAATGACTAGCTGGCATTTGCCAGGAAGCAAAACAGCAAAGGGTTTTCCAGGCAGCGGGACAACATTTATAAGAAACTCTGAAAGATGAAAAAAGTCTGGTATGAAATTAGGGAAAATAAGATTTATTAAATTGACTCCATTTCTTGCTTCACATTGTCGTGGAAATTCTGATTCACTAACTTCCTTCCCAAGATGTTTTCCCATAATTTGAAAGGAAAAAGTCTTGACAGTATTAGATATGATGTGCATTTACAAATGGCAACATAATAAAAATGTTTCAGTTAAAGTTTATCACCCACTTTCCTATGTGTGTGTGTTTTCCTGTATCCTGCCCCCATGAACGTAATGATTGCAGAGAACAACCGTGGAACTTGGTCATGGAACCAGCTGGTCCAGGGAAAGGGTGACGTCCTGCAAGGCAGCCACTCTGCAGTGTGTCTTGCCCCTTCAGGAGGGGCCACATTGAGGGTGACCTCCTAGGTTGAGTGGTTTGAGTTTTTAACTTTCTCTTCCTATGGATTCTGCAGCAAACATGCCCCTAAAGTGATGGTTTTCGTAACGAAGCCTCAAGAAACTGGACCGAGAACATAACTTCATTAATTTCATCCAGCTCAGCAGATGGAAACTCTTCTCATTGCTCCCACATTGTGCTGATTTAAAGCTGGGACCTAACAGTAAAAACGGGGATTCTGTATCCTATTAACTAAGCCCCCAAGTTGAAACTCTGCCGCCAGCTTTCGGGATGCAGAATGCTCCACTGCCTGT
>NW_004567122.1:17133445-17135227 GCF_000260355.1 Condylura cristata
ATGAACAAATAAATAAATCTTAAAAAAAAAAATAAGCAAAGTAAAAGTTGTTCACAGAAGCAGAAATACAGAGCTGTAATATCCTTTTTTCCTAGTAAAAGTGTGTGACCTTGTATCTCATAGGCCTCATCGCTCTTTTTAGGGCTAAAGTAAGCATGCTTTGCCCACTCTCTGGTGTCATGTGAGCTCAGTTTTAGTTTCCTGATGGTTTCCTAACAAGGGCAGTGGAAACAGGAACTTGGGCATAACACGTAATTGGACAGCATGGCTTCATGCTGGTGTTGACAATCCCCTCGGCCAGACAGGACTTACGTACAAACTGCTGGCAACCTCCCAACACCTTCTGTTGGGTCCTGCCACCCACCCTCCATCCCTTCCTCCTCAGCCTTCATAACTGTATTTTCATGAGCACCTCAGAGTATTTCTCAGCCCCAGTTCCTGTCTTGACCCACTGACCTAAGAATCAAGAACATGTCATGTTGTTGCCTACTAATTAGCGTGCCCAGAGCGCCTCTCCTCTGGCCTTTCACCTTCTGGAGGTGGGAACACAAGCTGTCACCCGGATCACGCAGGGAAAATGAATCTTTACTACATCTTCCCTGTTTTGCAAACAGCAGGATCAGCTCAGCTGAGACTAGAGATGAATATGCAGGTTAGGAAGGAATTAGCCCAAAATGCGCGAGCGTTTGCTGGCAGATGTCATAGGTGACGCCGCCCTTGCCCTCCTCGAAAAGCCCACATGGAAGCCCCGCACCTGGGGTTTTCCCTGATCATTATTGCATCCAATTTTTTATTTCAATACCTTTATATTCACCTGGCGAGACATTGTAAGGGAAGAATGTTCTCTGATTAAAAAGTGAAGCAGCATTTTAGCGCATTGAACTTGGTTGTTTTCAGACATGTTTCCGAGCAGTTTGTTAGTGAGCTTCCGGCTGTGCTCATTAATCAGTGCTGTTGGGCCGGGGTCTCCTGAGCTTTCTCGGTTTGGGGGGATCAGCTACTGTAATTAAGGGGATGAAATAGATCATGGTCACAAACTT
This sequence comes from Condylura cristata, assembly GCF_000260355.1. Lineage (NCBI taxonomy): Eukaryota > Metazoa > Chordata > Mammalia > Eulipotyphla > Talpidae > Condylura > Condylura cristata. Next base: position 17,134,486 of record NW_004567122.1, read on the forward strand.
CCCACCACAGACAATCGAGGGTTTTGAACGGGTCGAATTAATCTTTTTAATTTTTTTCCTTAGGTGTTTAAGATAGAAGTGCTAATGAATGGAAGAAAACACTTTGTTGAAAAAAGGTACAGCGAATTTCATGCCTTGCATAAAAAGGTAACTTTTTTTTTTTTTTGGCTTTTCTCTGTATGGCAGATGGTGTTGTGTTAAGACTCCTTTCTTTGGTACCCCAGAACACGAGTATTTCTTAGGACAGTAAGAGTTCTTTTAGCGTACAGTAAGTTTCCTCTTACCATTAAACATACAGTCCCTTACAGCTATGTTTTCTATTAAAATCTTACATCAATAGATGTGAGATATAGAGCAGTGGGTGCTATAGGGTCAGAAAGAGTAGGACCCAGAGCCTGTTTTATCCATGAACTAGTCTCACTGTCTTTAGGAAAGGGTGAGAAAATGCAGATGACCACTTTATAGAGAGAAATACATTAAATTCAACCTATACTTACATGTGCCTGACAGAGACTGTAAGTGTATCCCAGGACTGTTTGGGAAGCACAGAAATTGCGAGTATGGCCGAGTGAACTCAGGGGGCCGCGTGAACTCAGGGGGCCACATCCCAAAGACTGCAGTGTCTGTCAGTCCTCTCGTCTGTTTCATTACAAGTCTGAGATAAAAGAAATAAGAGTTCAAGAGAAGAGCTGAGGTTTTGGAGGAATGGCCAGTAAAGAGTAGAGGAGTGCATACTTTTTTT
>NW_004567122.1:17135816-17183979 GCF_000260355.1 Condylura cristata
CCCGCCACTCTCGTGGCCAGCCTGTCCCGAATGCGCCCCCTCCTGCCCTTCCAGCTCGGCGCCCAGCTCTCCGTGACCCCGACACCGCCCAGCTGTCCCTCCAGATAAGGGGGCCAACTCCCCGCAAGGCACAGCTGGGTGATGCCAATTAGGCCCGCCCGGAGCAGGAGGCTGCCCAGCTTTTTTCCACCATAGGTTGCTTACGGTGATCTTTCCTCGCGTGCCATTTATTTTCTACCGTAATTCTCCCCAGTGGCCACAGGCAGTCCTTACGTGTTCACAGTTAGAAAAAAATTCCTAGATCTCCTAGGACTCTCCTCTCTGATTTTGCAGTTCTGTTCATTGATTTAGCTAATCTGATGATTGTATCATCAGGTCTAGCAGACTTAATACAGCAGAAACTCTCAAATCCTAATAGTGCTTGCTTTTTGCAGCCTTGTTTAAGCAACCTTACCAGCAGGAGACAAAATTGGCTTTAGGGCCAGAGTTTCAGTTGGGCTACCCTGTCTAATCTTACGTTTTACAGTGTTAAGCAGAACGTGGCTGCTAGAAGTCTCCATTTCTTGCCTTGTCACAGACAAGGGGATGTGAATAAACATAGACCTGTAATTCCTCTGTAAACTATCTGTATAATTCTGTTAGGAATTGAAATGGATAAAACGCTTAGCCAGATCATATAACTTTACTGATTGCTCCTGCACATAGTGCAGTTTCCCTGTGGCAATTTGCATATTTTCCATTTAAATGCAGTTACAGATATTCACATTTACTGTTTTTTTTTTAAAACTCACCTGCTTCTGTAGTGTATGTAACTTATTCTGTTGCACAGTGTCCTGATTTTCTTCTATTTTCTGTTGCATTTCACATGTGTTAAAAGAGTGTGGCCAACTTCCCCAAGTTAATTCTCACAAGAATACATGTGCTTTTAACAAGTGCTTTGCAGTTTAAAAAAAAAAAAATGCATATCGCCCCTCCATGTATCACAGACATGCAAAAACGCATCCTAGTTGATCTGCAGGGGCATTTAGAGGTAGAAACTAAAATCATTACCTATCTGACAGCTTGACTGGTTAGCTGAAAAAAGTCCTTCTCAATGGCTGTTACCTCTCCCACAGTTTTGAGATTATTGATATTAATCTATGAAAATGGTTCCTAACTGCCTATATTCTTCTTAATACTTCTTGTAATATTTTGGGGGAAACCTGGAGGTTTTTCCTTCTATGTGCATAATTTCCCTCTCCAGGAAATTTTAGGTCATACAGCTAAACCTTGCAGAAAGTTTGGGGCCAGGAGAAATAACCCTTTCTCACAAGATGTATTTCTGCTATCCTATTACAATTCCTATTTTCCTTCTATTCTTTTCATGCTTTTTTTTTTTTTTTAATGAGATATATGCTGCTGTGTTAACCATTTTCACCCGTGATAGTAAACTGTGGTGTCGGATTTCCATGTGCAGAGTACAATGTCCTTAGGCTGCCTTTACCTCTTCCTGGTGCTAAATCCCTGAACAAGTCACATGATCTCGCTGGGCCCAGGCTCCCCATTTGTAATGTGGAAAACTGACTTCCCCGCATTTCTGGATAGGCCAGATGAGATCATCTGTATCACGTGGCTAACTTCTAATAACTGCTAACCTTTTTACATACACATTTTTTTACCATATTCAAAATTGTTTCCTTAAGCTACATTACAAAAAGTCGTGTTCTTTGTGAAAGACTGTGGGTTTTTGTGCAGCTTCTGAGTTGATAGATTATACACACACACACACACACACACACACACATATCCAAGTGACTTTCAAAATAATTATCGCAGATTTACATATTTATAATACAAATAGAAAATATAAAGATATCTACAACCTGTTAGTACCTTTGAATAAAACTCCCTAATCCTAAATTATATTTGTTTATTTAGCAAATAATTGTTACATATAACACAAGTTATAGTCCCACTTTTTGGAATTATCATTTTATCTTTTTTTAACTCATTAGTTTATAAGGCCTATTACTAGTAGCCGTTTAGCCAAAGTATCTTTCGCAGAACATTTAAAGAAAGTTTTAACATTGTTATGTTATTCAATGTGTCAGTTACACCCTTTCAGAGCTTGAGTTATTTCTTCTAGAACTATGGTGCATATTAGATTACATCTTTCTTTTAGTTTTTCTAGATTGGCCAGAGGTTCAGGGAGTGAGAGACTTCACCTGAGACAGAGTGGGGAACAGAACGGCAGAGTGACTGAAATACACTGCTGAGGGGAGCAGCGGGTGGGTCAGGAGAGGTCTGCTGTGCCATGTGGGTCACCTCCGGGGCGGGGATCGAACTCAAGTGTCAGTGGCTGCAGACAACTTCATATTGTTGTACTTTAACCCATTGTGCCACCAGGAAGGGCCCTGCTTTGATCACTTCTGACCCTTGCTTCTTTACTCATTCTCTCTCAGACCAGGTGAATAGCCTTTTAGGGAAAAGGCGATTTTCATCATCTCTCTCTCTCTCTGAAACTTTGAAATGAGTCTGTACTCTCTCCCATATCATGGCCATCAACCCTCAGGCCTATGATTATAAGCCCTACAATCATGTCCTATTGCTGTTATAACAAATCACCGCAAACTTGTCCTAATGCTACACACATACGCTTTCACTCTAAAGGGGGGCTGCAGGGCGGTGTTCCTTGCGGGGAGCTCAAGAGAGTCAATCTCTTTGCCTTTTCCAGCCGCTAGCCGTGGCCCAAACTCCTTGGCTTCTGGCTGCCTCCCATCTTCAAAGCCAGCAGTAAGTAACCCATTCAGGACACGTTCCTGTCCTTACATCTCTTCTTCCCACTCCGACGCTCTCCTTCCCTCACTGGACCCTTCTGGATCATCCAGGATAATCCCCCACTTTAGGATGATTGATTTCATCACACTGCAATGTGAACACCTTGGGGGGCGGGGCATTATTCTGTTCTCCCCAAACCCTTTTGGGGCCAGCTTGTTTCTCACTGCTTCTCCTGAGAAAATGTCACTGGCAGCGAAGTCACCTCCCCTCTCGCCCCATTGTATGAAAACCCCTTCCTCTGTCTTTGCCATGAGATGTGGCCTCTGTTTCTGTTGGTGTAGACCCAGATACAACTTTTCAGCTTCTCCCACTTTCCTCTGAGCTTCTTTTTCTCCACTGATCTCTTTATTTTTGAAACCAAAGCCTGCACCATTTCGTATAGAGACCTCTACTTAAATTAAAAGTACTAAACAGTTAAAACATCTCAAAGTTGTATCTAGCCAGCGGACCTGTTTTCTGATGGAGAGCCATGGCGTTGTTTCTGCATCTCCCTCCCTCCCTGGCCTTGCCGAGCTCCGCATAGGCAGCTCACACGTATTTAGCTGATGGGCGGCTTGAAGGACACTGTGTGCATACTTATGAATTAATCGTTGGATGTGGTGGGTGGGAAGCGGTCTCGATTGTGCGAGTTGAGTTCGCTAGACGTCTGACCCCGCTTCCTTCTGCCCTGTTAGCTCTGTGGCTCTTCCTCTGTGAGCTCTAGTTGGAGAAACATCACCACGCAGAACCACAACCACCCCACCCTGCTCCTCTCTGTTCACCCGTATAGCACAGTATCCCTTTAAGAAAATAAAATTGGGCCCTCCCTGGTAGCACAGCGAGTTAAAGCACAGCACTGAGAAGCTAAAGCCACTTCTTCATGAGTTCGATTCCCGCCTGCCTTGGAGGTGATCCACATGGCTCAGCAGACCTCTCCTGACCCGCCCGCTGCTCCCCTCAGCAGTGTGCTTCATCAATCTGCCTGTTCTGCTCCCCACTCTGTCTCTGGTGAAGCCTCTTACCACCCCTGAGCCTCTGGCCTGTACCCCAGTTCTGCATGCACAAATAAATAAATCTTAAAAAAAAAAAAAAAGAAAAGAAAATTGTCGGGTGCCCTCTGGACCTGCCCAGCCCAGGCTGTGGGGACAGGTGAGCTTGACCATGTCAGTGTTGTGTCCATGCCCAGCAAATCCTCCACCCCGCAGCCAGATCACCCACTGTCGGTGGTGGTCCCTGCAAGCCACGCCCCTCCCCAGCTCCAGCATCATGGCAAGGGGAGAGAAGGTCCCCAAACGCTCCAGCCCCGGCTGGTCTCCTGGGCATGGAGTGCCTTCCCAGCTGGTTCCCGTCAGTTCTGGCCCAGCCTTTTAGTCACAAAGATTTCCGGGAAATATGGTGCTGGTTCATTTCTAAATTAGCTGTCCTCATTCTTGCTATTTCCTACTTTTGGCTTGGGTAAAAGATCGGGTTCTCATATTTAATTTAATGAAGAGCACATTTCAGAACCAAAACACTGCCGTGGGGGCTAAACCAGTCAGAGAGCACCCATGTGGGGCTCTCCCAGGAACCAATGGAATGCCCCCTCTTTGCCTTCACTTTTTTTTTTTTTTCCTTTTCCAACTTTTAATCCCTGTGCTCGGGGGAAGTATTTCTGATCCTTTCGGTGGAGAAAACAGATCCTGAGGCCGATGCAGACGCTGGCAGGCCCAGTTGCAGTCAGTGCTGTGCAAAGCTCTAACCGTCTCCATTGGGAAGGCGGGAGGCCACGCCAGGCCAAGGGGATTGTGTGGCTGGTATCGGGGAATCTGGGCGCTATCTGCGCGCATCAGGACGGCGTGCGGCTGGCCACCGCCTGGCCAGAGCCGTTAATCATCGGACGGCGTGGCACCGCAGTATTTATCTTGTAAGCAGCTGAGCCCTCCTGGAAACATATTGTCCTGGGTTTGTCGCTCCCCATCTAATCAATTCATTACTCACCTGCACGCGCTGTCACTGAGCCGGCAACTGTGAGGACCCGGCTCCTTGGACCCTGACATAAATAAAAAGGAAAAATGTCTTCAGAAGTCTAGAGATTTTTTTTTTAAAGGCGAGACAGATAGTGGAATAGATTTTCTATTCTGAAATTTTAGAAATGTGGTGATTCCGTAGTTTTCAAGGAAGTTTCTTTCTGTTGAAATGGAAACTTCAAGTAAACACTGGCACATAATACTACACATTCGTGCATATAAACACACACGGTGTGGATAGAGATAGATGTCTATATACATGGCTATAGATATATCACCTGCAGAGAGTCATAAATTTCCCCTCCCTCGCTTCCTGAACATCTCCCTTCCCCTCCCCCCTGTTTTCCTCTCCCTCCTCCCTCTCCAGCTCCTTCTTTTTTCCCTCCTTTCCCTTTCCCATTCAGTAGTAGATCAATCTCACCAATGAATGAACACACTACCATACTGCCCATGTAACAAGATGAAGCAAGATAAAGCCCACTTCCCACTTGCTCTCTGCCCTGGTGTGGTGACTTCCCAGTCTCCCCTGCCTCGGTGGCTCAGCCCCTCTTTGGAGCTCTCCTCCCCTCAACTCCCATCTCTCCCCCTGTCCTCCCCACGGCCTGGCTTTTCTTCCCTGCCTTTTGGAGCTAGAGACCTCAGACCCTGGTCTTTGTATGCATTTCCATTGTAGCATTGACAGATCACACAAATGGAGCAGCTAAAAACCACACAAATTCTTAGTGAGATAAGCCAGAAAGAGAAAGAAAAATACCGGATGGTTTCACTCATAGCAGGAGTATAATGGACCAGGCGAGAAAATAACAAAAATAATGAACAACCATAGACCAGAGACATTTTGTGGGGGTGGAGTGGGGAATGGGATCAAAAATGGGGTGGGGGGGGGAAATGCACGAGATTATGGTGATGGCACACGGGTGACTTGGTGATGAGAAACCCGCGGGTATTACAATTGAGATGGGGAAAAAAATAATGTACAAGATGATGTAAAAATAAACTTTAAAAAAAATAATCATACTAATTTATGGTCTGCATATATGCACATACAGATAAAGAACATTATATAATTATGATATAGAACAGTATAATAATGTTACATGATATAATGCTGAGTTGTTAAAAGAATTATAATTTATGTTATACACTCATATTCTATATAATGTTATGTAATTATAATAGATGATATAGCACATTGTATACGTTAGATATGATTAAAATGATTACAGTAGGGCCCTCCCTGGTGGCGCAACAAGTTAAAGCACAACACAATGAAGCTGTCTGCAGCCACTGCAGTACGAGTTTGAGCCCCAACCAGGGAGTGACCCACATGTCTCTCCCACTGCTCCTCTCAGCAGTGTGTTTCAGTATATCTGCTTGTTCTGCTCCCCACTCTGTCTCTGGTGAAGCTCTTACCTACTACACCTCTGCCCTGTACTCCAGTTCTGTATACAAAAATAAATAAATCTTTTTTTACAAAAAAAAACACACACACACACACACAAATTCATGAGCTCTGGTGTCCATCGGTCAGGAGTCTGGGCACAGCCCCTGGGCTGTCTGCTCCCAGTCTCACCCAAGGTGTGACCAAACTCGGTCTCTCTCAAAAGAGGTTTGGGGTCCTCTTCTGAGCTACTTTGGGCCGATTTCTGTTCCTTACCTGTACACTCATTGGGCTTCTCGAAGAGTCACCATAATGAACCCCTGGTTCCCATATGACAGGATTACCTTTGCCTGGATATACCAGCAACCCAAGGGCGTGGGAAACAAGAGTTTAATTACCTCACTCCGCAAGAAAAGTGCATTTCACTGGGCTGAAACTAAGGTGTCAACGGGCTGTAGAAAGGGCTCCATAGCCTCCCCTTTTCTAGCTTCTGGAAGTCACCCAGCCACCTGGCATCCTCCAGTGTCTCTGACTCTGACCCTCCTGCCTTCTTGAAGAGTCCTTATGAATATGTTGAGCCCACTTTGAATATCTAATCTTCCCGTTTGAAGATCAAACCCCTTGTTTGGTTTCATATGCGAAGTACCCTTCCATGTAAGGGAAGATTCACCGGCACTGGGTGTGGGTGTGGATCTGATAGGCTGTGTATACCAACAGCCTTTCTCTTTATTTATATAGCCCCTTCAAACTACTGCCAGAAGGGATTAGCTGAGAAACATCATTCACGTTTCATGAACAGAATTTGGACCTAATTTTAGAAAAGTTGAAAGGATCAGCCTGGATTTTGTTTGTTTAGTTTTTTCTATTAGTTCTATTCAGAACTTTCAAGAAACTCTCCATATGGGGGAGTCCAGTTCATGTGGCATTTCCAGCGATGATGGTTATAAACAACTGCTTTGTTTTGCTTTTTTATGTAAAAAAAAAAAAATGTAGAAAGATTTTTCCACTGGAAAAGTGCTATATCCAAAGAAATGTCATTGCATTATAATCAGTTTCTAGAAATTATAAAATGCTTTACTTCTTTTATAAATTCATATACAGAGCTTTTAGTTTTCCAGAAATACTAATTTCAATCTGAAATACCAGATGATATCAGCAATACAAACAGTTGCGGACAGAACATCCTAACAACCAAGTATTGAAGATAGCTACATGAAGCTTTTTTTTGACAAAATTGCAGGGTAGTTTTATTTTCCCCTCTTATTAAAGATAGCAGTCCTCCACTTTATTTTATTGCCTTTTTTTCCCCCACAAATAATGTCTTTATAATCAAGACACTTTTTTGGGTTTTTTTGTTTGTTTCTTTCTTTCTAGCTTAAGAAATGTATAAAAACTCCAGAGATCCCTTCTAAACACGTGAGGAACTGGGTACCAAAAGTCTTGGAGCAACGAAGACAAGGTTTGGAGACATATTTACAGGTAAGAGGTGGTTAGCGCCTCAGTTAATATATAATGTATCATGAGTCATCTTCTATTTCATTATTTTCTCTTGGAATTTATGGTTAAGATGGAAAAACATATCAAGCAACCAAGTACTATGAAATCTAAAATTAGAAATATGGTGTTGGTTTGTTTTTAACTAGGTTCTGTTTAAATTGTTTATATAAGTGAAGGGAGTAAAAGTTGAGTAGAAAGTTAAAACTCTAGAAAGATAAAGACTAACATGGAAAGGAGCTATTCAATTTTATAAAGTGTGATTCTACAAGTTACTTTGGTTTTGTCTTTTGTTTTCCTCATAGCATTTCCTTTAGGTGTTGGGTTCTGGGAGACAGAGAGAGAAACAGCATTTTTATTCTTTGGAATCAAACTGAGAATGAGCGTGTAAGATTTGCTGGTGAGGAAGCACCAGCTTCTGTGAAAATCAGAATGTGTGTTTTGCAAAGAATGTATTAGGGTGGTCTTTTGTTTTGCACCTGAGCGGAGCAAGCAGGACTTCCTAAGAAAGATAAGATGAAAGCACTCTCTTTGCCAAGGGACAGAAAAAGCAAAGGATCAGATGGTGCAATGTCAACTTCTCCAAGTTTCAAAAACAAAAGGGCGGGAGGCCTCACGTGAATCTTCAGTGAAGCCATCAGCAGTTCAAGTTGCTCAGTGCAGGCCAAGAGCTGAGAGGGCAAAGTTTGTGTTCAGTGGGACACTGAGTTTGGACTTGAGGAAAACTTGTCTCTCAAAAAAAAAACAAAACCTGGCTCTCCCTGGTGGAGCAGCGAGTTAATGCCCAGCACTGCGAAACTGGGCGTGGCCACTTTGGTGTGAGTTTGATCCCCGTCCCGGAGGAGACCCCCATGACGCGGCAGACCTCTCCTGTCTCCCCGCTGCTCCCCTCAGAGTGTACTTCATCAGTCTGCCTGTTCTGCTCCCCAATCTGTCTCTGGTGAGTCCTCTCACCACCCCTGCACCTCAGGCCTGAACCCCAGTTCTGTATGCATACATAAATAATAAATCTTTAAAAAACATGTAGGAGGAAAAGTCCTTAAATAACTTCTATTAAGTTAAATCTCATATTAAAAAAAGAAACCTAAAAAACAAGAGCCAGACTTCACCTGAGAGTTAAGAATTCACTATGGTCATGTATCCATCTGACACTTGCTACAGCACACAAATGGGCAGTGGTGACTGTTGTCCCTTCATGGCCTTTGTCATGCATGTCAGCATTAAGCTTAGCGTGGTGACCGGTCTGGGTGCTGGCCTGTATGAAGCCGCGACACTGTTTCCTCTGCTGAGCGTTTCTGAGAGATCGTACCCAAGTCCCCAGTGATTGGAAGCTGAGGAGTCACCCCACAGGCTTGTCCTGAGTGACATATTGAGGGGACCGCCTGCCAGTAGGATGACATCAAGAGCATACTGATGGCCTCCTGTGGTTGGCATGGTCACAGAAGTTTGCTGACACGCAGGGGGCCTGGGCCCCTCTGGGGGAGACTGTCTCCCTTACCTGTTTTTGTTCTTTCGCTTTTGGACACGGTTGAGGTTCCTACACTTCCTCTCCCTGGGAGAGAGGGATGAAAGGAAACGAGGCCCACAAGGAGAGGAAAATGTGTGGTCTTCTTCCTGGAGACTCTTGTCTGTAGAGCTGTGAGTCTTCCCGAGCTTCAGGCGACACTGAAGAGCAAAACCAAACCAAAGAAAGCAAAAAGAAAAGCATGAGACTTTATACTTTGTACGTAAGGGTAAAAATGCCTGTTCTCTGTAATTAAGTGGGCTGTGTAAACAACGTGCTCTTCTTTGTAAACCAGATTCTCCAGAGAGATTGCCTATCTTCAAGCTTTAATCCTGAAGAAAGCTTTACTCTTTTCCTCCCATTGTTCTTGATACAGTGACTTCCATGCCTACTCTGTGTAAACATTTTAAGTTGTTTGTACTTTGGTTGTAAATATGCGGAGAAAATCATCTGGCACAGAGGGGAGTTTACAGTGAGGCGCAAATTGAGCTTAGAATTTTTTATTCTCAGAAATAGGGTTTGAAAGATGTGGTGGGAAGGCTGAGAGGACTGGCTTCCTGTTGCCCTTTTAACATCCAGTCTTGCCCTCGCTTGAGTGCCTGAGGAGTTCAAGGGAGCCTTCTCTCCTCCCTGTCCCCTGACAGGAGGTACGGAGCGGAGCGTGCGAGTGCTTTTCCCATCCCTCATGAAAGGAAAACTCTGGGCTAATCATTATTTCTTGGTGACTTCTGGTGTTCATATTTTTAATTTTTTCATCAGTGAATTTATTGTCCTACATGGTTGTTAATTTTTCATTCTCCCACCACCTCAGCACCCCTAATCCATCTGCCATGTTCCTCATGCTCTTCCCTCCTCTGTTCTGACCCCTCTCACTTGCTGGATGCCTCAGATCTATGGTCAGCTTGCAAGTTCTGTCTTGTCCCTGACCCTTTGTTCAGCTTCTCTTGTTTCTGCATATAAGTGAAACTATCCAATATTTATCTTTTTCCTTCTGATGTATTTTGCTTAGTATAATCTATTCCATCTCCATCTGTGTTGCTGCAGATGCCATGAGTTTATATTTTTTGATCACTGAGTAGGGTTCTGTGATGTATATATACCACATCTTCTTGATCTGCTCCTCTGTTTTGGGGCATTTGGGTTGCTTCCATATCTTGGTTATTGTAAATAGTGCTGCAGTAAACATAGGAGTGCAGGTTTCCTTTCTAATTACTGGCTTTGTGTTCTTTGGGTAGATGACTAGATGTGGAATTGCTGGGTCCTGTGATTTAAGTTCCTTTAGAAGTTAGACCACCCTCCCTGGTGGTGCAGCAGGTTAAAGCACAGCACTATGAAGCTAACCACAGCTGCCTCAGCACAAGTTCGATCCCCGGCCAGGGAGGTGACCCACATGGCACAGCAGACCCCTCCTGTCTCGCCTGCTGCTCCCCTCAGCAGTGATTTCAGTAGACCTGCCTGTTCTACTCTCCACTCTGTCTCTGGTAAATCTTCTCATCACCCCTATACCTCTGGCCTGTACCCCAGTTCTGTATGCATAAATAAATAAATCTTTAAAAAAAAACTTAGGTACAGTGTCTATTGTGTGGCCCAAAGCCATCTCTGAGCATCCTTTTTCATCTTTTCTTTATTGTTTAAAAAATACTAGCAGTTACTATTTGGGATTTTGTTTGTTTGTTTGCTTGCCTGCTTGTTTTAGGGAGCTTTTCTCCAAGTTCTATACACGCCACCTCCAGTTTTTGGTTTTTGCTTTTTAATCACTGTGAGGATTACACGGTAGGTATAATGTGTCTGAGAGCAACTGCCTACATGGAAGTGAACTTCAGGTCTTCATGTTTTTGCTCATCTCAGCAAATTTTCAAACCGCTACATAGCATAAGCTGGCTGGGATTGTGAAGTCAAACTGCAAAAGATACACTTAGAGCAGCAGATTTCTAATTAAGATCTTAGAATTACAGTTCTCCCTAAGTCAGTCTTACTTCTGAGAGGAGTTTTTGTACTATTTCCACACATATAATCTTAAGTACCTGTAGAGGTGAAAAAAGAAAAACCTTCCTCCTTCTGTAAGATATATTTATCCTTTTCCCTACCTTCTACTTTCATGATATGAAGTCATATCCATGCATTTTTTTCCCTAGCCATCCATCGCTGGTGTAGACTAATGAAGTTTTCTCTTTCCGTCTGCCCTGGGTGAGGGAAAGGCCTTGATAAAGCCAAATTGGTGCAGGTCTCAGCTCGAAAGACCTGCTGTTCTGCCTGCTGCCTTCCCTACAGCTCAGGCCCTTAGGATTTTGAGTTTACTTCACAGATGAAGAAGTGATAAAACAGCAACTTTACTTCTTACCAAGGAAATCCTGAAAACCGCAACAGAAGAAAAGAACAGCTCTTTATGAATACTCAGGAGTGAGGCTGGGGGCAGTGAATGGGAACACACAGTTGAAACTTCCTAAAATCACTGGTGAAGCCTATAGCAGTCACGGGATCCATGAAAGTCCTGCTTATAACATGAGACAAACTGCTCTTTGTTCTCGTTAAAGATTGTGAACGGTGTGTTAAATAATATTAATGGCTGGGATTGTCAGTACTTAACAGTACTTTCCTTGTACAAGTGATTTTATTGATCGATACAGACTCAATGTAACGGGGCAGATTATTTTTACTGATTTTATCGAAACCTTAACCAAGTTTGTTAGTGCAGCACATATCTTTAAATAGATCTAGATGATGATGTAGATTAAGAAAAGCAAACCACCATCCATCTCTTTTTGATCTGTTAATAACTTAAATCCATCATTGCTGGCCAGTGTTTTCAGCTTCTGTTCTGCATACTTGTTTTTGTTGTGTCCGGTGAGAAAGCCAGGAACCTTGTTTCACGGGTGGTTTTTCCTACAGGAAACCCCCAACCACTTATCCAGCACTTGGCAGGCAAAAATCATGATCACAACTGGTGAAACAACTGACAGAATTGGAAGGAGACAAACTTTAGACGTCTCTGTGTTCAAAATGTAATTGTTGTAGGCAGTGACCTGTAGTCTTAGGTTTATGGTAGTTTCCTTAAGACTTTCTTGTGCTAAGCTTGAAGTACTTTATGAAGGCAACACATAAGATAGAGGACAGTGTGTGGTAAAGGCCTGCACAAGTTTTAGTCATGGAGAACTGTGCTGCTGAATGTCAAATGCACTTTATTTTTCTCAGTGATTCACTTGCTTCCAGTTGATGTCAACATGACATACTTGATTTTAAATAATTGTTTGTGCAGGACCAACTTTTAAATATCTGAGCCCAATCTTCTCTGTTATTTCATTACTGAAACAAGCCACTTTCCTTCCAAGAAAATAATTAAGCCAGGACTTAACAAATTCAGATAATGCATTTTTGCTCACCCTGGACAGGCGAATGGGAGGCGCCTGGCCTACAGAGCAATGGACAGCAGGCCATCAGAGGTCACAGAGGTCAGTGGAGGTGTTATGATGACAATTTGGAAAGCTTTATGCACCCCCAGAAGTTAATAATTTCACAGCGAGGCATCTGTGTGAAAGAAGGGAATGCAGTGGGCATACACCCCAGTACACGGTGGCCCCCAAGTTTTACCTCAGTCTAACACTTAAAACCCAGGGAGTTTTTTATATATGTATATATATATAATATTTTATTTTCACATCATTTTTTGCCTTTTCCATCTATTTGTGATCCCCATGGGCTTCTCATCACCAATTCACCCATGTGTTATCACCATAGTCCCATGCACTCCACCCCCCTCCATTTTTGATCCCATTCCCTACTTCACCCCCATAAAATGTCTCTGGTGTATATATAGTTGTTCATTATTATTATTATTACCTCCCCACCCCCACCCCCAATCCTTTATGCTCCTGACCCAGGGAGTTTTAAATTTATTAATTCACCATTGTTGACCATCTTGATTTTACAGTCTTTGGCAATAAAAAAAAAAACAAAAACAAAAAAACTCTCCATTGCCATTAACTGACGATAATGTCCTAAACTAGAGCTTGTGTTACTAAGATGAGTGTTGTGGGTCACGTCTTGTCTGGAGCTGGCTGTGCTGTTGGCAGGGCTCACGGCCAGTGTGTCTAGAAAGTGGACCGTGTGTGTAGGCAGCAGCACACAGACCTGGCCTCCTTTCCAGAAAGCCAGCTCAGAGCTAGAAACGTCGTCAGTGCTGCGGTCACCTGCATGTGGATAGGGGAGAGAACACACACTACCAAATTCATCTTAAAATGTAGGTGGCCGTGTGTGATAAATCTTAACTCCCCCACCCCACTGGCATTGTATTTCTAGGAATATCAGCCCTGTCAATGTGGTTGCAGGGACTTGAGTCTTTCTCCAAATCCATTCAGAGGGGATTTTAGGAAGCCTGCCGTTATTCTTTAGGTCATCTGATGGATCTGATCTGTGTGTGATGGAGTCCCAAATTTTAAAAGAACTGTCGCAGTTATGCTAAGTTCACGTTCAGCTTGACTCCAGCTTGATCAGAGGAAAAGTCCTGCATGCCTACTGCATGGGCATGAATTTCCTGGTAGAAGTCATTTATCTCCTCATCAGCTTCTAGACTTCTCTCTTCATTCACAGGCAGAGTCTGTGTTTTTAGCAAAAGAGTAACTTTGCTGTTATGAGATGCATGTTTAATGACTTTGGAAAACATTAAGAAGTCATTCTGGGGAATTCTTCCACCTAGACCCCTGGTTCTAAATCCAGGGCAGCTGTCCCTCACAGGGAACATTTGGTGGTGCGTGGAGACTATTTTGGGTTAGCATGGCTAAGAATGGGGTGTTGCTAAATAGTGGGAGTCAGGGATGTTGCTAACCACCCTGCAGTGCATGGTAACAGCCCCACCCCCTGCATTTGAACCCCCCCCCCCAGTGATGATAATGTCAAGTTAGATAACAGATCTTGCAGAGATGCCTCAAATTATGGTGGGCTCCCTTAGGCTTTTTCCTAGGCAAATCTTACATGATATTTAAGTGGCTGTCATCTATAATGCTTTATAAACTCCTCTTTAATTGAAAACTATATGACAGGCATACTGTATGTTTAATATTCCTTTCAAACAAGTTGTTTTTTTTTTTAAACTTCTTTGTCAAGGAAATGTTCAACATTATAAAAAGTAGACAGAATAATATAATAAAATTCCAGATTTTCACCATATGTCTTCAACAGTTACTAACTCTGGGCAGTCTTGGGTATATTTTCACACTTACCCCTCTTCCCCTGTTATTTTGAAAAGCCCTAGATGCCCTGTTTTCATCCACACATATTCGATATCTTCTCCAATAGATGAAGCTTTTTTTTTTCTTTTTTAAACAACATTAGTAAAGGCTCCTTAATAGTCCGTCCTATTGATTTGTTATATTTTACTTAATGTTATACTGTACTTCACTGTTTCTAGCTTTCCCTTAGAGTTGGTATTGTTTGTTCGTTTCTTTTAATTCTTCACCTGGCACCTCATTCGTGTCCTACAGGTGAAGTAAGAGTGTGCACACTAAGCAAGGCGAGAACGAAGGCCAGCCCCTTAATTTCATTAAACACTCCGTAACTGGTAAAGATTAATGTACATATCTCTTGCTAATTCTTTCCAATTACTTAGTTCATATAAATTCCCAAGCCTGGTTCATTATGCTGAAGTCAGGTGGTAATTTTGAACAGTGTTCCGACAACAAGGGGATTTTCCTGGTATAACCTTGCCCTCCACTCGGACTCCCAGCAGATTTCGGTCCTCAGCCTGCAGTCCATTCATTTTCTGCTGAGCCTAATTGCTGCCGACTGGCTGCCACAGGTAACCTGGATCGCCAGCGTTTAAGGAGGCAGGGACTTCTGAGAACAAATAAGGAAAGATTAATTGTTTGTTTTGTTCCTTCCCGAGAGAAATGTGGGTGCTTAATCAAGAAAAATAATTTCTTCTGTTGATTTGGCTTATTTGGAGAAAAGATAATTGTGTAAAGGTGGGTGTGAAATGATGCCTTTTATAAGAGGTATTGCCACTTACCTACACAAGAGACAGGAGGCAGGGAAATAAATGTAAGTCGCTGACGAAATGGATGAGGATGGCTCCCATCTCTCATAGTAAGTAATCTGGCTGCTGGGCTTTTATTTGTACCAATAGTACTAGCTAGTATTGTCATTTGTTTTGTCCGGGTCTTTGGAAATCTAATCAAGGAGACAGTAGTCTTAAAAAAAAAAAAATCAACAACACTTTTCCAAATTGTTCTTAATTGCTGGAGTACAAAGTGAGCTAAATGCTGTGATGTTTCCAATTAAAGAAACTGTTTCAAGCCAGTGCTATTAAATCTATCTTTCCCCATCTGATAAATAAGCTATCAAAGGATGGAGAGATTAACTGAGAGCAATTAGTTCCACATTTCTTAAAATAGGTAAAAGGTGAACCAACATTATTAATGATTTTTGGCTATTTCTGGCCTGGTAACTGTACACTTGTGCCTCTGGCCAACAGGAAAGAGCATCGGTTAAGTGTTATTATATTGCTTGTTATTTTTAGTAACTAGTTCAGTTCTGCTTTCAAAACCTCAAGGTTTTGTCATAAGGATTTTTGATGTGCTGTCCATCAAAGTTGGCCCTGGAGTTCGGAAAGGGGGACAGTGAATAAATCACAGGAGAAATGTGCATAATCCTTCTCACAGGCAGGGGTAGGGCAGCAAAGACTGGCGTGTCCACCCTCGGCAGGTGTGAAAACAGTCTTTCCAGAGAAGACCGAGTAGCAAATGCTGTAGGCCACAAGATCTCTGCAGATCTACACACCTCAGCAACTGCAGTGTGAGAGCTGGTGCGTATGAGACAATCTAGAGCCAGGCAACAGGCTAGCTAGAGCCCTGGGCTGTAGCTGACCACTGGACTTAGAGACAGCTGGCCAGATAACAGCAGGAGCCCACAGTGAACTGGTTTGGGCGGCCTGAGTTCAGATCCCAGAACCTTCACTTCCTGCTGTACACATCAGATTCGTAACTTCTCTGAGCACCAGCTACCTTTTCTGTAAAGGGAGATTTAAAAAAGAACAAAAACAAAAACCTAGCTCAGCAGGCTCATCGGGGATTTGAAGTCAGTCTGCCCAATAGGGGTCTTTTATGATGACGCGCCAAGTCCTCAGTTTCCACTGGCAACAGAATAATAACCAGCAGGCCAACCTTGAAATTTTTAGAGAATATGTTGGTCAGAGGAAATGATTTGAGAAGTGCAGGGTGGGCTTCTTGGCCGGCAAGGGGGAAGGGTGGTGTGTGGGCCAGATCCCTGCCCGCATTTGTTCGGGATACCCATGGCCTCTGCAGTACCTCGTGAGGTGGTTTACAGGCTGTGTTCTCTGCTTTCAAGTAAATTCACAGGAAGCACAGTGGCTTAATAGGATTCCTGTAAAGAAACCACAGATTAAAGGCAAAGTAGGAAAAGTAGGCCGGGTGTCTGGGGAAGAGCAAGATGGCGGCAGAGCCTCACCTCCACGTGCCTGAATCCAGAGTGAATTCCAGTTGTGACTTTGTAGTTAACAGTTGATAGAAAGTCGAATACTCTTGAAAACACCCCTGTTTTTGCCTTCTCTACATTTTCTTGACGACATTAACAGAATGGGTATGGGTTCTTGAAAGAGTTTGACTTTTTCCACAAAAGTTTGTTTCCTCAGTGGAAGTTGTGACGACAATCCCACTTCTCCTGTTTACCAACCCTTGTAGTGATTTGAGAGGGCTTGTGATTGTCTCTTGTCTCAGAGTTTTCCTGTAGCAAATAAATAAATATACTGATCTTTCTTTTTCCTTGGCAGATGGTGTCCACATTGACACAGAGTGAGGCACCAATGTCACAGAAAAAGATATGATAGAATTCTGATCATCTGTCTTTGTTACTGGTCTAACCCATTCTCCATGGGACACTAACCTTGGTTGGCTGGGGCCCCACTGAGACCTGCCTAATATGCTCATACTCAGCACTGTCATCCCCAGGATGCTCTTGGGGTTCATTTCAGGCACTATGTTTTTACCCTTATCAGTCCCTGTTGGAGACTTTCTTCACAGATCCTCTCCCATAGGATTTTGGAAAATGTGTGCCAATCTTAGGTTCCTTTGTAAAATCACTCTGCTCACTAAAATACTCCCTTGACCGTGCATGGAAGCAGCTTGTGTTTAGCCAAAAGAGTATGTTCTTCTTCCCTCCCTGTCAGTACCCATGTTTAGTGCTTTACTCCCTTTCTCTAAAATCATCATGGCGGTTTCCTTATTAGCACTGGCTGTTTCTGTTCACCTGGAGTAGACTCTGGGCTGAGATGCCTTCTTAGCTTCATTGCTGGTCATGATCCCCACCTACCAAAAATCACTTCATGGTTCCTTGTCAGGTATCTCCTCTGATATTCTTAGGCTTGGTGTTTAGAACTCTAGCTTGTTCTACGTGTGCTAAATGGCTGGCCACTTAACTTACCAACTGTCATCTATCTTGGTCCCTATGTTTATCTTACTCTGGGCTGGTGCATCTCATTTTCTCATCTCTTTACCAAGGTATCCTGCAGAATCCATTTCCTATTCCCCCTTTTTCATGGGAACGTCCTTGTCTCTCCACAGCCAAAGGCAATTTCCCCAAAGCTCTAAGTTAGCTTAGCTGGCCATCATCTCATCACATTTTACCTTCTGCTGTGGCTCTTGGGGTATTGATCTTTTCTACACCAAGTCATCAGTCCTGTTGTCACCCACCTAGGCATCCTAGGTGCTATTCTAACAGTTTCTTTTATTTTTGTCCCTTTCTGGTAGTTTAGAACATAATCTTAGACTCAAATATAAGTAGTGTTGACTTTCACTCTGCAGTATTTCATGCCGTCGTGTTCTCTATACACTGGTAGTGCTATTTCTGTATTAATACATAGTGGAACATTTAAAATCTGGAGGGCAAACAAGAAAAAAAGATACTTGTCTATTAGACTACAGTAAATTGAAATATGATAACACATTTACCTGTAGATCTACAAAGATTAAAACAAAGCATTAAGAAGTAAACACACCCGTATACTTTCCAGGGTACTGCCAATTGTGGCAGCCTTTTGGAAAAGCAGTATTGCAGTTTCCAATCTGTGAATGTATGCCACATTTATTGTTGCATAATTAGGCTATGCTGCATATTAATTGCAAATTTCATTGCAATATAATGACAAAAATTGCTCAATGATAAGGGAATTGGTTAAAATGTATCAGAATGCTTATAGATACAGAAAGAAATACAAGAAATTCTCTAAGGATTTTTAAAAAAAAGTAATATTCTATCTTATAATCTGTAAACATTTACAAGTCAGAATGCTGTGAAGACCAGATGGAGGGAAATCTTATAACCAGTCCAGCTTGCAAAAAACAGGCAAATAGAAGGTCCTACCTTCTCATGGTTGTAGTTTTTAAAGCTTTTTTAAGGAATCTGTATTATTTCTTCTCATAAACCTAACTTGCTAGTCCCCTCTTTTTTTTGGCACAATAAGTCACATGAGTTTAGTAACCTTGCCATGCTAGCAAATAGCCAAATAAGAGCATTTGCTGGGGACCTTCGAGAATGACAGTCACTCTTCTAGACGGATACTATTTATTTTTCATTGGCACACAAAAGGTTGCTAAGCATCCCCTGGTCAGGTTCTGCCAGCCCTTTACGCCGGTAATTGCATTGTTCCGTCTCTTTATTGAGGAATCCCTTGCCAGTAAGTTTTTGGGAGGGACAGATGTCAAGGATGAGAAGCCACAATGAAGTACCCGGGACTGAGCCAAGATTATGCTGCTCAGGTCATTCTACAAAACTTGTCAGTTGCTGCCCAAATAAATGCCTAGAGTGCGTAAAACACGGAGCATAGTGACCCCAAGAAGAAAAATCAATTGCAATTCATATTTCATATGTCTATAATTGCTTGTGAAAGCATGGCCGTGGGTTGTTTGCAAGGCAGTTCTTCCTCCCCTCTTGTTTCCTCTCTTTTCTCATTTCTAATGGCCATGTCTTTCACATGCTCTGGTTTATGGTGATATAAAATTTGGACTTTTTTTTTTTAATTGTCCACATTACTGTTCTTATTGTTGGGGCCCTAGACTGGATTTGATCAGGGCATTGAACTATAGACAGGCAGAAGCCAGGCATTAGGAACAGCTACGAGGCTTTGAGATCCTTAAAGCTTTGGGTGTTTTGTTTTTGTTTTTTTTTTTGTTGTTGTTGTTTGTTTATACATTGAGGTGAGGTGAGAGGTGGGATTTGTGTAAGAAATTATTATTCCTCGGGAGTGTTATTCATTTATTAGGGTTTTAAATATCAGAAGGGGATTTTGTATGTGTGCTTATGATCTCAAATGTTTTCTTAAAAAATAAGCTGTGGGGCCATCAGCCCTATTCAGTTGGAAAATCACCCGGTCCATCTATCCTATCAACCCTCTCTGGCTCCAGTCCCTCCCCCCACCCCAACTCTTTCTCATGAGAAGCTACTTTTGGATTCGTAACCCTTCTGTGGACTGAGATGTCAGAGGGATGGAGAAAATGCTGTTCACTTTATGGATTACTGTTAGGTCAACAAAACTTTGGCAGCATTGATTAACTTGACAGTGAGTACAGCAGTATATTTATCACTTATGGCTGTGCTGTAGAAAATCTAATAAGAGGCAAACAATTCCCTTTAGAGCAGTAACAGGTTCACTGTGGCTAACGGTGCATGCACTGGAAATTTCTGCCTTTAAATTATACCCTTGCCACTGGTTGGGTCATTGACTCAAAGCCACTGCCCTTCTACAGTCATGCCAGTGTTCTTAATGTCATCACAGTTATTTGACTTTAATAAATATTCAAGAGGTTATGGATATGTAGTGTTTTTAAAGATCTGAGTAGATGGATTAGATCCTGTTCAAGGATGAAAATTTTTAAATAATAGCTAGAAATCGAGAGTTCTATTGTCTGTACCTAGGGATATCAGAAGGAAATTACCTTCCCCAAACAATGTTATATAAATTAGATTGTTTCACATGGAGGTCTTTGGCAAGAATTCAGTCTCCACCAAACATTGTAAAGAAAAGTACTTATATTAGTCTTTGGTGAGAAATAACAATTAAAAAACCTTGATAGAAATCTGGTAGGATATTTAATTGTTTCCTTTTTGGCATATCAAAGGTAGCCCATTAAGATTTAATATTTGGTGGCTCTCCCTGGTGGTGCAGCGGGTTAAAGCACTGCACTGAGAAGCTAAAGCCACTTCCACATGAGTTCGATCCCCACCTGCCCCGGAGGTGACCACATGGCGCGGCAGACCTCTCCTGACCCGCCCGCTGCTCCCCTCAGCAGTGTACTTCATTGATCTGCCTGTTATGCTCCCCGCTCTGTCTCTGGTGAAGCCTCTCGCCGCCCCTGAGCTTCTGGCCTGTACCCCAGTTCTGTATGTACAAATAAATAAATCTTTAAAAAAAAAAGATTTAATATTTGGTTTTCTTCCTTTTACATACTAAAGCACTATTCACATGCCCATATGCCATTTGGAGCTTTAATAGTGATATGAAATATACTCATGAGAAATTAGGACAAGATAAGTTTGTTGGATAACACCAATCACATCTATGTCACAGACTATATGCAACTGTGAGGAATTCAGTAGATGAGGGTAAGGAATAAAAAGGTTAGATTTTTAAACTGTTGCAATAACTCTGCAACTGAAGAGTATTTGATATGGCAGTTCTTGTCATTTTATAGTATATAGAAAACCTGAAAACAAAACCATCTTTGCTAGGGCAATTCTTATTTCCCCCTGGCAGTGTTTTTCTTTCACATAAACTGTTTTTTAGACTTTTAGAAAGGTACCTGATTGATCTTGTTCACTCATTCCTATGGTATGCTAAAATTCACACTTGAGCCAGAGATCTGGTAAAAATAACGTGTCAGGGTTTGTATTTTGTTGTTGTTTTTGTTTAGCACTTGGTATTTAGTTAGAAAACATCTTGAATCAAAGGCTCTTGTACAGTAGCATCTCTGAGATGATATAGTTTTCTTTGTTGGGAGAAAAATATTCTGCCTGAATCAATTGTCTAGAGGTTTCCTATAATAAGGCAGCTTGTGGTAGGAAGAAAAGAAACACCGTGCACAAGGAATTCCCAAGGCAGTTTGTTTTTAGAAGAAAAACTGAGCTCACCTGGTGCATGAATACATTGAAAAGCAAGACTTAATAAGAGCCAGTTTAGAAAGAGCCAGAGCTTAATGTGCAACTAGTCCCTGTCAGTGAGCTCTTCCTGTATGTGCCTTGGAGATTCTAAAAGGTGGATCAACCCCCATTACTCTTCCTTGTGCCCTGCGAAGTCCTGGTTTGAATCAGTAACATTCAAGCCTGTTGATGTTCCTGTTCTGATTTAATTCCATGAGAATCTGTTCTCCTCTTCAATCTGTAAGATAAACATAATGCTTCTCCTTCTGAAACAGCCTCTTCTGAGCCTCTTCTGGGTTTCACAGGTTACGATACAAATCCCCCCACCACTTGCCCTCGTGAACAGAGGCCGGGTATTGATTAACTATCACGCTGGCATCAGAACTACTCTTAGGATTCAATTTTTTTGTTGTTTTGCATATTTTATTGATCAAAGTGGTAAATGAGCATCAAGCGTGCAAGAAGACGATGAATTGTTTACTTGCATAAAATAACCTTTCAATAAGGGAAGATGCATAGCGTTCACTTTGGTTCTGTTCTGCGGCCCGAAGCAGATGGCATTCAGCTGCTATTGATTTGCTTCCATAGTTAAGGAGCAGCCTGCAACCCTGCATGCCCGCCGCATCGTGAGAAGGGGTGTAGGTTTGGGGATCAGGGTGCAAACCTAGAAGGACCGACAAACCCTCTCTAAAATCTTAAGGAAAAACAAATCTCATTTGAAAACCCAGAATGTCGACTAAGGGGAAACTTGCATGAATGTCCTCAGATGTGTGGTAGTGCTTTTAAAGGAAGATGTGGTCTTTTAAAGAAATGATGTGGCCATCACTTATGCAGATGTCTCTAGAGAGTAGCAAATAAGTAATAATCCAGCATACTAATTTTCAGTGTGTGTTGTATTTATGCTTATAACAAGAGCTAGCTGCTTATCTTGTCTTTTAAAAAAAAAGTTTTAGTAAGACATACTTTAAGCAATTTTTTTCCTCCTATCTGTGAGGTAAAATTAGCTAATCTGCGGCTATGTTATGTAATATCCACCACTCAACCTCTGACCTTAAACATACACATGTATGTGTATACACACGCACACAAGTTGCTGTCACAACTCCCTTCTTACTCACCAGCTGTGCCATCTCTGTTTATACCACTGTCCACCCATACCTTTTTTTTTTCCCTGAAAGATTTATTTATTTATACCTACAAGAACTGGGGTACAAGCCAGAGATGGTGGGGGGAGAGAATTCACCAGAGAGCAAGGAGCAGAGCAGGCAGAGGTATTGAACACACTGCTGAGGGGAGCAGCTGGCAGGTCAGGAAAGGTCTGCTGCACCCTATGGGTCAGCTCCGGGGTGGGGATCAAACTTGTGCTGCAGGGGCTGCAGACAGCTTCACAGTGCTGCGCTTTAACCCCTTGCGCCACCAGGGAGGGCCTGTCCACCCATACCTCTGTCGGCAGTCATATCTGGTGTTGAAATTTCTTTCCATAATAGGTCCTTACAGATGTTGAATTAATAAATATTTGCCTCGAAGCTGCATCCACAATGGCTTTTACATTTCAAAAACCTCCCAGTGATGGCTTTTGTAAGTATGGAAAAGCTGTTGTCAACGACCATATAAAATATTAGTAAAAGTATTATTTTCAAAGATTTACCTATTTGTGCATACAAGAACTAGGGTACAGGCTAGAAGTGTGGGGGTAGGAGGATTCACCAGAGACAGAGTGGGTGGGGAGCAGAACAGGCAGATTGACGAAGTACACTGCTGAGGGGAGCAGCGGGCGGGTCAGGAGAGGTCTGCCCTGCAGTGTGGGTCACCTCCAGGGCGGGGATCGAGCTCGTGCTGCAGTGACCACTCACAGCCTCACAGTGCTGTGCTCCAACCCATGGCACCACCATGGAGGGCCCAGTAAATGTGTTTATACAAGAAGCCTCATTTTTAAATTCAGTGATACCCATCTTAGTCAAGCTTATTAGCTAACCAGCTTAATGTTGTGATAACTTACAAAGTAAAATATTCACCAGGACATTATAATGAAGCTGCTTGCCCATAATAGCAGAACTTTACGGATCTGCTTCACTGGGCTCTTTTTCATCAATAAACCATTATTACAAATGATTATTCTAAAAGCATTCTCATAACTGTTTTTCTTTATAATGGAAAACCCCTTTTTTTTTAATTAAAAATAGTTTTGGAGCTATCAGCTGAGCAAAGAATGGGCGTTACATTAAATAAACAAAAGTCCTCTATAGAAAAATAATAGTTTTCATATAGGAAAACTTTGTTTTCAACCATAGAAGAAGGGACTAACAAAGAGTTATTTTCATTAGCAGTACTGAAGACTGCAGTATTGTTTCTGTTTTCTTTCTTACTATTAGGTTGGTAGTAGAACACATACTTACTATCTTTTAAAAATATCAAGTTCCATCCCTGCCCTGGAGCTGACCCACATGGCACAGCAGACCTCTCCTGACCCGCCCGCTGCTCCCCTCAGCAGTGTACTTTGTTGATCTGCGGACTCAAGAAAGCAGACTCAGAGCGGCGGTGTCCTGTGTCCAGGCGGCCAGGCGGCCGCAAGGAAACCAGCAAGCCGCAGGTGGTGACACTATAGGAGACCTACTGGAGTGTTCTGAGGGCATTAGTGCCTGTAGGCAAGCAGGATAGAGATGATGAAAAATTAAAGGGGTGGGGATCGAACTGACCCCGGAGTGGTCAGGCCAGCTTCCCCATGCTGTGCTTTAACCCGCTGCGCCACCAGGGAGGGCCCAAACAAGATAGTTTTCAAAGACATAATAAGTATGTGTTCTACTACCAACGTAATAGTAAGAAATCTTAAGCTTACTAAGCTTAGGATGCACGGCTTATTCAGCTACTCAGGCGGGGTAACTGAAACCCACTTTATTTGGGTCTTGAACTAACCCAAGGGAAACCTGTGGTTTGAGCCAGTTGATGAAGCTTTTTTGTAGTAAGTACTTGTTCTGCCTGGAGTAGTCATATATACCGAAAGTGGTGTGCTTTACTAGACTTTCATGAGAAAAAAATTAACTCCCCATTCTCTGGGCAACATCTAAAAGTATCAACTGTTTTTAACAACTTTTTTTCCAACCCAAGAAAAATGTGGTCAGCACCTGAGAGTATTTATATAGCCAAGTCGCGTGACAATTAGATTCTTGAATGTGAGGTACAGTAAGAAGGCAGAAAATTCTCTCCTGAGGTTTAATATATAGGCTATGAATTACCCATGCACCATTCATCATTATAGTAAATGTGTGGAATTGTGGGCTCAGTGTTAGGAGTTAATAAAACTCCCAAATTGCCCTTGTGCACATATTATCCACTTTTTTTTTTTTTGAGATTTATTTATATATGTGTACAGAACTGGGGTAAAGACCAAAGGTGTGGTGGGGGTCGGGTAGAGGATTCACCATAGTGGGGAGCAGAACAGGCAGACTGACTGAAATACACTGCTGAGGGGAGCAGCTAGTGAGGTCTGTGCCATGTGGGTCAGCCCCCAGCCGGGGATTGAACTCGTGCTGCGGTGGCTGTGATAGCTTCACGGTGCTGAGCTTTAACTCATTGCGCCACCAGGGAGGGCCAGATACCAAAAGCATTCTCCTAGTGTAAATGATGTAGTTACCAGTGTAAGTCGTGTGCCCTGAACAACCAGGAACAAGTTGCCAATGTCCAGTAGGTGTTTATCTTTTTAAGATTTATTTTTATTTATTTATGCATACAGGAGCTGGGGTGTAAGTCAGAGCTGGGGGGTGGTGTGTGAGGATTCACCAGAGACAGAGTGGGGAGCAGAGCAAAAGGGTCTACTGAAATCCACTGCTGAGGGAGCAGTGGTCTGCTCTGTTATATGTGGCCCTGACTGGGGATCTGACTCAGGCCTCAGCAGCGATAGTGCTGAGACTTAACCCCTAGGCCAACAGGGAAGCCCCAGTAGATGTTTCTGGAGCATTTAGTTTGGAAGCTGCCTGGCTCTGAGCAGAATGTTAGCATGTCATCCTTGCCTTTGAGGAAATTGGTTTGGCTGTTCAGATAGCCAAACAACTGCAATGTGTATTTGGTGCAAGCTTTAAAGGGAAGGTATACTTGAATGCTAATGAGTGGTCAGTTCAGAGAAACCTTCATTTTATATAACTTTATAACAGGATAAAAAGTGGTATTAAATTTAAAGTAAGAGTATCAAAGGTTACATAACAAGCGTTATTTCAAAGTAGTTTTTAAAAGGGCTATTTAAAGTAGTAGCGATAGTGGTGATGATATGAAGTATTACTAATTCTTTATCTATTTCCCCAGATAAAATTTTTTAAAATATTTTTGCATACCAAGAACTGAGGTACAGGCCAGAGGTGCAGGGGGCTGAGAGGAGTCACCAGAGACAGAGTGAGGAGCAGAACAGGTGGATCAACTAAAGTCCACTGCTGAAGGGAGCAGGGGGCGGGTCAGGAGAGGTCTGACACACCATGTGGGTCACCTCCATGGTACTGCGGTGGCTGTGGCTAGCTTCGCTGTGCTCCAACCTGTTGTGCCACCAGAGAGGACCCCAAATATAATTTTTCTTACTAACTGCCAAAAACCACCCATTACTTTCAATAAGAAATTGAGGAAATTGGACTAAAGATAGGTTCTGTTTTTAGTAATATTTCCTCTCAATACTTAAAAAAATAATAATTTAAAATTATTCCAAAGACAAAAGGAAGTGAGAGTCAAATCTACTCTGAAGAGGGAACTCATGTGACCTTTCCTGACATTATTAGCAGGTGAAATAATTAGAGTTTATTGTGACTGCATTCCCCTTTTCCCCCCTGCAATGGACTATTATTTAAATTTTGCACATCTTGTTAAACTAAAGGGCATCTTACCGTCTCGTCTTCCTTTGGGTATCTTAAAGCCCTTGGAACCTGTGATTCTTCTTTGTCTCTGTCTCTTCTCTCTCTCTTCATATCTGTGATTCTTCTTTTCGCTATTTATTTGTTGAGGTAACATTGGTTTGCAACACTGTCTGTGCCTCCAAGGGATAGACACCCTTCACCACCCTCTCACCCTTAAAGCTCCCAGAGTCCTCTGCCATAGTCCTTTGAGTTCTCTGCCCACCGCCTTCCCTCCTCCCCCTCTGGTTAACTCCGTTCTGCAGTCAGATTTCCAGGGTATGTTAGGGTTTTGTTGTATCTGATCCTTTGTTTTGTTTCTCTGTCCTCCATATATATGAGAATCTGATTTTTAAGCAGTTCTGAACGTCAACTTCACATACATCAGATACCCGAAATACAAACTCCCTTTGATTCTCCATCATCTCACCGTCGGGTCCATTGGAGTTCTAATGCAGCCAGGCTTGCAGGATGATACCAGGAGTGAACCGACTACTGCAATTTCAACAAAATCCTTCACACACAAGCAACAAATGAATGAGCAGTTATTCTTAAAACTATGCTTGGATTGCTTCTGTTTATAGTTAGAATGAACATGGTTTGAAAAGGTGTGCTGTTGGGGGTGCTAAATATTCATATTAACGGTGGTGGCCATTCATCAAATTAATAACAGAAAGTCACTGAAAAATCATTGTGATCCACTGGTTCGGTATAGCGTCAGCATCAATGTTTTTCCAGACGTAATCCCTATTTGCATTAATTAATTGCCTGTTCTATCAAAACGGGGTTTGGTAGTAGCGAGTTGCAGCACAGATACACACCCATCACCTTCCTCCCTGCAAACCTGCTCACCCTCCGCAGATGTGGCCATTGCAGCTATCTGTTGGAAGTCTTAATTTGAAAAGTAGATTTTTTTCCAAAACAGTGTTGTCGATTTGGGTTTCAACACTTAAAATACAGAGGATGCTCCAAGTACACCTATCTTTCTATTTCAATTGATCCGATTGATCCTTGTTTTCTCTCCTCACAAATGACACAGGTAGTGAAGCTGGGGATATCCAGACTAACAGAAGCTCCTAAAAAATGAGAGCGTGAACCCC
This sequence comes from Condylura cristata, assembly GCF_000260355.1. NCBI lineage: Eukaryota > Metazoa > Chordata > Mammalia > Eulipotyphla > Talpidae > Condylura > Condylura cristata. The sequence goes on from NW_004567122.1 coordinate 17,163,107, forward strand.
AAGTGCACAGAATTCCCTGGCCGCCCTGCATTCTCCTGCTCAGACTGCAAGCGGGACCCTGCTGTTTAATGTAATTAGTTTCAAAGGGAATGTCACATCAGTCCTCCGGAGTTTATCCGACCCCAAAGCCCTCCTCAGAAAATATCAGTGAGACAAAACAAGAAAAGTTACACTGTTGGGAAGCCAATAGTGAGTTATTTGTTATTCAGGGGTATGTTTTGAAAGAGGCGTGTTTGCAAGTGATTTTGTGGTTGCAAAATGGGCATAGAACACAGCTGCTCTAGGCAGTAGCTGTTTTCCTCTTCCTAAAATGAAGATACGGCAGGCTGCACGAAAGCAAAAGAGAGAAAGTATTTGCAATTTTTTTTTAATAATAATTTATTTGTCACATCATTTTGTGCCTTTTTCCATCTCAGTTGTAATCCCCGTGGGCTTCCCATCACCAAATCACCCCATGTGCCCTCACCATAGCCCAGTGCACTTCCCTCTCCCCACTGTTTCTGATCCCATTCCCCAATCCACCCCCACAAAATGTCTCTGGTATATAGCTGTTCATCGTTATTACAATTTTCTCACCTGGTTCGTTATACTCTTGCTATGAGTGAAACCGTCCGGTATTTTTCCTTTTCTTTCTGGGGCTTATTTCACTAAGCATGATCTTTTCCAGCTCCATCCACATTGCTGCAAAAGGCATGTGTTTTGTTTTTGTTTTTTTTTTTTTTTTTTTTTTTGGTTGCTGAGTAATACTCCATTGTGTATATGTACCCCATCTTTTTAACCCAGTCATCCACTTTTGGGCATTTGGGCTGTTTCCATGTCTTTCCAGTTGTAAATGAATCAGCAATAAACATGGGGGTGCAGGTGTCTTTTTGAATCAGTGTTTTTGTGTCTTTTGGGTAGATACCTAGGAGTGGGATTGCTGGGTCGTAGGGAAGCTCCATGTTTAGCAGTTTGAGGAACCTCCAGTTTTCCATAGTGGTTGTACTAGTTTGCATTCCCACCCAAAGTATTTGGAATTTTAACAGGAGTCTTTTACTATGATATATTTAAAAAGTTAAAGACAAATTAAGTGAGTTCATTTTCAACTTGTGTTCCTCCATGTGCCTTAGGAAGTGACCTGAACAAGGCTGACTCCAGCTCCCTTTTTATCCTCACGGCTGTTCTGCCTATACCAGCTATAGTTAGGGGTTGAAAGAGGAGAGGACTTTATCATTACTTTTTTTTTTTAAGATTTGTTTACTTAGGCATACAGAGCAAGGGTACACACCAGCGGTGCAGAGGTGGTGAGAGGATTCACCAGAGACAGAGGGGAGTAGAAGAGGAAGACTGAGGAAGTACACTGACGAGGGGAGCAGCGGGCTAGACAGGAGAAGTCTACTGCACCAAGTGGGTCACCTCCTTGGCTGGGGATCAACCTCATGCTGAAGTGGCTGTGGCTAGCTGCCTAGTGCTAAGCCTTAGCATTTTGTACCACCGGGGAGGGTCCTATTTTCATTTCTAAGGGCCAAAAGATGAGTTTGTCACATAGAGACAACTTGTTCACTAGTAAACCTGCTCCTGGGTAATTCCCCCCCAAACTACATTCTTGTAGGCCACAAAGTGGGGAGCAGTGATGGCTTCTTCACCTAGCAGTAGGGTGAAGGGCAGGAGCGTCTCCTTAGTTCAGCCTTCGTTTTACATGCCAAAGAGACATGTGTCAGCAGTAGACTCGCTCTGCACCTCTAGGAAAGTCCTGTCTGGCCCCCTTTGGGGAGACCAGCCCCATAGCTTTATATTGAGCCAGCTTTGAGTGTGCTCAGAGCCCCTGGAAGGGCTGTGAGCCCGTCTGCATCCCGAGGTATAGGGAAAACAACCTTGTGAGACCAAACGGTTGTTAGAGAAGGAACATGCACGGCTCTTCAGGGAGAAAGGGCAAGACCTGGGTGCCCAATGAGCACCCACAGAGCACACTTCGTCCACCTGGGAGACCTGGGTGTACTGTTGCAGGGCAGCAAGTGCTTTCAGATCGCAGTCACTCTCACCCATAAAGTATTCTTATCTCTGTCTCAAAGGTTGTGAGAATTAGGTGCCCAGTCTACAGGAAGCGACTCAGCAAGCCCTGAAATAGTATGCAGATAGCAGAGTTACTCTTTTTCTAAGCACGTCCCTTGCTGAATCCTACCTGTTCAGAAAGCCTTGCTGCAATATTCTCCAACAGAGATTTCCAGCTGCTTCTGGTAAAATCCTGCTGCAGCAGTAGCTGCAAAGTGGAGCCCTCCCTGGAGTCTTCACTTATCAATCTTGTCTTTATATGGAACCAGAATCTCCCTTCTCAGCATTTACCTAACTGCCCTGTCTTCAAGGCCCTATGTTGGGTGCTGGGGTACACTGGCCTGGAGCTGGGCTTGAGTGGACAGAAGCCACGTCAGCCTCTCAACAAAGTTGCTACAAGTGCTAGAAAGGAAATGCGGGAAGCAGAAAGGGAAGTCAGAGAGTGGGAGCCGTGCTGGTGCTCAGGTGGCCAGGGAAGACACCTCTGAGGCAGGCAGAGGGCAGGTAGACACTCAAGCAGAGAAGGCCAAGGTCACAGCTCTGTGGGGGCTGCAAGTGGAACAGGCACGCTTGTGACTGAAGGCCACTTGGAAGGCGCTGCACGTCCCCAGCGAGTGGGAGCGGATGGTGCCGTGATAGACGGCGTGTGCACAGTGAGGCAAGGAAGCCCGTGGCTGTGCTGTCATTTGCTGAGATCCTGAAGATCATTGAGCACTGGCTGGCTCTTTTTGTCATTTCCTGTTTTCCTTTTTAAGGAAGTTCCACGTTCTGCTCTGGACTTTTGAATTGAAGCTGTCTGTGTGAAATTCAAGTGAAGGCGTTAAATAGGTGGTGAGAGACAGGTCCAACGTAAACGTGTGTGTCCACCTAGGTAGCGTCAGGTGATGGCTGCTAAGAAGCTGAGTTAGATGAGGACAAAAGTGGCCATTGAATTAAATGACCTGGCAAAGATCCGTGACCTTGACGAGCTGAGAATAGTGGACACCAAAGCTAGTTTGTAGAAGATGGTGGGATGGATGGAAAGAAGCAGAAAAATAGCCTGAATCCTCTGAGGAATTTGTTTTTGGCTTATTTATTTTCTCGTGTTTTAAATTAAGATACTAAAATAGTTTATATGATGCTAGGAATGATTCAACAGAGGTGGTGGATGGATGGATGGATGGAAGGTTGAGTGATCGAGTAGACGATGGAAGGAGTGGATGAATGGATAGAGGATGGATGAACGTTAATAGATAGTGAGTAGTTAGAAGAAAGAAAGCTCTAACTAAGGGGGAAAATATTTGAGAAAGTCAAGAGGCATGGTAATAGCTAGAGCATAACTAGAAGAATTGGCCTTTGCTAGAAAGAGGGGAAAAAGAGGTAGTGGCAGAGTAACACAGCTAGAGGAGCTGGGATGAAGAGGACAAAGAACAAGTGTAATAGCATCCGGATTCTCACGGAAGTGTCAACAGTGCTTGTCAGTTGAGGGAACGGCTCGAGGCAGGGGTAAGGGAGACTCAGTGAAAGAAGGTATGAGATGGGTGAAGATGAGGTTCAGCGTCATGGTTCTCTAAATGTGGTCGCCAGACCAGCAGCGTCAGCACACCCAGGAAATTGAGAACATCTGTGGAATGCAGCTTCTGAGACCCATTGCAGACCTACTGGATTAGAAGGAGGTGGAACCTGCTGTGTGTGTTCACAAACCTCCTGGGCTGAAATGTGAAAAATGTAGAAATACTTTGAGGATAAGAGCTTGAATTAAGCTGAAACGAGTTGTTGTACCATGTGATTTCCCTCATAGACGTCAGCAGCTGGGGTTGAGGCCCAGGTTAGAGGTGCTAGGATGGAACCAGAACTGGGGCGTTCTGAATATAGCAGAGGGAAGGGGCAGGAGTGGGTGATCGGGGAATGGAGTGTGATGGTGGATCATGGACTCAAGCTGGACAAGAAGGTAGAAAGCTCAGAAGGGACAAAGGAGAGGTGAGAAGCGCCCCATTAATGAGTTGAGGGACTGACATCCAGAGTTGAGGGGCAGCCCGTTGCAGAAGTGTCCCGTTAGCAGAGCCGTGTCACGTCTGAGCTGCAGGCCCACACAGACAGTGCTTTCCAGAGCTGACCCAACGAGTGGTGTGTGAAATTGCCTTAAAACTAACACGCCTGTGTGCTCGCAATAAGAAGCCAAGAAATCACAGCCTGTTTGGATTATGACAAGACAGCTTTCTCTTTTGTTTTGTTTTAAAACCATGTTCCCTTTCTTTATATTAAGTAATGATTCACATCTCCCTCTTCTCTAAGGAGATAGTCACCTTAATTCGTCGTGTGGTACTGATAGCAGCTTATATTTTTGGGCATTGCTTCCTCTGTGACAGGCCCTGCGGCCGTCTTCTTACGGGAGTGAGTCATCCTTCAGCGTGACTGCAGGCCAGGAGGCACACACTATTCTTGATCTACAAAGTTTGCCTGTGTTTTATTTCGATTAGTTTAATAAATGCTGTTTGGAGACACACCCAGCCTTGTACACCGGTCCTGCCTCCTGTCGCTTGAACTGTATCATGTAGTTACAAAGTAAGGGTGCAGTGTGACGAAATCACATTCAGCTGAGTCCTGGGGAACTAGCCACCAAACAGACTTGTTGGCTGAAAATAGGGGTGTCACTGCCAGGTGCTCATGCTCACTTTGTGGGACACAGTCAGGACAGGCTGAGGGAGGGGTTGAGGCAGTGGGTAGACCACTGTGGGCTATCCGCCCGGTGGACTGGAGTGGGCAGTGTGCAGGTCTGACAGGCATCTGGGTTGTCGCTCCGTGGCATCACTCTGCCTCCGTGTTTCTTCTCTGCACCCCAGCCCAGAGACGCCCGACTCCTCAGCAGTCTGGGTGGGAGGGACAGGCACGGGCAGGGAGAGAGATGACAGCAAACACCTTTTTTTTTTTTTTTAATTAGTGTTTCTCAAACTTAGCTACAAGATACACAACTTCTGTTTGAGGATATCTATAAGCATCTTGACTTGCTCAAGTATTAGTGAAAACCTTTGCTATCTCCTTTTAATTGCTCTTAATAGAAAGCTGTTAAAAGATCATAAAATGTCTGATTAGGAAGACCTGTTCAAGTAGATTGCGTTTTCTTTCACCAGCCAATGCTAAATTATTCCCTGCGGCTCATTCTATAGCGATTTGGGCAATCCTTACGCAACGTAAGTTTAATGAAACACTTTCCATTTCCGCAGGGATATTGTCTATGATTTGTTTAATAGACCCAATTTGGTGGGATATTTTTCTGGATAATCAGCCCACCTTTTCCTTTGTTTAATCTCATTTCATTCCCTGTGTGCTTGATTCTGTTCTGTTACTTGTTTAATCTCATTTCATTCCCTGTGTGCTTGATTCTGTTCTGTTACTTGTGTTCTGGGCACCGGCTGTGTAAGCAGGCAAGCTGCTCATCTATCTGTCCTTTCACTGCTCTTATAGACAGCAGTTGCTTTTTCATTTCCGATGAAGTTATTTTTTATGTTATGAACTTCAAAAAAGGAAGAAAAAAAGAATATCAGCATTCATCTGCCCTCCATCCTTCTCTTTCTTCTTCCCTCTTCCCTCCTTCCCTATCTCCCAGCACTAAAGAGGTAAATTAAAATTAAAGTAGCAGGTTTCTTTCCCCCCGTTCTCGCTCTGTTTTTGAAATATTCTATCCAGTACGTCCCCTCTGTGGGCCACATCAGGTCTTTACCATCTTCAGAGACAAGAGATCTGCCTGAGTAGGGGTTTGTGTCGAACAACAGGTAACAGCGTAAATAAAAGGACTTAACTAAAGTTGGGGTGCTGCTTTCTCTAGCGTGTGATTTTGCTCAAGCACTAACAGTGGTAGGTGATTGTGGGTTCAGGGACTCAAGATATTCAGCAGTTGGATTCCCTAGATTTTTCTTGACCTTTTTCTTGTGATCACAAGATGGCAGCTGAGTTGCTCCAGGCAAGAGGAGGGAACCGCAGGTGAAGAGACGGAGATGGGGCATTGCCACTGTCTTTTTGTTCGTTTGCTTGCCTTCTTCTTAGCTGGGCCACTTGCCATAATCCCCCACCCAACAAAACTGAGGTCCCAGTAAGAATAAAGGAGGAGGCATGGGTCTTGGGTAGTCAGCCATCTCTGCCGTGGCAGGTCAGTGTGGAGATCACGTATTTCCACTAAGTATGGAGCAGATTCTATGGGCATCATTGTGCTCCTACTTCCTGGGGAGCCTATCAGAGAAAGCCCAGTGTAAACTGGAAATTCCCAGGAAAGCTCTGTGGGCATTGCTGCAAGTCAGTCCCTGAATAAACCTGTGTCATTAACGATGACGTGGAGAACTTGTTTTAGTGTTCGAGTTGCGGGAAAGGAGAAGGTAAATCCTTCTCACAGGCTCAGACAACAGTTTCCAGGTGGGCCACTGTACCAGGGTCGAGGCCACGTCACGCAGGGATGCTGCTTCCTCATCTTTCTCACTGTTCAGCCAAACGCCGTGGAGAGGTCCGTTGGGGCTACTGTTAACCCACCTGCGTGTTTTAACGGAATAATTTCATTGCATTTTTTGTTGTCGCCACCTTTCTTTATTATTTCCTTTATAGCTTTGTTTTTAACTTTGGACCTGTGAACCATCTCCGCCAGGGCCACTTTACAGTCTTGGTCTCATTTCTCTTGAGGATCTGCTGCTCCGTCTTGAGTTAAGTCTATCTTCCTCTCGAACTATATCCTACTGAGTGTCCCCACCGAGTCAAATCAGCTTTGCTTACTTCTCTAAGGCTCTCTAGTTCAGGTAAAGCCCAAAAGGTAAAGTGTAGGCTTTAAACAGAAGGCTGAATGCATTGCTTACAACTGGGCAAACATAAAATCGTGTTAAAGGTCCTCATTAGAAAAAGAAAAGAGATTTGCCCAGCACACTGTATCTTCACTATGGTGCAGAGAGAATACGTGTGCCTTGCTAGGAAGGCCTGATCGATCTCTGCTCCACCGGTTGAAACCCAGCTGTGCTGGAGCAGACCAGAGTGTACAGTATGTAAAGGAAGAGAATGCTAAATAAATCAGAGTAATAAACTAGGTAGTGGGGGGAATGTTTAAGGGACTTGAGAGGCCAAATTGTTCTCAAGCACTTTAAACACTTTAAAAACATCAATTCATCAACACACATAGGCCATGCTAATTGTAAATCTTTCATTAAAAACCCGTCTCTTGAGGCTGGCTTCAGGCAACATCTTACAAGCCTGGTTCTGATTACTCTTTCTGTTGAAAGTAATAAGGTCGCACTTCCATAAGCATATTCTATAATTTGTATTTAAATGAGCATCCTACTGCATTATTTGAACTACTAAATCAGTTTTGTTTGCTTTGTAATACACCATTTTATTCAAATCTATTGGTCCCCTGATCTTAGTTTTGACTTACAGGTTACTAACTAGCTTGTAATTGCCTTCAGAATTTTTCTTTTTTTCTACTGGGTCATCAAGAAAATACCTCATAAATTCTGGTGTTATCTCTGTTGTGTGGTTGAGTCACATTTTCATTCAACAAACAGGTTACTTGAATGGATCACAAGTATATAAAAATTTTATGTAAGCATTTGCTAAAAAGGACTAAAATGAGTTCAAACAGGTTTTGAAATGTGAGGAGGTCAGATTCTTTTGGCCTTTTCCCTTATTTAAAGATTTTTTTTAATATGCGAGAGAAACTAGTGGAATGTATTAATTACCTTTATCCCTTTTGGTATCTTTATATACTTCTAAATATTAGTTGAGATTTTAACATCCAAGGGAAATCAGGAATATATTTTAAGGGAATCTATTTCAGTGGCTTCCTTATTTATCTCTCGAATAAATTAAGTTTATAAATGCAGCCAAAAATATACACCAGGAAAGATAAAGGATTCCAATAAAACTCAGTAAAATAAAAAAAGCTAAACTATAGAACAGCACTGTTGTTCCTACAGTAAATGTCAATATCTGTGGAAAGAATGAATGAATGACTTAGTGACTGGATGCATCAGTATATTGGTAGTTTGGGAGGTAGAGACCTAGAGTCCCATCCTCACTGCCTCCTTAGCTTGGAGAACCCTTGTACAAGTGATACAGCTTTTCTGAGCCCCCAACATTCCATATATATGGGGCTTGTATAATGATAATGTCTCTCAGCATCATGAAAACTGAGGAGAAGAATGAGCCTGGTGCAGAATGGGTATGAAGCAAATATCCTTGTTGTTATAGACTCCTGAAAGTTGCCATCTTTGGTGGGTGAACACTGTTGAAGGTTAGTATGCGTCAATCTTCTGTTCAATGTCACATCACATAAAATGATTGTGATTTCACATAAGAAATAAGTCAACCCAAGCTGAGAGAATGTTTCCTACTTGAACTGAGACTTGATGGATGAGGAGTTATCAGCCAGTTGAAGACAGGTGGAAGGGAGTTTTCCAGTGATAGAGCTGCTCTCTCAGTAAGAGAATAAAGTAGGCAAAGGTAGATAATTTCAGTAGTCATATGGCTAGTCTGGGGCTTATTGGCTATTATAAATCCTTTACTGCACCACAGTCAAGGTGTGGTCAACTGGCCGAAGGCTATGCATCCGTTTCTTATAATTTATTTTTTTTATTTATATCTTTTACATCATTGTGTATTCCCTTCCCACCATCAGTTCACTCATGAACCATCATCATAATCTCTTGTTTGCATCTTTATTATTAAAAAGTTTCAGCATAGGCCCTCCTTGGTGGCACAGCGGGTTAAAGCACAGCACTGAGAAGCTAAAGCCACTTCAGCATGAGTTCAATTCCCGCCTGCCCCAGAGGTGACCACATAGCGTGGCAGACCTCTCCTGACCCGCCCGCTGCTCCCCTCGGCAGTGTACTTCATCGATCTGCCTCTTCTGTTCCCCACTCTGTCTCTGGTGAAGCCTCTCACTGCCCCTGAGTCTCTGGCCTGTACCCCAGTTCTGTATGAATAAATAAATAAATCTTTAAAAAAAAAAGTTTCAGCATAACATTCTGATACATGTCTGTGTACTAAATTATATAGCCCTATTATTAGTCCTTATGTTACAAATGTGAAAAGATCGATTTTTTGACTTAAATAGGAATAGAACTCTACTATTTGTGATCCTGAATTTTAGCTAAGGATCTGCTGAACTCCCCACATGTCTATAACTCACTTTGTTGACCACCAGGCTGTGAAATATCCATTGAGCGTGAACAAGTTTTCTTAATGCTTCCAACCATGTTTCCCAAGGGTTTGGGGTTTATATTTTCAGTTTCTGCATGGTATTATGACCCCCAAGCTAGAAAATTAATGTCATTTCCCCAGGTTGATTATATCCTCAGGGTCCCTGTCAAGGATCTGTTTTCACAGAAGAAGCAAAACCACTCACGGAGGTGATATTTTGGACTTGGCCTGGCCTGATCCACAGATTAAGCCCTGCTGAAGATAAACGCATAAAACAAAATTACAGAACACACAGAAAAGCAAACAGCTATGAGTGAGAGTCGGCAGACAACAAAAATAGCAGGAGTAAACCCTAAGGGAAAGACAACTTAATGGAAACCAAAATTAAGGTGTCTAAAATAATTGAAGGGCTAGGAAAAGATCAGGAATGTAAGAAAAACAGAAAGGCAGATTTGAACAGGAGGCAAAGGTGAAATGAAAAAACTTATTAAAATGAATTCCGTGGATTGCTTACACATAGCCAGAGAGCGGCGTTAATGTGCGATCGCTGGATCCGAGGAACAGGACTGCCATTCGGTTGTAGGCAAAAGGCAAATCAGATCGTGTAGGGTTTGCCCGGATACCCCACCTGCCGCCCAGCTAACATGTCAGGCCTCCAGATCCAGAGAGGAAAGAGAGCAAAACCCTTCCTGTCCAGAGGGGCCGCCCCGCCTCTCCAGGTCAGGTTCTCTGACTCTCTTGCTGGCTTCATTGTTTTCTCAGGTACAGCCATGCTCTCTGCTTCCATGTTCTTCTAAGGCCGCGTCCATCCTCCACCTTTTTAAAAACATGCTGTGCTTTACATCGCAATAGCTCACTCCCTTTACTTGTGAACTCGTTCAACTCCCGGCCCTAGGATCACTTACCCAGGAAGCGTTCCTTCGCCCCACGGAGTTAATCCCGGTGCTTTGTTACTTGTGTTTAAAGAAAGCAGCTACCTCCCTGCCAGGCCCTGTGTCAGTAGGTAGTGTCACATTCATTTCTGTGATGATTTGAACACTATTGTCTACTGCAGCAGGCTGGAAGTGCCAGGAGAGCAGGGCCACGTCTATGTGGCTGGTCATTTTGCTCACTAGCTATTAAATAACTATTTTTATATGAGTAGATGTTCCAGAAACACGCAGAACATCAACTGGATGGTAACAAAAAGCTCAAAAGGTGGTTTCCCCACTTTTATAGTTCCACAGTTCAGTTAGCTTTGTCTTTCCAGCCCTCCTGTCAGAAGTGGTATTTCTTCTTTCAAGTCTTTCTAATGCCACAGAACATTATTCCCCTGCACAGATTTCTTTACTGTTTTGAATAGGTCCTTGGATTTCTCACAACACAGTCTGTGAGACCACAGCACATTCCGCTGACAGCTTTGCACCTACAGCTGTTACCGTACTCAGAGAAGACATGACTTGGAGCTGTGTCACCCCCAAAGGTGGTGCAGAGTAGGGGGTTGTTGAGAAGCACATCTGATATTTAATTTTTTTTTAAGATTTATTTATTTGTGCATACAGAACTGGGGTACAGGCCAGAGGTCGGGGCAGCGAGAGGCTTCACCAGAGACAGAATGGGGAGCAGAACAGGCAGGTCGACAAAGTACACTGCTGAGGGGAGCAGCGGGCGGGTCATGGGAGGTCTGCCGCGCCATGTGATCACCTCCTGGGCAGGCGGGGATCGAACTCATGCGGAAGCGGCTTTAGATTCTCAGTGCTGTGCTTTAACCCGCTGCGCCACCAGGGAGGGCCTGATATTTAATTTTTAGGTCATTGCAAATCTTCTGTCTGCTTACAGGCTAGGTGGTGGTGTTTTGTTTTTGTTTTTTTTTAAGTCTTTTTTTAGTGGCTCATTGTGTGAAATTGTGAGCAGGTGCCAGGAGTGGGTAAGGGGAAGACAGGATCACAGAGCCTCTGAGCCAGGCAGCTCAGCCCCGGGGGACAGAGACAGTGGTCCCTTCCTGCCGAGAGGACCACTTGATTTCCTCCTCTGTGCTCGTAGCTGCACCTCTGACGTAAACGTGGTCTAAAGCCTCTTTCCTGGTAAACTGTCACTAACTTTGTCACCCCAACAATTGGGCCTTTCAGAACCGAACTAATGGGACAAGCAAAAGACATAAAGGACCCTTGGGATCCTCCCGACTCATTTCAGGCCCCTGACTCTTGTCACAGAGGGGCTTCCTGCAGTTTCTGACAAACCTTGATAGACAATGGGGAGACACGTGGGAGTGTTGCCAACGTTTTGGAAAGAGAATAAAAGGATCAAATGAGTGAAAACGGCAGCCCCGTGCAGCAGTCACGAAGGTTAGCAAAGTGGTCTCGTCCAAGTTCTCAGCAAGATGTTCCCTTCCTGTTATAATTGGCTGCGGGGAGGCTTGGACCTAACTAGAATGCCAGCGTTCGATTTCACCGCGTCTTCGGTGGAGATGTGTCACCGTTTACGCTCGCCTTAGTGACAATTTTCTAAAATGGAAACTCGTGGGAAATCATTACAGTGTTTATACATCTCCCCTGTCGGACAGCGTTATCCTGTGATATTTTAGCAGTGTTTTCTGCTGCGTGATGGCATCTAGTGAAGGTTAAGGCGGACAAGTCCCTCCGTAATTTTGCGGCTACATTTTACTTACTGAAGAAGAAAAAAATAACTGACAATTAAGTATTTGGGATGTCACGAAAGAACATGTGCCGTGAATCAATGGGGTCCTCTGGGAGCATGATTTTATAAAGCTGAGAAGGTAGAAAGATCGAGATTTTGTGATTTGTGTTACATGATGATAATTGCACCTTTTCAATAAAAAAGACATTTCTCCTGTAGTAAACATGGAGCTTGCAGGGGAGGCATGTAGCATTGCTATTATTTTTCTGCCCCATTCAGGCTTTTTTTTTTTTTGCCAAATTTTTATGTAGTGTGTGGGTTCCTTCCTCCCCTCCCCCAATTTTTCCTTTGGAGTGGTACTTCTGAAGTTGCAGCTGGTCTTTCTTTAAGGGAAGTCATTGCATCTTCTGAAAGGGGGTAACATTGTACACAGAGTAATAATACTTGTGTTGTGCTCACCCGATCCTCTTAATTGTCCAGTGCTAATATTGATCAGAGCTGGATATAGTCATAGCAGCGTGTGGCAAGTAGTGGCTCACGCAGTTCTTCGACGTCCATTCCTTTGTGTGCCTTAGCAATAACCTGACTAGTACTCTCTGCCGTTCCTAACAGAGGTTTCGGGTAGAGACTTCATTAGTGCACGGATCTGCTCACTCTGTGGCATCTCCAACCTGCCTGTGTGTAAAAGAGCAACTAGAAAACACGCAGAACTAGACTATCTAGAAACTCTTTTGATGCCCCTCCCCCAGGGGCCACTTGGGCAGCTTTATTGCACAAGCTTCCTTTGGGGCTGGATACTCATTCCCACTCTTGAATGATGTCATGCTCATGGCTTGCCTTAAGCCCTTCCTACGTTTGCGGTGACCTTGCTTTTGGTGAGGATGGGTACATGTTGCACTAAGATGCATCTGGAAAATTATTCTCTCTCTTCTAGCGTTGCACTCGGGGCTTACACCTGTGAAATAAAATTTAATGGTATATAGTTTTAACTGTTTTTCCAACTTGTCACATTTTGAATTCCGAGGGTTGAAGACATGCGTAGATTGCCTGGCACTGCATCCAAGGGATAAACAGCATCAGAACTCTGCCATCGGAGTTGTTGCTTATAATTCATGCACTGCCCGGGGCCTGCAGCCTGTTGGTACCCAGCAGGGAGAACCAGGGTAGCCTCCCTACCAGACAAACATCTACATACAGCCCAGAGCTGCAAGCAATACTGAATTCAGATAGTGAGGTGGTATACACTCCGGCTGGGTTGTAATTGACACAGAGGTGGACAGCTGAAGCAAGAAGGCCAGCGTGGCCTTTGGGGAGCTGGCATGCAGCACAGGCCTCACAGTGCTTTGGGCTCCAGGCCAAATGAACCATTGCCACGTTGGAGCCAAAAGTAGGTATCCTCTGCACTGTTCGGACGTGCGAACCTGCCACTGTCACCACAGTGATTTTTTTAGGGAGCAAAACACTCAGATTTTGTCTGATTTTTGAAGGAATCCATGAGTCACACAGGGCTAAGAAAGTGTTTGCTGCATGGACAATAACTCAACTTCCAAAATTCATAAAATAGGCATTAATACAATTAAAAAGGCTCAAAGGAAGCAGAAGTAACAATTGTCGAACGCTAGCGTGTCAGACTCTTGGAGACATCCACTAATACAGTTACCCTTGAAGGTGGGTGAAGGGGTGTTCGAACCCAGATCTCACTCGAAAGCTTGTGTCTTACGGTATCACACTACTGCTCTGAAGAAGAAACTGACCACACTAAAGAAGGGAACTGATTAACCAAAACTAAAGCTCAGGAAATTAAAATGATGGGAAATATGATTTGATTTTAAAAAGCAGCGTGTGTATATATACATATGTGTGTGTGCTTATTTAAGAGTTAATCTGTTGAGCAAAGTAGGGTGATTTAGACCAGATAGGGATCTCACGCACTTAACATGCACCAGGATGCGTCTTCAAGAAGGATCTTGGTTTTTCTTGGGCAAAAGCTTGTCACGAAACTGAAGAAGCTGTAAATGGAGCAGCTGCAAGACCCCACTTCGCTGTTCAGTCTCTCGTGGAATGAGCTCATGCGTTTATGAACCAAAAATTTGGTTGAACTAATTTAATTTCTCTTTTGCTTCTCTGTACTAATTAATGACAGTCATTTCACTTGCGCATGTATTAAATTAAGTAAATTCTTCTGTGTTGCATTCTATCTCTGTTTAGACTTACTATTTCTTTTTTTATAAGCCTTAGCAGAATTCGGGAATTATACTTGCACCTTGCCTAATAAATGTAAATCCTGAAATGCACATGAGTCATGGCCTCATGGTAAATATTATTCAAGAAATTGCAATTTAATGTTTAACAAAGGTGTTCACAAATTTTTAGTTTTCTGTATCTCCCCTCCCCGCCCCCCCTTTTTGAGTCAGTATATCTCACTCCAAACAATGTGATCATCTATTTGGAGCACTCTGTTTGTGGAGGCTGAGCAGGATTAATTCTTGTCCTTGTGTTGCAGTGTAAACAGCTTTTTGCCTGTCTTTTGTCATTAATGATCATTCTGTAGATGTAGCCAGTGCATTGTAAGCCAATCTGTCAAGGCAAATAAACAATTCACCTTGTTAAAATTCCCTAAATCTTGCATTAATAAAACCAAAGTAACCCCCTGAACACTCAAGAGATGTCTTCCTCCATACTGCCGTGATGGATGACATGTCTAAAGATCCTGGAAATTAAGTAGTTCAGGTCATTAAAAGTGTCCCACACTTGTTATTGATTTAATTTATTTTAAAAGGTGGGGGTGGAGATAAGAATGGCCTCCCCCCATTTTTTTTTTAATCTGAAAGCTACCACTTGTACACATAATTAAAACTATTGCCTGGGTGAATAGCTCTGTATTTGTTACAACATTAAGTTTATTATTTAAATAGGCATTATATCATCTTTAATATGTACATAGAAACAAGCAGATAGTCATCGCCACTTGTGTTTTGGCAAAAGTTCCTTCAGGCTTCATGACCTTCGGGACACGCACAAAATTCCCGTAGGCGAATAAAACTTTAGGTGAAGGTCAAATGACGTAAAGGAAAGTAATTGAAATAATAATGGAAGTGTGGCTCAGGGTAGAGAAGTTTTTTGTTTATTTTCTCAAGTTTTAATTGTTCTGCTCTGATAATCAAAAGACAAGTAAATAGTTTGGATGGGTGGGTGGGTGAGTGGATGGATGGTTGGGTGGAAAAGTGAAAAAACATTTATTGAATAATAGATGTTTTTCATTCCATATCACTAGTCTAAGGCAAGTTTGTTATTGATGTGTGTGTGTTGTTTGTCACTAATCTTCTCCACTACCTCATACTTTACTCCACCATGGCTCTTTAGCACCATATCCCAGTGCCCAGCATATTTGCCAAATAAATAGTTGTTTAGTGAATAAAGTATAACTCCAAGCACTTTTCTTCCCTTTTTTAATCCTTTAAGCGCCTGTGGGTTGAGTGGGCTCCACAGGGGATGGGAAAGACCCCGAGGGGCTGGCTCACCAGATGACCTTTCTCCAGGGACTAACCTGCAGGCAGCTTGCACAGCAGTGTAATAAAGGGACATCCTGCTAGGACTGAACATTTACAAGTCCTGAGCAGGGTAACAGTTTCCCAAACTGCCAGAACTGGGGCAGGATATGTCTATTACAATGAAAAGTGATACTTCATAGGAATTGCATCTATATAAGATGCACATAATTTCACCTCACTTTTGTTCTTCATTATATACCTTATGCATCCTACTGCATAATTGTTCTTGATTGGTTATGTGAATATTTCACATGCCATTCTCACTCTTAAAACAACATGTGCTTACTGGGAAAAGTCATGGAAATTAGAAGAACGATCCTGGCGAATAGCTGTATTAATTTTACAGAAATATTTTGCACTAGTTGATGTTTTCCTTCGTGATCTCTGTGCAAAATGGGAGGGAGGGGCAAATAACCAATCAGCTCACACATCAGGCAGACTCTTAAAAATAAATACGCATGAAAATGCACTCTCTAGTTCCCCATTAGATTTCTTCTTGAAATTACATGATTTGGTTGTCTGAGAACTGACATGGTTATGCTGTTATGCGAGCCACTTAGCACACTCCCTAAATGGAAGAACTCTATAGATTTTTTTTCAGGATATACACTGATTTACACTTGGTGGTAAAGTTGTTACTGACCCTTTAAGTGGCGCTGTCCAAACAGCAATAAATGTTAGTTGATCCTAATGCCGAAACAGTGCTAGCTAACGGGTCTTGACTCAGTCTTCTAGTTAGAAAAGCCATTTATAGACTCTTGCAAACCAGAGTGGAGTCTGAGTGAGTGTGTCTGTCATACTGCTTTATATGCACCTATATGTATATAAACACATACTTACATATAAAATATATCAGACCACTTTGTCATGCAGTTAGAGAACTCTGGAGCACACATTGTACTAGCATTGCTGATATTTCCAGGTTTTTGAAACACTCAGCCTGGATGAGACTCTCATGAAAGCAGGTGCTCGTCTGCTTTGCTCCCTCCAGGCTTGGCTACTAGTTGGTACCTGGATTACAGCAGATGCCCCATTGATGCCAGTTGGAGGGGAAATGGATGAAGTGGAGAGCTTGAATTCTTGGTGGTCGAGTGGAGACTACTCCATGTAGATGTGAGGAATGATGGTGGTGAGCAGTTTGATGGATAGTTCTGGCTTTTTGAAATAGTTGATTTGATGGATTTCCTAGTAAACTCCATTCTCTCTTTCTATTTTCTCCTTCCACAGGCTGTCATCTTAGAAAATGAAGAACTCCCCAAACTGTTTCTTGATTTCCTAAACGTGAGACACTTGCCCTCCCTCCCAAAGGCAGAGAGTTGTGGGTAAGAATTGTTGGTTACTTACAGGACATGTATTTTAAGATCCTCATTTGTCACTTAGAAATAAGCAAAGGTCCCGGAGTGGCGGTGTGGATGGGCCTGGCCACACCCCTTCCTTGGCCTCGCAACAGTGCAAGCTCACCCCCTGCTTGTAGCCAAAGGAATTCCTCCAAAGTTCTCATCCCCACAGAGTGGCCAAATTTGGTGGTGCATGTTTAGAGTTAAGAAAGTGACTTCTTAACTGACGTTCTTTGGGATAACGTCCATGATGGAAATCATAAGTCTGGATACTCGAGCACAGTAAGCACATTTCTTCACAGAGTTTTAAAGCCATCGGTGACCTTACAGATGACTTGACCCAACTCCATTTTATATTTGAGAAAACTGAGACATGAGAATCAATTGCCTTTCCCACCATCTCTCGGCCTGTAGCTGACAAAGCTTATATCTTACCAGTGTCTACATTCTTTCCCCACGCCTTCTGCCTTCTCCCTCAGGGGCCTGAGTACAGGCTGAAGATCCTAATCCCTATCCAGCATGAACCAGATATTGATATCAGCAATTGGGAAAAGGTCTTCTAAAGAATTAAATATGAAACTAGCCACTTGCCTAGCTCTGGGCACCTGATCTGGGTTAAGCTAGCCTGGGAAAGCAGTTAGCAACGTCCCTTAAACAGACAGTCCATTTGCAAAGAAACACAGCATAGCATCATATGCTGCAAACCCAGACAGGGCCAGCCAGCTGGGAGGAGCCACACTAGAACTAGATTTTGGAGCTAAACACACCGGAAGTCATGTCAAACCCCAGCCACCTACTGGCTGAGAACTGTGAATACCTGTCACAGCTCCATCCCCCGGAGTGTTCCCTCAGGTCTGTTCCCCACTCGCCCGAGCCCACTGACTGAAACAATGCCTTGCCACTGTGTTCTGTTCCAGCTTGTGTGCTCTGGCTGCAAGTCTGCATACCCTACGTGGTGATGCTTTATAAGCGAGGTGGGGTGAGAACGAGGGATCACTTCTCTCCATTACGTAAGCCCCAGTGTAAATGGTGCAGTTTTCCAGTGCTCTTCAGGAAATTTGGAATTCAAGAATATCAGCCTTCAGATTCCTTAGAATAAGGCCTCAGCCCCCTGGGAAAGCCCTCGCTCTCTTCAGAACGTCTCCCGGCCGAGAGCTGGGAGGACGCTGGCTGCCCTCACGTTGTTGACACAAACATTGGCCCCACTAACATGGTCCTCTTCTTTCCTTTTCAGATCTTTTGATGAGACTGAATCTGAAGAGTCAAGGTAAGACCAATACTCGTCTAGCAGGAGTTCCTCACGAGCACAGAGCTGTGGTTTTGCTGTTGATTCATTTTACATGATATAAATGTTTTCCAGTCGTCATTTTCTTGAAAACCTCTGTTAGCAAATTGATTTTAAGACAGCAAACACTTGATTGGCAGTTCCAAAGTTCCACTTGGGAAGGAACGGGGAATAACCCCACCTTGTTTCACACCAGCTCCGAGAACACTGTAATTTATCAATAATCATACTACAAGATTAAAAAAAAAAAAAACTTTTCAGCAACGATTTCTTGTCCCGATTGCCTTCTGTTTCACATTCGGCAAAGGCATGTTTAGAACATGAGCCCTATGAGGGCTCCTTCCCTCTAAATCTGTTTGCTATTACTCCCCCGGACCGTGAGACACAGAACCCTCCGGCAGCCCCGCACTGCAGTCTGATCCCCTCAAAGCTAGTTTGTAGTGTTTTCTGTTTACCGTCGTCCCCTGATGCTGACACGCCTGTTCTTGACCTTTCCAGCAAAC
This sequence comes from Condylura cristata, assembly GCF_000260355.1. Lineage (NCBI taxonomy): Eukaryota > Metazoa > Chordata > Mammalia > Eulipotyphla > Talpidae > Condylura > Condylura cristata. The sequence continues at coordinate 17,181,582 of NW_004567122.1, forward strand.
TGTCCCACCAGCCGGTGCTGCTGTTCCTCAGGGACCCATACATCTTGCCTGCAGCCAGCGGTAATCAAGCCTGTCATCTGCTAACAGCTCTTTACTGATCTGACCCCGAGCCGCATAAACCACGTTTTTAATACAGGCCTAACAGAGTGACATTGGTCCAGGGCTTAATAATCTGCCAATAAACCAGTGCTCCTGGTGTAAGAGACATTTAGAATTTTAATTGGGGCAGCCCTTCCAGGAAGGAAATGTAATTTTTCTTTCTCTCTTACCGGGCTCTTTTGAATAAGAATAATAAGGGGGGGAAGGTATTTCTTGTCTGTTTTGGGTAGGGTTGCATTGGCCTCTGCTTATTTTTATCCAGAGGTTAGGGTGCGAATCTAAGGTTCTGGTCCTTTCTTAAAATGCTTCTTCCCAAAAGTTGCGTGTAATCTATGACGTGCGGATCTTTCCCCCTTAAGATAGTATCATCTTTGTTGGTCAACTAGACGTATTTTCTGAGTTGTGTACTGGAATGTAATTAATGTACAAGAAGGATCAATATTTTATCCTGAGCCCATTCTTCTTTGTGCAAGAAATTCAAATTATTCAGAGCCCCTTGAAGTGCTCGCTCTGCCTCCCAGTTCTTTGTGAGCTCATTGCAGACATGATCTCATTGAATTTTCTTAATAACCATAGGACGTATGTAGGCAGGGCAGCTGTCGTCAGAGGCTGATGAGAAAAGAAGCTCCCGGTTGCACATGCTGGTGGGGAGACTCTTTTTGCCTAACTTGTTCTCAGTGTGGTTTGTGTGTTCTGCATTTTCAGCCTTTGTTTCTGAGTTTCTGAATGACACAGCCACCGAATAGCACTCACTGAATTATCTGCTGACCTCATTCTCCGTTATGACAGCTAAACCTTATCACCAGCTCGAGAAAGGACTGATCTCAGGTCACCCACTCAGCTGTCCGTTTAAAGAAGGTGGCTCACATATAGTCTGCTCTGGTGAGGGCCGTCCAGCGCCCAGAGAGAGCTGCCTTTACTGCCTAAGGGTGTTTTTCTATAAAATCCCCTCCGTGAGGCATTACTGCCTTTCTTTAGCACTTGCTTCCTTTGTTAATGTAAATTATAAGCTTCGAGTCAGTTATATAGACTATAGAAGATATAAATTATAAACACATAGTATATCACATTATAAATAATGTTATATTTACCAGTTGTCCATAAGGTAACCAGGTGCATGGTACATGGTCGTCACTGTCTTATTCTTACTCTCTTTTTAAAAAAAAAAAAGGGGGTGCCACCATGGGTGATTTGGTGATGGGAAGCCCAAGGAGATTGCAACTGAGATGGAAAAATGCACACAATGATGGAAAAATAAACTATTATATAACAACAGCAACAAAATGGTGCCGCAAACATTTTTTCCAGGTGCTGATTCTGCTCAGGCATTTCACGCATCTCACCGAAACCTTGGAGAAGTGTTAGCGCAGGACCTCTCCTGGGCACCGGAATAGTTGGGGTGCTTTATGGGGGAGGGCAGGTATTTTATGACCCTTAAATCTCATATACTCCACTTACTGAGGAGCTTGTGCCGTGCCTGTGGTTTGACAGGCAAGAACAGGAGGAGCTTTCTGGAAAAGAACACTGGGGACACATGTCTGGATCTAGAAAGAATCAGGAGGATGAGTCACAGGGAGAATGTGATGTAGTTGTATGGTTTTCAGAAAAGGGCTTCTTGTTGGAGAGTAAATGCCAGTCATGGGTCTGGAGGTCAGGATGGAAGCAGGTTCAGTGACGACCCCAAGGTCCGTTTTCTAGGAATGTGGGCAGCTCAGTGTGATTCATCATGTGCGAGGAATGTACTCTTGCACATCTTGTGCGTTGAAGATAAATTTTACTCAGGACATATTTTCACAGTATTACCCCTCTTCACAATGAGTTGAGGCTGCTATTCCAGAGGATGGTGAATGTGGAAATGTTGTCACAGAGACACTGACCTCCACAAAATCGAAGCACAGTCTGTGCTTAAAGCTCTGGCTGTCATCTTTTCCTGAAACTAATAATCAAGCATTATTCTGGGGAAAATGCAGACGACGCCTGCTAAGGCCCACAGTGGCTGCCACGTAGTTGAACTGTGGACATATCTGAGGCCTGAGCTCCCTTGGGTCTCCTCCACTGTGGGCACCACTGGCCACTTTCTCCTCCTTCAAGCCGCGTCTCCCTTTGGCTTCCACCCTTTCTCTTCTCCCCCAGTCCCAGCAGCTCACCTGCAGGCCATCATGGGCCCTGCTTCTCCTCATGACTTTCCTTTTGAATCACCTCCTTGCCGTTGGCCTTGACCACCTGCGTGTGCATGGGGCTCGCACCAGCGTTTCCATCTCGACCCTCTCCCATAAGCACCAAACTGTTCTTTAAAAAA
>NW_004567122.1:17185604-17249396 GCF_000260355.1 Condylura cristata
ATCGAACTCACACTGAAGTGGCTGTGGCCAGCTTGCGGTGCTGCATCCTAACTCATTGCGCCACCAGGGAGGGCCCAATCCCTTTATATTTCAACCTGCTCTGACACCTGGAATGTGGCCCACCACCCCATTCACTTCCAGCTTTCCTTTGTGTGCCTGACAAAAAGGTAGCTGAGTTTTGAGTTTGACAGGATGGCCTTTGTCGGAAATCTGCCCTTTTAAGCCAGGAGGACACCGTTCCCTGGAAGCTGGTGTAATAGAGAAAGCATTCTCAAGGCCACTTGAACTTAATGCTGCTGTAAACCACAGTGGAAAAACTGCAGCAAACTATTCCCAGTAGAAATCTTGGAATTCCTTCAAGTATATTGAGATTTTGCTAGAAATTGAATTGCCAGTGTAATCCATCTTCCTTGTGAGAAAACATTCAGATAAAGAGCTGGGGCCTAGCAGCATTAACCATTAGAACATCCCTTAAATCAATAAGCTACAAATCTGGCCATGCATTCCTGCAGCGCCTGGTGGCACGGAAGTGGCTTTGGGCTGCAGCACTGTGACAAAAAGCACAATCTGCACCAGGGCAAACCGTGGGGCACAGCAGACTTGCAGCTGTAGTTAGCCTTACCGTGTTCAGTTCTACAAAGTGCAATCATATTTCATTTATGTGCATGAGAAAAACGCGGGCTTCCTTTTGTTTTTCAGATTTTCCAAATGTGGTCATGGAAGGCGTTCTCCACGGGATATTTTACCCTCACCTACAGCCCAGGTAGAAATCCTACACGACTAGAAGGAGCTGACGTGAGTCTCGAAGTCATAGGCAAGGAAATCAATATCTACCAAATTAACCTAAACTCGATGACATAACAGCTCTAGCTAGCAGTAAAATCCGCAGTCTCTGCTTCCTTAGGGCAGGGACATTTCCATTAGAATGGTGCTTTTAAAAATAGAAACTGAACCCTGGCAGTGGTGAGGTTAGGCCAAGTGTTTAAGGAATAGGATGTAGCTGCCAATTTAGAGACGCTAGGGAAGGAGGCGAGCAGAGAAGATCCCTGGGAGTGTCATCGCAACAAAACAGCTACTTTCCACTTTTCCTGCATCATCTGCTAATTGAAAATCCTATCCTGAATCAGACTGAGACTGATCAACGTGGTAGGTTTTTTGGTTCGGATTTTATAACACTAATCTTTTCATCATGAGATTTTCTCACCCAGTGACTTATGTTCTGGCGTGCTGGCACCAGGAGAGTACCACATAAACACTGTGCTAATTGTGAGGAAGAAACTGAACCGAAAATTAAGTTATACTGACAATGTTATGGCAAATTTTTTTGATGTAGTGTGGCATTTTAGTATACATGACAGTGGAGTTGTAGCGTACCCTGGATGAGTTTCTAATGGAAGTTCAGAAGCTAAAATGGGACATTAATCTTTGAAAGCCCTTTAGAAAGACACTATCTTGGCAATCTGGAACAAGTGGCCCATCAGTGGAAGAAATGACAGTTTCTTCGCTTGAAAACCAGCTGAAGATGTTGATAACTGTTTGGGAGCCATTATGTATTTTTTCTTTTCAAAAAATACGCCTAAACACGAGAATCACACGTCCCCCTACAAGAAGTTGCCCTCAAAGAGGCAGCTAGCTGTCAATGGACAGTGACCATTGGAAACCAGGTGGACAGCACTTGTCTTCGTTTATTAATGAGCATTTAATCAGCGAGTAGCTGGCATCATCACGGGATCTGCTGCTATTTCCTTTTTTGTTTCCGTCACCTCCTATACTGAATCGGTGTAAGTTAAATACGTTTGTGATATAACTCCACCAAAGTCACACAGTCGTATTCTAGATCGTAAAAGATTAAAGCATACATGTGTGAGTTGTATGTATGTGTTGTATTTGGGCATTTCACTCAAAACCAATGAATAGCCTTCTTAGGCTTATTCGTTGTAATAATCTTCTGTAAGGGGAAAAAATATTTAGAATAAAAACTAGCAACTACATCGTGGATTTGATTAGCATCTAAGCCTACAGGCCTAAAGTCTGCTGCAAACTTTAAGAGATCCGTTTATGGATACAGCTGTTTCAGACAAGCAAGAACTAAATAATCCAGTGTCATCAACCAAAAATAACTGAATAGTCAAGCGTTGGAGATATTTTTTAAATGTTTTTGTTATTAGTTATTTTGCATTAAATAAAACAGAAACCAAGAAATACTAAAATTTGTGTTCTGTTTCTAGAATTTTATTAGAAATATTTGTAAATGACATGCCTTCTGAGAAAACCTAATTTTTGTCTTATCTCTTTGCACACATATTCACAGACATTTCTAATCTGACAAGATATGTGTTAAATTGCATCATCAACTAAGCCATGGATAGTCATTGAAGAGTTAATGTTTTACCAAGACATGATGTATTTTTTAAAAAGTAAAACCCAGGCATCGTTGTAGCATATGGGAATTAAATTTGTTGGGAGTTGAATTTTTGCTCAGTGATGACTTTCATTTATTATTTTCACTTAAATGTGTGATATGCAATTTTACCTATAAGGGTCACTACAAGAAATAAAAATCACAGTAGATTTTTTTAAGCAGACATGTAGTCTGAGAAACTGAGTGCTTCCTGTATCTTTGAAAGGCTGAGGGGAGTGAATCCCTCATGGGTCTCCAGGAAGTACTTCAGGTCAGCAAGCCCAGTACCTGGACTGCCAGGGTAATGGCAACCTCTATCTTAAGCAAAACTGTAAGTTCATTACAACACTATTCACAGTAGCCAAATTATGGAAACAACCAACGAGCTCCACTACAGATGAGTGGATTAAGGAGATGTGGTGCAGACATGTGTGGAATATTACTCAGCTGTTAAAAAGAAAAGGACCATACTCTTTGCCATTTGCAATAACACATATTGAACAGGAGGGGATGATGTTAAGTGAGGTAAGTCCAAAGGAGAAACACCAGGTGACTTGTAAAGAAAAAAAGCAAAGGAACAGAAAGAAAACAGACCAAACCCTAGAAATCTCATTGCAGAATTGGGACTATTAAAGGGAGGAGCAAAGGAGGAGGCGCACAGTGGGCGACAGTGGAAGACTTTCGGTGCTTTGGTGGCGGAGGTTTGGGGAGTGATAACGTACATTTGTAGGAATGTAAACCTATACCCCTGAAACATACCATCTTGTAAAGCAACATGACTTCAGGAAACATAATTTTTTAAAAATCAGCATGTCAAGGGGCTGCTACTCTGCATTGGTGAAAGTATTTTCAATATTCTGGAACCTTTTTCTCCACCTCCAGCTTCAAAGGAATCTGGGAAGAAGCTGGAACTTTCTGGTCTCTGAAGCCAGGAAGACAATGGGCTGTAGAGACACCACAAAATATATAAAAGGATATATAGTATAAGGAAAATCTCCCATTCTAGCTCCTAAGGATCTGGCGTGTTCTTCCAGAAATGTTTCATCCACATGGAAGTCAGTATTGTATGTTTACTGTACGGGTCTTCCATGTTCTCCTTTTTTACAAAAATAGGAGTGTACCTTACTCACTGTTTTCATGTAATTCCATACCTTACCATTTCCGTATCAGCGCTCCGTTATGCGCAGTCCTCACCTTATAGCTTCCTGAGCCTGCTACAATTTATGGAACCTATAGTATATTAATGAACATTTGTTTCCATTTTTCTATCATAAAAATAACAGGCAATAATTTTATCATAACACATTTTATTGACAACTTGTAAAAAACTTTATAAAGTCAAAACAGCAGAGATATATTTTTTTAAAGATTGATTTATTTATGCATACAGAACTGGGGTACAGGCCAGAGGAGCAGGGGTGAGATTCAGCAGAGACAGAGTGGGGGAGCAGAACAGGCAGATTAACTGAAATACACTGCTGAGGGGAGCAGCGGGCGGGACAGGAGAGGTCTGCCACGGCATGTGGGTCAGCATCCCGGCTAGGGATCGAACTTGTGCTGCAGTGGCTGTGGGGAGCTTCATAATGCTGCGCTTTAACCCACTGCGCCACTAAGGAGGTTCCCAGCAGAGACTTTTTTAACTCAGGCAGTATAAACGTAAGATTTCACGGTCTCATCCTGCACGTCAGTGCACGTGGCTGCCCTCATCACTGTACAGGCTGTGGACTGCACAAACCCAGGCACCTTCAGTACGTGACTCACAATGGAAATGGCGCCCCTGCTGTCATAGAATCCTGCACTCGGGATTATCAGAAAACTAATCCCTTCAAAGCATAGATTGCTAGGTAACAGAGAAGCCAAAAATTGAGGATGAAAACAGAATAAAGAGGGCCCTCCCTGGTGGTGCAGCGGGTTAAAGCGCAGCACTAAGAAGCTAAAGCCACTTCAGCATCAGTTCGATCCCCACCTGCCCTGGAGGTGACCCACATGGTGTGGCAGACCTCTCCTCACCCACCCGCTGCTCCCCTCAGCAGTGTACTTCTCGATCTGCCTATTCTCCCCCCTCTGTCTCTGGTGAATCCTCTCACCGCCCTGCAACTCTGGCTTGTACCCCAGTTCTGTATGTATAAATAAATAAAAAATAAAAAAAAAAAATAATAAAGAAAAGGAAAAGAAATCCCATTATCACTTCAGCCAGAAAGTGGAGGCAGCTAGTTCTGGAGTTGGTGAGCTGCTTGGGCTGATGGAGGGCTGTCTCCCAGGGCTTGATGTAGAGCTACTCTCAGAGGTCATCACCTCCATCACCTGTCCACTGAGCAACCTGGCACCCCATTGTCCTTTCTACCCCACCCCACCATCATTTCAACCCCACTAACTCTATGCCATTCATGCCCTGCAGCTGGAAGCTCTCTTTGAAAAATACTAGAACTCTCCTGGTCACAGTTTGGAAATAACAAGTGGCTTTATCTCACTTGTCACCTTCAGTGGCTCAACAAAGGTAACCTCAAGTGCTGGGTGAGGAAGGGTCTGACACGCCCATTAGAGTGACAAGTCATGAACACAGGACACAGTAAGTGTGGGCCAAGATGTGGAGGATGTGAAACCCTCAGGCTTTGCAGGTGGGAATGCAAAATGTGAAACCTCTGTGGCAAACGATATGGTGAGTCCTCAAAAACTTCAATCATAAGATTTAAGTCCTGACCTAGCAGAACCTAGGAGTGGCCCTGGAGGTGTGCCCAGAGGGCATGAAAGTGTTCACCTGTGTTCACATCAACATTAGTCGTGACAGCCAAAAGGTGGAAGCCAACAAAGCAGCCATCAGAAGTGAGCTGGTGAAGTACTGGATAAGCAAAAGCAAAATAGGTGATGGAATAGTATGCAGCTTTAAACAAGAAATTAGGACATGAAAAAAATTATGCCTGGATAAACAGTTTGAGAACCGCCACCCTCGGAGACTTCAACTTACTGCCATGTTGCATAGTTCTAAGATATGCAAACTGTTTGCAGCAAGCCAAAAATCATGCTTCTAGCGGGAGCAGCTTAATATCAAGCAGTGCGAGGATGGCCACTCCAAAAGGCTGGTGACATTCACAACAGCCGTCCAGCCCATCAGCCACTCAGCAAAATGAGTAAGGTATGTTAGATGTTGTGGAAGTTAAGGGCTATTGTATACTACACACTGTCTTGAACTTTTACATCTGGTTACTGGGGACATTTTTCTTCCTCTCATAGTGTCTCTAAATCTTTGGTCTGTTTCTAGATTTGAATGAGAGTAAACTAGCCTTAACAGAACTCATTGAATAACATAATTTTAAATATATAGCTGCGCCCCACATTTGTGATTATGAAATAGGTTTAGTGCCATGAAGGAAAAAGAAAGTTTACTTATGTGGGGGGCAACAGGTAGGTGGTTTAAGTTTGGGCAGGTCAGGAAACTTCTCTTACATAGTGACGAAGCTGAGACTGAAAGGATGTTGACGGAATTAGCCAGGCAAAGATCAGGGAGAGAGGGAGGTGTGGAGCAGTTTCCAAAACCCCAGATCAGAGGAGCTTCAGTCACTGGCTGGAAGAATCAGTGTGTTGGGGGTGGGGGGTGGAGCAGGATCCTCTGGAGGCCATGTTCCATGTGCCATCGGAAACCTCAAGTTTTACCCGGGAAGGATAAGACTTCATTTATTTTATTCAGCTTTGTTAAGGCATGACTAACAAATAACAATTTCTTACATCCATTTATTAGGTATAAAATATTTTAAACCATGAACTCGAAAACCCTTCCCGACAGCTCACAGGCAGCAGCCAACAATGTAGAGTTTAGGATAATGTCTGTGGTGTATCACGTGTCTGATTTAATTTTCAAAGACCTGCATGGCTGCTTGTAGAGAAAGGACTGGATGCCTACAGGTTCTGAGGCAGAATCTGAGTGAGAGATGACTTTTTAGGGTGGTAGTAGAGGAGAGAACAGGATATGGAGATTCAAGCAATACTGCATTGGAATTGGTGGTGGCTTGGATGTGGAAGGTGAAGGAGGAAGAATGGGGCTTTCAACAGTAGGGTGGATCATGGTCCCAGTCAGTGAAGGGCACCATCATCCACCCTACTGTTGAAAGCCCCAGGGGTCCAGGAGATTGGACCTGCTGCTCTCGAAACCTGATGTAGAGCCCTAAACCAGGGGCAGTTTCAGTGGTGCTCTTTCTGGGATGAGGTCACTCGCTCCACCGTGAGAACACATCACAGTTAGCAGCCTGTGAACCAGGAGGGGACCCTCACCAGACCCCCCACCCCCGACATCTGCTGGCTCCTTCATCTTAATCCCAGCCTTCAAGCTGTGAGAAATACACCATTTCTGGTTTTATTTGAAAGGTTTTATCTGGGGTGTAGACCAGTGGTGCTGGGCGTGGGAGGATTCACTAGAGACAGAGTGGGAGCAGAACAGGCAGACTGAAATACATTGCTGAGGGGAGCAGCAGCAGGTGACCTCAGGAGAGTCTACTGCACCATGTGGGTCAGCACCCTGACTGAGGATCGAATTCAGGCCACATAAGCAATAGCTTGATGGGCCAAGACCTTAACCCCTGCACCACCAGGGAGGCCCCTTTTCTGTTTATAAGCCAGTTAGCCAGCGGTATTTTGTTGTAGCAGCTAAACTGGGATGGGACCTTTATCTTCAGAGAGCTCTAGATAGCTGGATACAGGCCTTCCTGGGCCTTGTTCTCTCCTCTCTTGACCCCTTGCTAGTTATCTGAGCAGATGCTTGTAAGAAAAACTAGATGCATTGCTCACCTGCCTGAAAAAGGCAAGTAAGATAGAATTTTTCCACCTTGGGGTATATTTATGGGGAATTATCTACTTGTCTTGTGAGGGTCAGGAACATGCTTGGTAGCCAGGAATAAAGCCGAACGAAAACAAGCATTTGACTTGAACCAGAGACGGTGCCCAGAGGGGAGCAGCTTGAGTTCATTTTCCTCTCTGAGCCCCAAGAAGCCATGTCAGCCACCCAGTGAGGCCTCAAATGTAGTTTCCCAAGGCCGCTCCCTGACTCCCACAGAACCCATGACCAAAAACAGTGGTTCGTCTTCACCTCTGGGTCACAGCTAAACCATTCAGCTCAGACTGTGCCTGCACCCCTTTCCAGCAGCACCCCACACCCACCACCAAGGCAGGACACCAGCCACAGGTGTGGCCACTGGGACTCACTGTCACCTGGCCTCTTGCTGTTGACATGGGCTTCGAGCATGCAACACAGCAACTAAAGAGAAAAAGTTGACTTAAAAACAAAGTGTCTTTGAAAAATAGTCAAAAGATGGACCTCCCTAGTGGCACAAGGGATCAAAGCACAGCACTGTGAACCTATCCACAGCCACTGCAGGAAAAGTTTGACCCCCAGTCAGGAAGGTGACCCACATGGCACCGCAGACCTCTCCTGTCTCACCCGCTGCTCCCCTCAGCAGTGTATTGCAGTCAGTCTGCCTGTTCTGCTCCTTATGCTGTCTCTGGTGAATCCTCTCTCTTACCTCTAGCACCTCTGGCCCCAGTTCTTACATGCATAAATAAGTCTTTAAAAAAAAAAAAACTAGTCAAAAGAAATCCAAGTGTTGAACAGTCTTCACCACCCTGAGAGATCTTAAGCACCGTCAGCGTGTAGATGTGGCCACACTGTCTTCCTTATTTGTCCAGTCACACTTGCTGAGGATTTATGTGTGAAGCACTGTCTGTGGTAGACTAATAATAAAATCTAATGGTTACCATGGAGAAGCTTCTGGTCTGGGAGGAGATGGCAGATACCTAGGAACACGTGTGAGGGAGACTCCCCAGGGGACCCACATTGGTGAAGGGTGGGAGGGAACAGTGAGGATGAACAGAGCGAGCAGCTCCTGGAGACTTGGAGCTAATTAAAAGTCTTTGTTCAAGGCTAGAGCAAGTGGAGTTTCTATCTCAGGCTGACGCATTCTTACGCCTCTCCTCCTAACACCCCAGGCTGGTTTTCAGAAGCAGACATGTCTTTTGTGCCCAGGTTGGAGGATAAATGCTGAGAAACCTATCCATTGACAGACATAGTGTTTACCAACGAGGACGGGTGGTTACTATCATTTTATTTTATTTTATTTTATTTTGAGGTTTATTTGTTTGTGCATACAGAACTGGGGTACAGGCCAGAGGTACAGGGATGATGAGAGGCTTCACCAGAGACAGAGTGGGGAGCAGAACAGGCAGATCTACGAAGTACACTGCTGAGGGGAGCAGCGGGCGGGTCAGGAGAGGTCTGCCACGCCATGTGGTCAACCTCCGGGGCAGGCTGGGATTGAACCCATGCGGAAGTGGCTTTAGCTTCTTAGTGCTGTGCTTTAACCCGCTGCGCCACCAGGGAGGGCACGACCATCATTTTAACAGCGCCCGTGTGCTTCACGAAGAAGGCCTTCGCAACTCGGAAAAATTAATAGATCCGGACTGACAGGAATCTCCATCAGACTTCAGAAGCAGACAGGAGAAGAGAGATTGATGTGATGAGTCCTCTCCGAATTCCCCAATTTTGGAACTCCTGAACACTCTGATGAACCTAGTGGTGGGATTAAAATTCCACTTACGCATTTTATAATACATTTTATTTTGACTGCTAATAACATCTGTCAGATGGACCTATCTCCAGGCCGGAGTCCTGTGAGTCAAATGCTGGCTTAATGCCAATTGTTTTCTGTCCCTATAGAACAGCACTTGCAAATCACTGCCTACGTTGTTTTATCACATCTAAAACTTGGGCTTGGCTGAAAATATGAAGTCCACGCAATGAATTAAAGACTTAAGTAAAAACTGTTAGATACTTAACAGCACCAAAATTTTCCATTACAAATCTGCTTTTACTCTTTCTTAATTTGAAGAAAAAAAAAAGTGCCTTGAGGGGAATTTGAATTTCCAAGCCTTTCAGATCAAAGATTTCTTCAGCTGTCTGAATTATAGGAATGTTGAAAAACAAAAACAAATCCCTTTCCTGCTATAAAGTCCTTGCCATGTCTTTGTCTTTATGTAACCCAAAACGTCTGAACTAAAGAATGAGGTGGGTGAGTTCTGTTCAAAACCTAAGAATTCATCAGAAATGAAGCCATCAATACTTTTGAAAGGATCGTTCTAATTAATCAGATCCATGAATAACTTTTGCTAAATTCTTATTTGATGACCCAGAAAATTGCTAAATAGCATTTAGAATTAAACAAATTATGACTAAGGGACACCAGAATGTTTTAAATTGCTTACGAAATGGATTCAAGGCTAAATCATAATAATCTGGGTATGGTGGTGGCGGCGTCCAGTATAATTCTCATCAGATTCCACACCCATCCTTGGCTAGAGAGATGTCGTTTGAACAGGACATTGGGCACTATTAGGAAACTGTTTACTTTAAAAGCTTTTGCAGAAAGCATCAACTTTTTACAAAGCAATCGTTTCTAGGCCTCAGCTTGCTGATGGTTTTGATAGAAGGCCTGATTCTTCAAGTGCCAGAAATAAACTGCTTTAAGCAGGAGGTACCATTAGCTGCCAATCATCTGGTAGACTAAGTAATCAGTTAATGATGACCCACGTGTAGAGGCCTCAGAATTTCAGCATTTCTAAAAGGAAACACTTTTTGCTTTGTCACCAGGGAGATGTCATTATGCTCATATTAATGGGAAAACGAGGTGGAAAATACAGTCCAAAGTACATGTCCTCGTTTCTTTAGGGGGGGCCGGGGGGAGCAGTGGCTTTGTATGTGCTAACATTTCAGACCTAAGGCACTTTTATATATTTAAGAGGTCATTTGTTTCCAATTTCCTCCCATGTTACCTCTTGAAAGGTTTTTTAATGTTTTCTTTTTCTAATTATTAAAAAGCAATGAACCCTAGAGAAAAATTGCAAGAGTAAAAAGTATAAATGTAAGTTTCTCAAATTCCACCATTTAGATTTGCTGCATGTCAGTTCACATTTTGTTGATTTTGCTCTGAGAATGTGTTTACATAATTGAGATCATTCTGCACAGAGAATTTTAATTTTTTCTTTAAAATAACCATGTTCTTGTGTTACTGGGTGTTTTGTAGCCTCAGAGATGCATATTATTCTCTAATGGGATGTGTGCCATGTAACCATTTTGGGTCATTCAAGCTACTTCCACTCTTTTACAGTCACCAATAATTTTCCACTTTGCATCTTTATATATTTTTCTTTTTTCAGTATTGGTCCATTAGACTTTAGACAGCAGGTCACAAAGAATCGGTTCACTCAGGCTTGGGGGAAAGAAAGAAAGAGAGAAAGCTTTTTAGCATAGCTAACCGCCTAGGGGTAGAACTGGTTTCAGGCAAGGCTGGGCTCTGCTGATTGAAGCCATCTTTCTGTCTCTTGCACAAGCTTCCCTCTGTGCTAATTTTCATCTCAGCCCTCCCCCTCTACCTCCTCCCAGAAGACAGCACTTTTCCCAATATTTTCAGCTGAAGTTCTGCTGAGACTCGTTAACGTAAATGAGATCAAACACCCACCTGAGTCAGTAGCTGGGGTCAGGGCAAGGAATGTTCTGGATTGCCTCCAGGACATTCCTGTTCCCTGCTTCATCTGATTCCCCCAGGACCCTTGCTCTACAAATGGAGTCCCTGCTGTGTCCTGAATCCGCCCACTGCCCTTCACCCTGGCTTACTGCAGCCTAAATTCTGCAGTATGGGCTCAGGACCCTCCATGAGTCACAGGGGCGCTGTTGTTCTGCTGTAGGGCCAGGAGACACAGGTGCAGGTTCCCGGCCTCCCTCCACGAGGACCTCTCGGCTGACACTTTGCTTGTCTCTCCCAGCACTCAGTAAATATTACATCAAGTGAGTTAATGACTGAGTGTCAGGTCAGGCCTGTACCTGGTCCCGGGGCCAGCCCGCCTTAAGGGCGAGATACTGGAGAGGACAGAATGGTGTGAGTCCCCAAAGAAAATGGGCAGTCACTCCCAAAACCAGCAGAGAGAGTGCTGACCTGAAAGGAACGACTGTGTCTATTACAGCTCCGTCAAACCAAATTCCCAGGAGTGGGTCGTCGAAGGGTATAGCTATTTTGAGGGTTTTTTTTTTTTTTTTTACTCCCTGTAAGAATTCTTGTAGTAGAATGAGCCTTTTTAAAAGTGGGTCACATCCTGCCCCTTTCCTCCGTAAAACGGACAGCTCTCCGCTGAACTGTGAGTACAAGACGCCTCCCCGGCCCCAGCCCAGAATGATCCAGTTGCAGCCTTATTTCTCTGCCTGCACAGCCACCAGCACTGGCCTTCTGTTAGGTTCTACCCTGGAACACACCCCAGGAGCCTTGGACTTTCTTTTCCTTCTGCCGGGAAGGTCCGTATTTCCGGTCTCCTCTTTCTTCTTCTGGCCTCAGTCTGACGTCAGTTCCTGGGATGTCCTCCTTGCCAACCCAGACCTGACGGTGCTCTCCTCCAGCCTCTCCGGTGAACTGGGGCATATCCTTTTTGCCATATTCACCGTCCATTCTGTTCATTGCTTACTCCCCCGCTCACCCCTGCAACACAAGCCCCATGAGGCCCCTTTCTCACTGTCCATTGCTGGGCCCTGGGAACCCCTAACTGGTGCCTGGAATATCCAAGCCCTTAAGCTTTTTGTTGGGAAAGAAAGAAGCCAGTTGCTCTTCAGCAGGGTTATAATGATCACGCCCACCAGCAGTAAGAGTGCTCATTTCACCTCATCTCTGGGTGAAGCAGCTTTCTTAGAACACAGCTCAAGAGAAGCATGGTCCTGCTGCTCACTGCATGGTCCTGGAGCAGCAACCGGCTGTCTTCTAGCAGCTACGCTGCCATGTGCAAAGAGACCTGGTTCCTTGGCTACAGCCAGTGGGCGTGAGAGCTTTCCCTACGGGAGCACAGATCGAATCTTCATCCTCTCATGTCAATGGAAAAAAATTATTTTGTTGAAAATGGATTCAAGGGAACTTCCTAAGAAGCTTACATTGAATAAAAATCAGTAAATAATCAGCTTGAGTATTTGGGGATGTGACAGTCACCATTTTTGTGCTTTCCCACCCCAAATTATCCAATTGTGGTATTCTGGTTTTACAGAACCCTCTCTAATGTGTTGGTGGTTCCTACAGTACATTCATTTTTTAAAGCACCATTACACTTTTTAAGAAGTTTTGCAAAAACCTGAGCTGATGCATAGAAAAAGTATTTAATGTCACGAACACCAAAGCACCTTTTATCAGGTAAAAAGTTCCTATGACATACATCGATGATAGTAAACAAATCTCCCTTTACCTGAGAAGAATTTCGGTTTAAATACAACATAATGAACTTCATGGGGTCATCATTTTAAGACAATCCTTGCAGCACCATTCAACTTGAAGAACATGATGAACTCCACAAAATAATGATGGTGGTCTTCAAAACACAATAGCCCACACAAAGTTTTCTAGTTCAAAAATAGCACCATTAGAGGACAAGAATGTTAAGTCCCTCAACAAGTGACTTACCAAAATTCATGCAAACTAAACTTGGTGTGATTGGTGTTTATAACAACCCTGTGATCTGGAGTGGGAAACAGAAGGCAAAAAAAAGCTACCACGCACACAAAGTAACTTTGCTCACACGTGCACACACACACACAGCCACACCCCCCCTCGTCAGGGAGTGCTCCTTGTTTGCTGAGAGCTGGGTCACCAGTCATCCACCTCAACCACGAAGGGCGTTTTCACATCTATCTTGCCACTGTTGGTGATGGTGCAGTCGGTGAGAGGGCGGTCATGTCCATCCGTTGCCTGAAGTTCTATGGAGTGGACCACTGTCTGGGGAGAAAGGAGGCGATGAGGCAAGCTAATTGTGGAAAACATAGTCAAGAAAGTTCTAAATCACAGGATCAATTTGCTCTAGACTTTTGTATTTCCATGTTGCTTTTTATTAACCTTTTATAGTCTAAGAAAAAAGAATAGGGTTTTTATTTGGTAAGTATCTAGGTCTAATGAAAGATATTTCTGCTCACTCTGATACCCCGTGTGGGAGTTCGCATGGAGGTTGGGTCAATTTCAACGTCACCCTATTACAGGTCTAGGCATCATAAAATGGGCCATAAAGCAGATTTAAGAGTCAACAGAGTAGTGAGTTTGCCCATTTTTAAGGCTGACTCAACCCATCAATCTGCAGGTTGACTAGTTACACTAATACTAGTATAACTGCACCCCCATGGTGAAAATGCCCCCTTTCTGCCTTGACAGCCTCACAAGCGCTTGTGTGTCACGCTGAAGGAGCGCAACTGGACAGTTCCCGGGAGCAAGCTAGCTTCTGATGGGCTTCCTAAGGCTCTGAGAAGGAAGTAGCGAGCCTCTGAGTGCCTTGCAGCCGGGGTCAACTGACCCAACCTCTGCCCGACTTGGGTTAATTAAAATCAAGAGACAGCATCCTTCTAAGGATACTGTATGTTTCTAATTATGTGTGGGGGCACTTTTTTCAAGTGCTTATTTAATGGTTAACATGGACATTCCAACATGTTGCATATTTTACCATGACTTTAAAATGCTTGCTCGTGGGCCCACTTGGGGAAGCTGTGACTGCAGGTCTGAAGGGAAGGCCAGACACTTGTGTTAACTGAGCAAGCTATTGATTTCTGAAGGACCAAGGGGTGGAATTCAGAAGATCCTGCCAGCTTCTTAAAACTCTATGAAACACAGGCTTTTCCTCAGAAAGTTTATGCCCGATAAGAGGTGTTTGGCTAAGGCCAGGCAACAGGACCCCCAGGATGGGAGGAAATCAGTGCTATCCATTAGGGCAAAGACACAGAAGACTACAAGAAATGCACGACCAGAAGAAGAAAATCCAAACACATACTCTTTACGCTTCTGACAGCTTGACACAACGCTGTATTCAAAAATATACACTGAATGATGAATGAGTTTACCTTTAAACGATATAGTGCCTGGTTAAGCTGTCCAAATCCCAGATGGGTTCAACATGTGCATCCCCACAGCTAGCTGATTTCAGAAGCAAAGTTTGGTAAGAGACCTAAGGAAAGTTGGTGTTCCTTTCTATGAAACAGTAGGTTTGTGCACAACTGAGTCTCACAGGATGGGGCGTGTCCTTTTCTGTGCCGGAAAGTGGAGGGACTACTCAGTGGTGCGTGTGCCTGACCGCTCTCTCCTCCCACTTGCTAATGAGTACTCCATCTTTGGCAGCTCAGTTTGCACATGTCCTTGCCTTGGAAGAGATGTTCTGAGTCATCTGCTCAGTACCTTGTCATTGCTGCTTGAATCAGAACAGCAGAGAGAAACACCCAGAGGAAGAAATGCAGAAGGTGAGGTTGGTTGGTTGATGGTTGGGTGAAGGTGGCAGAATAAGTCGTATGAAAACACAACAAAATTAAATATGGAGCAGAGCGAGGCAGCCTGGGTTGGGCCAGGGCTGGGCTAGGTTGACTTTTCAGGATTGAAAGAACTACTTCAGGTCGTTACTAAGCAGGAGAAATGTTGAGAGTAGAAGAGAATGCAAATTTTAAGAAGTGTTCCTATGGATTGTGAATGGGACCCCTCAGGTATTTGACTAGCATAAATTTGAATTTTCTTCATTGAATTTGGCTGTGAGTGTTTGAAAGTGATTTCCATTTGGACTGAACCATATGTTTTTAAAAACATTTTTAATAGAGGTGAGAAACAAATAGCGTAAATAACATAACCATCTTACCCATCTCTAAGTATACAGCTCAATATCATTAAGTATATGAATTATGTTGAGTAACTAATCTCTGGAACTTCTTCATCTTGCAAAAATGGAAGTCTATAGCCACGGTCCACAACTCCCATTTCCTCTACCCCCAGTGTCTGGCAACCACCATCCTGTTGTGTGTTTCTATGTATTTAGCTATTTAAGATCCCTCCTATAAGGTCTACTATAAATCTTTTTGTAACTGGCTTATTTCACTTAACATCCACAAGTTTCATCCCTGTGCCAACATCTCCCTCCTCTTCAAGGCTGTATAATATTCCACCACCACCACATACAGGGTCCTGCTTTTATTTAATGGAACTTTAAAAGTTTTCATTTACATCAAACAGTACACTTCTCCATGTTGGGTCCCCAGCCCCTGCTCCTAATAATTAAAAGCCATTCCTTATACTTTTCCTTCACCAATGAAGCAGTCAGTTAGCCTAGAATGATAAATCTCTAATAAGCACCTTTCAAAGTTAATATATCTCTGAAAGTATTGTGGTTATAAATATAAAACTTTGAATGAAAAAAAGATATAAAGTTACCATTCCATCAAGGACTCTTCCAAATACCACATGTTTGCCATCCAGCCAGGTGGGCTTGGTCAGGGTGATAAAGAACTGAGAGCCATTGGTGTCAGGCCCAGCATTGGCCATGCTGACCCACCCAATGCCATAATGTTTCAGTCTGAAGTTCTCATCTGGAAATGTCTCGCCATAAATGCTTATACCTAGGTGACACAAAAAGGAACCAGAGTCAAGCGATGTCCTAGAAAAGTGGTCTTCAAAGAAATACGTAAGGTTTTAGTAGAAAGTTACGAAAACACTAAGAGGTAGAGATGAGGAACAGGTGGACAGACATAGAGGGGTTAATGAGACGAGAACATGAACTTCTTAAAGGAAGCAGGGTCCAGGGGCTGAGGCAAATACAGAAAAAGAAGCCTCAAGCCAAGGGCTAAGTCTTCACCCAGCAGGTCAACAATCTCACCCTGCAATGAAAAGGAACTGAAGGGCAGAATGACATCAAAAAGCCAGATGGGAAGGTGGCTGAGCCACCCTCGTGGCTCAACCTGCTATGAAATCCGGTCACTCTAATCAGGACCTACCACTAGCCACGGGTAGATAAAGCTTAGTTCGTGACCACACTATGGAATAGGTATCCCCACTTCTGTTCTGCCGTGGGAAGCAGAGGGTTATGGGAGGTGAGAACAGTAGCGCATGCCTTGCACTGGCCCCCAGCACAGTCGCAGCTAGCCTGGAAGGCCGCAGGCAGCTGAGGGCCCAGCAGCTGAGGAGGGCGATGGCCAATGTGTCCAGTGCTGAGCACAACTCGAGGCAGGTGTGTATCACAGGGGGAGGAGCGCATGCTTTCCCCACAAATCGTCAACAGACGCCACTGAGCGCCTGTCATGCCCACTGTCTGCTCTTCTGCAGCTCCTTGACCATCAGCTGCCCACTCTAAAATCCTGGTTCCATCAGAAAGACCAGAAATAGATCTCAAAGGTAAGAGAGTTAGAGCGCGGTGTCAGTCACATAGGAAGTCTAGGTTAATTTTACTTATTAGCCTGACTCAGAGGTCCCAAACCGGGCACTACAGGTGGGAGCAAGTGTGCACACTTGCACATACACACCACACACAGGGAAGGCGGGGAGAGGAGAGAGGGAACAGCTGCATTCCTGCTGGACCCAGGGCAGGTGATGGGCTGCTCCGGTCCCAGAGGGAAAGCTTACAGAACAGGGGTACAGGCGAGAAACGGGAGGTGGGAGGGTTCACCAGAGACAGAGCGGGGAGCAGAACAGGCCGACTGACAAAGTACACTGCTGAGAGGAGCAGCGGGCAGGTCAGGAGAGGTCTGCTGTGCCGTGTGGGTCACCTCCGGGGCCGGGGATCGAACTCGCACTGAAGTGGCTGTGGCTCACTTGCAGTGCTGCGCTCTAACCTGCTGCGCCACTAGGGAGGGCCCAGGGAAGGGTTCTTAAGTGTAGGCTTTGGAGGAGAGCCAGCTCTGACAGCTGGGGTCACCTGCCTGAGCATCTTCAGTGTACCCCCATTAGTCCAAGTAACCTGAACAGATGTCTCTGCTGCATCCCACAGGGAATGCAGGACTGATGGGACCAGAACAGCCCATCACCTGCCCTGCATCCAGCAGGAATGCAGCTCTCTCCTCTCCCCGCCTTCCCCGTGTGTGGTGTGTATGTGCAAGTGGGCACATACCAAGGCGCCTGGCAAATCCAGGCATTTTGTTCTAGTAGCTCACTCTACTGAACACAGAGTTAGCAAGAGCACTTCAACATAGCCTGAGTGCTTCTTTCAAGTTAGAATTCAATAACCACCAAAACCAGAGTTAGCTGAACTGAAAGTCTTAAACCTGAAGTCAACTTACTTTAAATTTTTTTTTAATTGTTTTTGACACAGCACTGGCTTACAAACATTGCATGTGATTCCGAAATCACAACCCCCCTCCCAACTCTTGGGGTACATATTCCACACCACACTCACTGTATGGTTAGAGCGGTACTAAGTGTGTCCGTGAAATCACTACAGTTCTGGGGGCTCTTAGCCAGGGGTCTGGGGAGCTCGAATCCTCAAAACAACAACCTCAGGGAGATTTGTACTTTCTAGAATTTTAACTTTGTTTATAAAAAGGTCCATACTATAATTCAGCACCTTATCTACGCCTTAATTTTTTTGATTGTTGAAAACACTAATGATAACATGAAAGACTCCAAAGAGGGGCTGGAGCTGCCTGCCCTCCCGCACAGAACACCACGCTGGCTGACCCTCGAGCCTTCCTGCCCCAGGGGACCCATTTCACAGACGCCCAGGGTTCAGCGTTGGAGAGCCTACGCTGACTTCCCATGACAGACCTTGCTCTGTGCTATTACAGATCCACAGTGGAGCAATTTACGTCTAAATGCAAAATAATCTACTGATTAAATAGATCACCACGATGGAGCTATCTCCACCAAAGGAAGATCTTTGAAGGCGAGGGAGTCTCTCTCACCTCTACCTATTTTGATCGACATTCAACAGTCTTCCCACCAGTATTTTATAAAGGAGGCATGAAAAAGCAGGATATAAATCAAAGGAATTCAAACTATTTTGCCGCGTATTTCATGCACATTTCATTTCAGCAGATGGCCTCTACCTATTCAGATTTAATAGATGATGTGCTCAAGCCACTATCCTTCTTAAAGCATTCATTTGGAGGTCTTTATGATCTGGTTCCTTAACTCTGAAGCTCAATCTATTGGCTAAGTCTTTGGGATCAATTTGGGAAAGGAAACAGAAAGGGAAAGGAAAAGAATGAAGACAACAGCATTACCGCCCGTGCCGTCTCCATTGGTGAAGTCTCCTCCTTGAATCATGAAGTCTTTGATGACACGATGGAATTTGCTTCCTTTATATCCATATCCTTTCTAAAGAGATGATGTCAGCTGATGACACAAGCAGACAGAACCCATACCAAAAGATACACCCCAATGTTTACTTGAAAGGTCAGAATATCTAGAGGACTCGGTTAGGTCCCTGCAAGGATTTACTGGCAGATAGTTGTCAGCAGCTGATCAAAACATACATTAACACACATGGGAATAAAGAATTAACGTAAATAAATAAAAAGCGATTTTCCCCTTGGTGATTTTTTTCCCTCTCGATTTCTAGATGCCTAAAATACTGTGTCTGAAGAATACAGATTTTTTTTTAAGATTTATTTATTTATGCATACAGAACTGGGGTACAGGCCAGAGGTGCAGGAAGGGTGAGAGGATTCCCCAGAGACAAAGCAGGGAGCAGAACGGGCAGATTGACGAAGTACACTGCTGAGGGGAGCAGCGGGCGGGCGGGTCAGGAGAGGTCTGCCGCGCCATGTGGATCACCCCCGGGGCAGGGATTGAACTCAGGCGGAAGTGGCTTTAGCTTCTTAGTGCTGTGCTTTAACCTGCTGTGCCACCACAGAGGGCCCAGAATACATATTTTTATCAGAAAATATCTTAAGATGTCTCCAGTTCATCAGACCTACCAATTTAATACTAATTTTACTATAAGACATTGTTGTTTTTGGCTTCACAGAAGGAAGATCCAACTTTGTGTAGTGAAGGAGGTAAGTGGGAGCATACCTCTCCTGTTGCCAGGGCGATAAAATTGTCCACAGTTTTGGGCACAACTTTCCCAAAGAGACCAATCACAATTCTGCCAACATCTTTGTCTCCAATCCTTACATCAAAGAAGACCTGTAGGTGGTAAAAGGCAGAGCAGAAGATTGTAAATTGGATAATCCACATATGCAAGGTAAATGAAAGTTAAAATCTGAGAATTGATCCACATTCAACAGCCCTCCCACCAGTATTTTATAAAGGAGTCATGAAAAAGCAGGATATAAATCAAAAGAACTCAAACTATTTGGTCATATATTTCATTCACAAATATTCATTCAACAAACAGATAGGGAGCAGTATCTACAGAGAGGCACTCAGTACTGAGTATGAAGTTGGACGGTGTACAGTCAGAATCAGCCAGTAGTCTTCAAGGAGTCTCTCCCCACATCCTCTAGACAAACCGTTTCCCTGCTGTGTAGACAGAGGTTAGGTTCTGAATGGGGAGTGTTCTCAACTAAGATGCAGGAAAATGTTGGTGAGAAGGCAACCAGCAGACCATCCAGATTTTTTGTTTATCACTTCCAACAATGCCAATTTCCAGTAAGTTCCAGGACATGGGCTCGGACCACCCAAGACGGTGCCCACCAGGTAGTCGGCCCTTGAAATGGCTGTACTCACTTCCAAGCACAGCTTCATGTAAGGAACAGCCAACACTACACTCAACATCCTGACAAAACCATGTACTCTGTTCTAGATGCTGAAGTCAGTCATCACCTTCCCAGGGTACATGAGTAGAGTGTGTTTCTCTCAAGAACAAAAACACACCTGAACTTGAGAATGCAGCCCTTTGCTGCAGATAAACCCTAAGCGGATCGGGCTCTTTTTTATTTTTTATAACTGTTTCATCTGGAATGAAATCAAGTACATTTTGCTTCACCAATCATGCGCTCAGAGGACTGTAAGCCTGGACGCTTGAAAAGGCCGGTAAGTCGAAGGGCATTCTATTAGCGAGTTGAGATTATATGAACCAATTTACTGTTCGAATGGGTAAAAAACGACATTCAAAAGATAGCTTTAAAAAAAATATAAGAAGGGTTGTCAAGGCAGAAAGGATGTCTTACAGTTTAGAAAAATCATGAAGTAAAGACTGTCAAGCCCTCGTTCAAGACAAGAGCTTCTTTCAATACATCAGTACGTCTGTCACGGGGTGATGTGGTATTTAGTGTTCCATGTGGCATTTTGCAAATTTTACATGGCCCAAGCAGCAAAACATTGCATTCTTATTTATAGGGTGGAACTTGATTAAATGCCTTAAAGACTGTGCCTTGAGATGAGGTAGTACCCTAGTGCCCATTCTGTGTGGCTTCAGCAATGAGGAAGCAGTGCTGGGCAGAGAAACAGGGATGTGATCTTAAAAACACAGCAATAAAGGGGGGAGAGAGAGAGAAAAATAAAGGGGGAGAGAGAGAGAGAAAGAACAGGACTTGGGAGACACAGAGGTCCAGTTGGGTGGTAGCAGAGGAATGTAAGGGGGTGGGGTGGGGAGAGGCATTTAACTGGAGGGGGCAGGGGAGAAGAGGGACAGGGAAAGACTCAAACACAAACCAGTAGTGGTGTCTGCGTGCTTTACCTACTCGGCTAAAAGGTAAACCTCACTACACTCTAGGGGGACAGCAGGCGCTATTATCACCAAAGCAAGGGTTGGGGAGGTTACATGCTTCCCCAGCCAGGCTTAGGAGAGCCAAAATCTCAATCCAAGGCTGCATCCAGGTAGACTGTGATTGATTGCAATACGGTTCTCTCAGTCAGGCCAGGAATCCCTCAGGGCAGATGTTTCTACATTCCCTGGTGCCAGGCAGAATGTCTGCACAAGTGTGGGCTCAAAAAATCCTGAATAGTGCAAAACTGAGTAACACTGATGCCCAGGGCACACACTCACCTAGACAGAACGTGAAGCTGCACCCAAGGCAGCTGCCAGGCCAACCGCTCACCTGACACTCATCTCCAAATTGGCTTTGTGTCCCTGGGGGCAGGCCCCATACAGAACAAGCCCCACCCTCACAGAGCTTACAATCCAGCACATCAGAAGTAACTATAATATATTGGAAGCTGGGTTTAATGGGAAGAGCCATACAGGAGAAATGTCATGGGAAGAAGTAGTGATTATCTGTGTGGATCAGGGTGGGCTTCCTGGAAGAGGTGGTACTTTGTGGTGCCACTTAAGGAGTGGGCACCTCAGTGTCTCCTTTTATCCCTCACAGTTGTCCTTGAAAGTTACTTGAAAGTCTTGGGAGGGGGTTATGGGGAGAGGGAAGAAACACACGTTGGCTCCAACCCTGGTGTGGTTTCTGTTTCCAGAGTGACTGAAATGTCTCAAGTCCGGCTGCACCACCAACTGGCCATGGAAACTGAGGCAAGCGGATGAAACTCAACTCCTGGTCTTCATCTCCAGGGTAAGTAAGACAGCAGATAACACGAACAACCTGCCTCAATCAGGAACTCAGAGCGGGGCTGAGCATTTCCTTGCTATATCGCATCTAATTTGCCGAACCCTGGCATACATCTACCTGGCGGGGAGCTGCCATTCCACCTTGATTTACAGAGGATGAAAGGGAGCATCAGGTGTTACACCACTTGACCCTGGTCACCCGCCCTAGCCTATTAACCACTCCGTGCTTTAGAAAGTGCCAGCAAGCTGACAGCTGAGTGTAGCTGGAAAATGGCAGAGTAGTTAATATACCCTGGGAGCCTGAAGGGCTCCACTGGATGGTACAGGGCTGCAGAGGCCACTTTGTCGAATTAGGACTGCAAGGAGCCAGAAGCCCAGCTGAGCCTCCACATCTGGACAGAAGGCGGAGTCTGTCCTGCAGCAAGACTCAGGACAAGGTTAGAACTCTTCACAGGTCTGGGAGGTGGGGGGCAGAGGGAGCACCCCACACTTCTCTACAGATTCTTATTTGTAAATGAAATCCAAGGTAAAGACTACAAGGGAAAACTATACACCAGAGTAAAGCCAATTCATCCACTCTTCTATCATCAAAGAAATCGTTCTTAATGTCTCCTCTGTCCTACAGTTAGGTGTTTAAAAGAGATCACTGAACAGTAACTCAACAGTTAAGCCTGCAGAAGACTGATCTGCACAATTAGCTTTTAGAACGGAAGGGTACATTGGGGGGGTGTTAAGTGGGGGTACATTGGGGGGGGTGTTAAGTGAGCACTCCAAGCACAATGGCAGGAAAAGACTCTCCTCACCGACAGCACCCTGGGCAGGACCAGATGTTTCAGGTCTCCCCGCCTACAGCTGCCTCTCCTTGGCTCCCTCTTCTCCTGGCCCTGGCTTCACACCCCAAGACTTGTTCTCCTCCAGAAGGTAAGTTCAAAAGTTCCTCCGGGGAAACGTTCCAAATATTGCGGGTGATGCTTTCACACTACAAAACTCTTCACTGCTTATCTGGAGCTCACAGCTACCTGGGTGTTTTATCTCCCTCTCCTTCACACTTTTCTCTAAACTGTCAGCCAGCCCTATCAGTTATACCTCCAGAATCTATTCCAAGTGGTCTCCTTGCTCCCCATTTCCACAAAGACCAATAATCCAAGCCACCACCATCTGGACCTGGGCGTGGCTCCTTGAGTGACCTCCCGTTCACTTCCCACTGGCCTCAGTACCCCTTAAAAGTCTGAATGAGATCATATCATTCCCATGCTTGAAACTGTAGTGGCCCTCAGATTAAGAGAAACTGCCTCAAAAAAGGCCCACACTGCCTGATGCGGTTGCTCTCCCCTCCAACCTCATCTCAGGCCCCCCCTTTTGCATCACTGGGTCTCCCTATTCTCCGTGATCACAGCAGGATGGCGAACCTCTTTGGAGGTCTTTACACACACTGGTCCCTTGCTGACATCTTTGCCCTGCTCGTTCCTTCCAGGGTGTGCAAATGCCACCCGATCCATAGCAAGGGTTATTTCTTGGATCATTTCACTGTGGATGAATTTGGCTGGTATGACCCTATCCTGACTCAAATAGAATCTGCAGGCTGAAAGAATGCTCCCCCCTCCCCGCCCCCACCACCCCCAACACACAGACACAGAGCTCCTTGGCCTTTAGAAACTATTTTCCCCAATTAGTTCAGTGCTTGAAGTTTTTTCAGTCAGTCAGGTTAATTTTATCACACTCTGGGCGAGGTCCTTCTGGTTACTCCTAAACTACAAAAGGGATGTAGGCTTGAACCTGGCCGCTCTCCAGCCCACTGCCAGCCCCTTCCTGGCTCCTGCATTCTGAGCATCTGATCTGCAGTAGGGGACTGAAGCCTTCTAGTTCAACACTATCATTTTCCACTGGCAACCCCCAAACTGCCCGTTAAGACCGCTTACAGCTGCCCCTCCTTTCAGAGTCCACGTAGGGCTGCGTGTGGGTTTTTCCAGAAGTGATGATCATGGCACCAAATCATACATCTCCCAGTCCCTTCCAACCTTGGCTAAGGAAACATGCTGGAAACAGTGTTGAAGCTGGAAAAGCGCCGTCCATGACAGCCGAGATTAAAAGCCAGGGTACCGGCTGGGCCTCGCGAGCACCTCCTTAAGCCAGGGGGCTGCCCCCCCCTTTCACCCTCCACCCCCCGCCCAACTCTAGAAGCGCACCTCTCCCGTGTTTGTCTAACAGAGGCCGAGGAGCCCAACCTCTCGCGGCCCCTCCGGGCGTGGGTGACCTGGCCCGGCGCCCCGCAACCACAGCCCCGGGCCGGGGCGTCGGCCCCGCGCGCGCCTCCCGCTTTCTTCCTGCGGCTGCACGGAGTCCCGGCCGAGCCGAAGGAAGTCCTCGGGCCGGCTCCTTCCTGGAGAACGGGCTCCCGGTTCCGGAAGCTTCTCCAGCACCGGGGTCGATGCCTCAGGCCCACTGACCCCGGGAACGGCCCGGGCGGCCCGCGGCAGACTCCGCCCAGCTCCCACGCTGTCTCCCCGGGGCGCGACCCCGCACCCCCGAGCGCTCGCCCCCTCCCACCTCGGCCCGCGGCCGCCCCCCGTCCTCGGAGGCCGGGGAGACGCCTCTCGGCCCCTCTCGCGGAGGTCCCAGTCCCCAAAGCACCACGTCCCCAAAGCGCCCCGACCCTTGGTCAGCGGGCGTGGGGGGCCCCAGCCCGCGGTCCGGTCACCTTGGCCGTCACCGACGGGCCTCGCTTGCGGACGCCCGAGGCCCCAGAAGAAGACGCGAGCGCGCCGAACCCCACGAACAGCACCAGAGGTAACAGCAGCCGGGGGCCCGGGCCCATGGTGAGCGGCTGCCGGGCGGGCGTCGGCTCGGGAGCGACCGCAGGCTCCGGGACGCTGGCGGGACTCTTGGAGGCTGCGCCTGCGCGCTCCCGCTCCCCGTTTGGGGGGGCGGGGTGCGGCTGGGGTTGGGTTGGGAGGCTGGGACTGGGCCGGAACCCCGAGGGCTGAGGAGCGCGGCGAAGCGAGAACTCGAGAGGCGCGCGGCGGTCTGATTGCGCTGCTCGCGGCCAGGGCGCGGGGCGCCCCAGAAGTGCGGCGGGGGCCCCCCAAAGTGGGTGGCCCCTGGGCGCTCTGTGGAAGGGTCTCCAGGAACCTGCGAGTTCGCCACGGATTAAGAGTTAAGAACTCTGGAGCTCCGGAATCTGCCTGACAACTTGCACGCAGCCGCAGCGGGGCGGGGACACTTCTGAGGGGTCCCGGAGTTGGCCGAAGCCGCCTCCGGAGTAGCCCCGCGGGGCCTTCCAGCTGCCAGTGCCTGGTCACATCTTCTAGCTAAATTCTGACGGCCCTCGGAACTTAGGGGATCCCGCCGTGGGTGGACCAGATTGCACTGGTGAATGACCTGTCGTTAAGATTCCAGTTGACAGTGCTTACAATTTTTCCAAATTTCAGAGCAATGTTTAGGAAGATAATTTAATGCCATCGGGAAATGTTCACTACACTTTTAAATGGAAAACTCAGCTTGCAAACTTAAGGAGAAACTCTGATCGCAACTGTGAAAATAAATATGTAAAGACATTTTTTAAATGGAAAGAAAGGCACCCAAACATTTACAGTAGCTATGGGATAGAATTGTGCATTTTTGTTTTCTCTGTAATTTTCTGACTTTTCAGATGCTGTACAATGACAATTATTTTGTAATCAGGAAAACGTCTTAAAACTCAATGCTTTTTGAATTAGGACTTCAAAGGAACATTTTTAGGTACGAGTTGTAATTCCAAAAATTAACTGTAAATTATAATAGTGTTCTCTTGATTTTTTCCTAGGGGCTGATTCATGCCTTTGAAGCCAGGGTTTCCCTTAGAGAAGCAGATAGGATTCCTGTCTGTAACTAAGTGCAGATCAGAAGTGACTTTGGAACTATTCATTTTATATAAAAGGAATAACTGCTACTTTTGAGGGTAGGAAGAAGGATTCACAATTATTTTTGAT
Organism: Condylura cristata; assembly: GCF_000260355.1. Classification (NCBI taxonomy): domain Eukaryota; kingdom Metazoa; phylum Chordata; class Mammalia; order Eulipotyphla; family Talpidae; genus Condylura; species Condylura cristata. Next base: position 17,211,210 of record NW_004567122.1, read on the forward strand.
ACTTCCTTTAGGTGAAGGATCTAATTTTCTTCACTCCCACCCCCAACAAAGAGTCCTCCTTTTATTTTTTGAATTATTTATTTATGTTATTCATTTTCTTTACAATGTTTGCATTCTTTTCTCAGGTATAGTCTCCATAGAATCTCCACCACCAATTCACCCATGCACCATTGCCATAGTCTCTTGTGTTCTTAGAGTTCTCCTTTCGTTGCAAGGTAAAGGCATCAGATACTTATTCTGCTTAGTTAATCGTGTTTTTTTTTATACAGGTATGTATATATTAGTATATGTCTGTGTGTGTTATATTTAAATACAGATACACATATACATTCATTACTTTATATAGACAAATATGCATAATTCATTACTGTAACTGGTTTTGGTTCTGCTCTAAGAGTAAAATGCTACCAGAGCAGGGAGCTTGTCTATATTCATTCCTTCTTATGATCCAGATCTAGTCCAACCCTTAGTATAAAGTGTTTTTTAAAAAGATTTATTTATTTATGCTTAGAGAAGTGGGTGCAGGCCGGAGGTGCAGGAGTAGTGAGAGGACTCACCAGAGACATAGTGGGGAGCAGAGCAGGCAGATTGACAAAATACACTGCTGAGGGGCACTGTGGGGGAGACAGGAGAGGTCTGCTGTGCCATGTGGGTCAGCTCCCTGGCCAGGAATCAAACTTGTGCTGAAGCAGCTGTGGCTAGCTTTGCAGTGTTGCGCCACCAGAGAGGACCCTGAAGTGACTTCTTAATAAATATTTGTTAAAAGAATGAATGTATCTAAAAAACTTTTGAAATCTCTTTATTGGGAAGATAAAAATAAACATGCACAAAAATAAACACAAAATGTCAACATACAGATCCACTGAATTGCTATGAAGCAAACACCACTAAAACACTTCCCAAGAAATAAAATATTCACTAGCTCTCTGGAAACTCCTCTTGTACCCACCCCCAATTCTAATACTTTCTTTTTCCCAAATTAACCACAATCCTAAACTCTCACATTATGGTTAGTTTTAACTTTATATGAGTGAAATTACAGCATGCATTTATTTTTTTTAAAGATTTATTTATTTGTGCATACAGAAATGGGGTGCAGGCCAGAGGCTCAGGGGCGGTGAGAGGCCTCACCAGAGACAGAGTGGAAACAGAACAGGCAGATCGACAAAGTACACTGCTGAGGGGAGCAGTGGGCGGGTCAGGAGAGGTCTGCCGCGCCATGTGGGTCACCTCCAGGGTGGCGATCAAACTCATGCTGAAGTTGCTTCAGCTTCTTAGTGCTGTGCTTTAACCCACTGGGCCACCAGGGAGGGCCCTGATATCTACTTTTATAAGTGATGACAGCCTGAAGTTTTTCTTTCTTGGAATTTCCCATCAGTTTTTATATCAGAGTTATTCTGGGCCCTTTGCATGAGTTGGCAAATGTTAACTCTCTTTCCTGAACTTTGAAGTGATTTATGAAAGATGTTATTTCTTCCTTGACTCTTTCTTAGAAACCCCTGGGGAGTTTTCTTATTATAAAGTTTTAAGCTATAAATTTAACTTTTGAAATAAATACGTAAAGGTTTATTAGATTTTTATCAGTTTTTGCATGTGGTGTTTTTTAGGAATGTGTCCACTTCATTAATATTTTAAAATTTGTTAATATTAACTTATTGAAGCTATTTTATATGTTTATAAGTTTGCAGGACTTTCTTTAAATTTAATGTAGCTATTTTTTTAACCTCTTGAGATAAGTGTTTATCTCACTGATTTTTTTTATCTTGTCTTATATTATTCTATGAGCTGTTAAAATAATAAAATTCCCCTCAGAAGCACAACTTTTGATACTTCCCACAAGTTTTGATATATGTTATTTTCATTATCATTCAGTTAATTTTTTTTCCATTTTCCACTTTTTTGACTCATGATTTATTGAGTGTATAGCACTTTATTCTGAAAGCATGGATTTAAAGAAAATGTAATAGTGATTTCTAACTTTGTTGTATTGTGAAAGAACAGACTCTGTATTATCTCATTCTTTTGAAATAATGTAGAGACTGCCTTCTGATAGAGAATTTAATGGATTAAAAAAAATAACTATTTCCGGGGCCCTCCCTGGTGGTGCAGCGGGTTAAAGCGAAGCACTAAGAAGTTAAAGCTACTTCTTCAGCATGAGTTCTATCCCCACTGCGGAGGTGACCACATGGCGCGGCAGACCTCTCCTGACCCACCCGCTGCTCTCTTTAGCAGTGTACTTCGTCAATCTGCCTGTTCTGCTCCCCACTCTGTCTCTGGTGAATCCTCTCACCACCCCTGAGCCTCTGGCCTGTACCCCAGTTCTGTATGCATAAATACATTTTAAAAAATCTTAAAAAAAAACTGTTTCCTGTGTTCTGTTCTTGTTGAAAATTCCCATGATATCAAGTTCATCAATCTTAAATTATCCTTACAGTCTTTTTACTTTCTTGTTGTAAGAGTTAATAAGAAAAAGCATCTTAAAGTTGTTCTTATGTCTACATATGTCTACATATTAACTGTTCTTCATTGTAGGCCTGTGAATTTTTTTTCTATGTTTTGAGTAATATTACTGATTTCAAATATGTCTGATATTATTTTTTGATTAATTGAATTTTTGTTATTATGAGGTATCCTTTTCTTTCTCTAGAAATGCCTTTTACTTTAAAGTCTGATATTACTATAACTTACCATCTTTCTTTGGATAGTGAATGCTTGGTTTCTCTTTATTTACAACTTTACTTTCAATGTTTCTGTCTTTATATTTGAATAAGTCCCTGTAAATTTCAAAACTTGGTTTTTAAATAAAGGTTAATCATCTTCATCATCAATAAAATTTCACCTCTTTACATTTATATTCACTGACCTGTTTGCATTTAAATATAACATCTGGATATTTTGTTTCTATTGCCATCCTGTTTTATGTTCCTCCTCTCTTTTCTAATTTGATGTAATAGATGTTATTTTCTCTATTCTTCCACTACTCAGATAATAGTACACAATCTCTGATTATGCTTTCGATAGTTATACTACAGATGATAACATCCATTCTTGATTTTTGAAAACCTGATGTTGCCTGTTACCTTAATTGTCCTTCTGGATAATATAAGAACCTCAGGACATGTAACCCCCATTTTCCCTCTAGATGTTCACACAGACCCCCTTCATGACCACCCCCAACACATGTGGATTATTTCAAGCTGAAATCATTTGAGGCACCCAAATCTGTTGAGATGCATTTACCACTTCCTTAACTACCAAGAAGAATGAAAATTAGTTGTCAGAACTGAGGCTACTGCAAGAGTAGCCTAGCTGAGAACCAAAAAGGTAGAGCACACATCTAATTTCAGAGCAATAACTCCTTACCACATCTTTCACCATCTTATCAAGGGAGTCCCCTCCTCTCTCCTGAAAACCCCAAACCCCTCACCCATACCTTAGCTCAGCATATGTTGACTCATCGTCATTGGAATCTGCATGTCTATGTAGTTTATTAATTTTTTTCTCTTATTTATCTTAATGTTGTTTCTCAACCAGCTGAAGAGTAACACAGAGGAACAGGGACACTTCCTCCTGTTTGGAGACTTTATTTGCTTCACACGTCTCACTCTGACCCTGACAACAATCACAGCTCCTGACAGTGGTCTGCTCACGGGTGAGGATTCGAACCATTTCCGCATCCTGAATCTCTGTCTGGGATGACCTAGTGGCAGTGAGGGTGGTGAGGCTTTTTTCTCTTGAAAATTAAAATTATCAGGAGAAAAAACTGGGATCTGCTATTTTCCTCCCAGGGACAAAGATAGGCTCTTTCTTTTCATCATCTCTGCCTTTCATTCTATTTGTCAAAATGGAAAGGATAGAGTAAAATATATAGCTGTTTTCTTTCTTTCTTTCTTTTATTTTTAAAATTTATTTATTTATTCAGAACTGGGGAAAAGGTCAGAGTGGAGAGCAGAACAGGCTGACTGACAAAGTACACTGCTGAGGGGAGCAGCGGGTGGGTCAGGAGAGGTCTGCCGCGCCGTGTGGATCACCTCCCAGGTGAGAATCCAGCTCACACTGAAGTGGCTGCGGCCAGCTTGCAGTGCTACGTCCTAACCCGTTGCGCCACCAGGGAGGGCCTGTTTTCTTTCTTTTTTCTTTTTTTTTTTTTAAAGATTTATTTATTTGTGCATACAGAACTGGGGTACAGGCCAGAGGCTCAGGGGCGGTGAGACGCTTCACCAGAGACAGAGTGGGGAACAGAACAGGCAGATCGACGAAGTACACTGCTGAGGGGAGCAGTGGGTGGGCCAGGAGAGGTCTGCCACGCCATGGGGTCACCTCTGGGGCAGGTGGGAATCGAACTCATGGGGAAGCAGCTTTAGATTCTCAGTGCTGTGCTTTAACCCACTGTGCCACCAGGGAGGGCCCTGTAAGCCCTGTTTTCTTTCTTAAACCAAAACGCTGGGGCTGAACTTTTATGGATCTTCTGATGGATGAATTTTTTATTTTTATTTGGCATATCTCTTGCATCCATCAGTTAAGTCATAAAAAAGATTATTGGATTGAATCACTATTGGAATCAATATACTAATGAAAATCTTACTTCTCATGGCCAGGTGACAGGTGCTTTGAATTAGACAACTTGTATTTTGAAAAGTTTTTTAGAGAATTCTGGTGATAAACATCCATTATACTGGTACCTCTAGGATGATTAAAGTGAAAAGAGAAGGAAAAGAACTATCTCAGCTCGCCTCAGGGATTCTGTAAAACAAAAAGGAGGACTAATGAGGGAAACGGTCTAGTTCTAGCTTGTGATCCCTGGGATGGGCAATGTCTTTATTTGAGATAGTCATCTTTGCCATGGGCATCTCCAGTCATGCTTAAATCAGGCGCTTGTGTTACCGAAAAAAGAAAAAAAAAAAAAGGAGGAATCAAGGGAGCGGTACGCTACAATAACCTTTCTATCAGAAAAACTTACCTGATTACAGAGGGCCTGGTGTTTGTCATGTGAACCACTCTCTCCTTGCTGAGTGACCTGTCCTCGTCTCACCTGGAAGCCGCAGGCACTGTCCGACTCTCCAGCTTTGCCTCTGTGTCCTGGGATCCACATGTCTGTGTAGAGCTACCATGCACACACAAGGAGATCTATGTCTTTTCTCCTGCTAGTCTTTTTCGTGTTAATTTGGTCACTCAGCCATCCTGAGAACCTAGGAGACTGAGGGAAATGTCCTTTCCTACCCAGCACTCTCATATATTTTATTTTACTATATTTGATCATTATTGCCTAATAAAATTATATACATTTGGAGTTAGCCACGTGTTTTCCATTATCATTGCTTTTCATTCACTCCTGTATTTCTTTCTTTACACACATGGCCATTTTGTCCTGCCTGAGAAACATGCTTTGACATTTCCTTAAGTGCTAGGTCAACTGGTGAGAATTTTATTTTTGTTTGTCTGAAAGCGTTGTTTTTAAGGTACTTCTGCCCAGTACAAATTTTTTTCTTTCAGCGGTGTGAATGTCATTTCTTTTGACTTCTAGCATCCATTCCCTTTATTCAGAAATCTGTTAGTCTCATTGTTACTCCTTCTCTCAAGTGTTAGAATGAGGAAGATATGCAGGTGACTTCCCTCATCAGTAGACACTGAGCTCATGGCTAGGATGTCCCACTGCCCAGGACATGGGGCTGGGAGACATTCATGGGACTTTGATATTGCCCTTGTCCTTCATATGCACAGTGCATACTTTTTCTTTACCTAAATGTTCCCCTTCTGGGACTTTCATGCCAGACTTTCAGTGACAAGGTTTTCAAGGAATTAAACAATAATCTTATATATATATATATTTGGCCACTTGAACAAAGTTGACTAATACTCTTTTTTTTTAACTGATTTTTTTAAATTTTTTTTTACAACAGTTTATTTTTACATCATTTTGTACATTTTTTTTCCCATCTCAGTTGTAATCCCTGTGGGTTTCCCATCACCAGGTCACCCGTGTGCCATCACCATAATCCCGTGCATTTCCCCTCCCACCCCTCCCCCCGTTTTTGATCCCATTTTCCACTCCACCCCCACAAAATGTCTCTGGTATATGGTTGTTCATTATTCTTGTTATTTTCTCGCCTGGTCCATTATACTCCTGCTATGAGTGAAACCATCCGGTATTTTTCTTTCTCTTTCTGGCTTATCTCACTAAGCATGATCTTTTCCAGCTCCATCCAAATTGCTGCAAAAGACATGTGTTTTTCTTTTTTGGTGGCTGAGTAATATTCCATTGTGTATATGTACCACATCTTTTTAATCCAGTCATCTACTTTTGGGCATTTGGGCTGCTTCCATGTTTTTCCAATTGTAAACAAAGCAGCAATAAACATGGGGGTGCAGGTGTCTCTTTGAATCAGTGTTTTTGTGTCTTTTGGGTAGATACCTAGGAGTGGGATTGCTGGGTCGTAGGGAAGCTCCATGTTTAGCAGTTTGAGGAACCTCCAAACAAAAACTAACTAATACTCTTAATACTCCTCATCCTCCTGGAGCTTCTTCAGCAACCAGGACATTGCTATACAAAATGGAGATGCCAGTTCCTGCCTTCAAGTAGCTTCCAAGGTAGGATGCATTCATAAAAGTTTAAACAATGTGAAGTCGTATTTGTTGCCTGATAAGTCAATACCCCACAGAGTATGGAGTGGGAAATTCAACTCACTGAAAAAGACTGCAGAAGAGAACTCTAACCTTTGAGCTCCTACTGTGGACAAGAAGCCTTTGCACAGATAATGCTGTTTTAGCCCTACAAGGTAGGTAATGGTTGGTGTAAACACTGAGAAGTGAAAGTTCATCCGACACACTGATAAGCACAGGTCTCTGAAGTTCAGGTGGGATGGCGATTTCACAGGTAGCCAGTTTAATGTAAGTGGTCCGAAATGGCTAATGTAGAGAATGTACAACATGCTTGCATTTGGATATGATAACTGGGAAGTGATAAGAAGTGAAGAGGGAGTGAAAACAGTTCTCGCAACTTAGTGGGACGTAGGCAATTGTTTGAACATCAACCGTGCTGGAAAATTGGGGCAAATCTATTTAAGTGGGGAGCTAATGTCAAATGCTATGAAACCCCGATCTTCCCTGCCTCATGCTACGTGGATCTGAGTGCTAAATGTTTCCTTCTTGACAATGCTGGCAACCATCTCAGAATTTCTTTGGAGACGATCTGCTATTAAATTGATCTATATATTTATGTTCGCTCTTATTCACCGTTATTGACTCTTCACCATGACTGCCAACTTTTAAACAGTCCTGGTATAAATGTTTGTTCCTGAACCTTTGCTGATAGATGTGTTTTATGTAACAGTTGTGGAGTCCATTAACATGAAGCACTGAAACACAAAAATAAACTAAGGAGATTTATAAGCACATGAAATGCCCTCACTGGAGAAAGTTAAAATAATAAATCCAAAGTCAAAGGAACATTTGTGAAGTTACCATGAGCAGATTTATCGACTTCAAAATAGGTTTTGTAGAGACTGAAGCATGCTATATGTTATGTTTAATTTAAAAGATAAACTACAAATTGATTATCATTTATTGGTAATAAGTTACCATGTTTAAGGAGAACTTACAATCGTAGAAGAGAGAAAATCTACTTTAAATACATCTTTGGCACTTACATTCTCTCTCTCTCTTTTTTAGGATTTATTTATTTATGCATACAGAACTGGAGTACAGGCCAGAGGTGCAGGGGGTGAGAGGATTCACCAGAGGGGGAGCAGAACAGGCAGATGTACTGAAATACACTGCTGAGGGGAGCAGCGGGAGGGGTCAGGAGAGGTCTGCCGTGCCATGTGGGTCACCTCTCTGGTTGGGGATCGAATTCCTGCTGCAGTGGCTGTGGTAGCTTCACAGTGCTGCGCTTTAAACCTGTTGTGCCACCAGGGAGGGCCCTGGCCTTTACATTCTTGATAGTAGAAATAAACTGAAGGATTTTCTTCAAAAATTGGAAATTCAGTGAGGTTCAAATCATCTCTATTTTTGAGTGACATTCCAAAACTTCCAGTTCTGCATTTTATAAAATGCCCTCCTCTAAGTCTGATGGGGAAGTAGGGGGTGCGGAAAGTAGCGAAAGTAACCTAGAGGCAGTTTTTCTAGACTGCGACTTAAGATATAATTAGCATCCACAGAAGCAAACATCCCCGCCCCGCCACTCCAAAAAAAAAAGGCCAAGTAAAATTGTGGCATCTATCTCCTCGTTAAAACATCAGATTGACAAGTTCCATGTACTACTCTGTTTCAAAAAGTTCCAGCTCTTTTAAACATTGGCATTCTTATCATTTTGTGCGCTCACTGCTGGCCACGGCTGGCCTGTCTGTGTCGATTTCTCCTTGAGTATCTCCTCCATCAACTGATAAGCAGCCAGTGGCTCTTAGAATTTCTGGTCAAGAAAGCAAACTGATAGTACATATTTGAAATCGTTAAAGAAGACATTCCTTCTCTTGTTTTTTTGGTTTGCTTGTTTGCTTTTTCCTATCTGAAGGTAGGTCTGAAGGCCTCTGAGCGCTCAGCTTGAGATGCTGGAGGCCCTGCAGGGCTGATTTAGTACATTCCCTTTGGGGAGAAAAGACCCTGATATTGTAAATCCAGCCAGTGTTCCCTGTCACAGGGCTAAGCCAGGGCCATAAAATTAGAGTCAAATTTAAGATAAAGCGCAAGCTACTGTTTTTGCATCTATCTATACAGACAAACCCCTGAATTATTTTAGCAGTTGAAAAAACAAAATTCTTAATTGTGCCTTAGTCATATAGTTCTAAGTATGGGTCCTTTGACAACTGATGTTATTGAGCAGCTTAGTTTTTTGTTTGTTTGTTTATTTACAGTTTTTTAAAAAAAGGTTAATATTTCAGAAAACAAAAAGGAAAAAAAAATCAAACTCCCAGATCCCCTAAGTAAATGCTGTTGCTGCTTTGGTGTTTTCCTCCCAGTTTTTTGCTCATCCAAATTGGCATTTTGTTTTCTCATTGAAGTCAGTTGATAACAATGTTCTGGGGTATATTTTATGATGATATATAAATTCTGAGTTTAAGAGAGATATGATTATTTGAAGAAATGAAAAGTGTTAAGAATGGTCTTTCCTACCATAATAACAAGAAAAAGTGCTCAAAAGAAAAGATAGTTAAATAGGGAAAAGAAGCAGGGGGAGGAATAGCCCCAGTTCAGATGGCTTCTCAGGGGAGCACTGTGAACCCCTCAACTGCTCTCAGGGCCACACCATCTCCCAGGAAACTCCCAAGGGCACAGGGGGAGGAATGTGGCAAAATTCTCTGTTCCACTGTCCTATATCTAGAGTCTTCTGATATCAGAACAGGAAGGGCTTTAATCCAGTGCTTCTCACTTGACAGATAAGAACCCCAAGTTTGGGGGAGAAAATAGCAGGACAAAGGGCTGTCTCTGTCACCACAGAGACAGTGTCACTCCCTGAAGGGGAGTGACACTCCCCTCCTCCACTGCTGCTCTGACGACTTCCTAGAGGTGGAGACCACAGGCTGTCTGTTTACAAGCATAATTCTTCATGAGACATGGTAGAGAGATTCCTTCAAAATTAAAAATGGAAATACCATATGATTCAGCAATACCACAACTATGTATTTTACCTAAAGAATATGAAAGCATTCATATGAAAAGATTTATGGCCCCTATGTTCATGGCAGCCTTATTCCCTGTAGCCAATCACCCCAGTGCCCAAAGATAGAGACACGGATAAAGAAATTGTGGACAATACGCCCCATGGAAATACTGCTCAGCTGTTATGTAGAATGAGCCTTTGGAGACAATTTGGATGGATCTGAAGATGAGTGTGCTAAATGAAATAAGGCAGAACATGAAAGAGTTACTAGATGATGACACTCATTTGTAGAATAAATAACCAAAGTAAACAAACTGGCGAAGGACAGCAAAAATAATAGCTTGTTTTTAAAATAGGGAAGAGGATTTTTGCCTCTTTTAAGGCACATTATCACTGATTTGGAGAACTGTGACAAGCCTCTCCAGCTTCTCTGTCATGGAGCAACAGGCCAGAGAAACTTGAAAACTATCAAGTTTTCAGTGATGGGACCCAGTAAGACCCCACTCTACTTCCAAGTCTTAATGGAAATCCTAGACTCCCCAAGGCTTAGAGGCACTCTTTAAAGATGATATTTTGTTATGGTGGAGAATATTTAAGCTCCAGTTTTTTTAAAAAGGAGGTTTTTAATTCTGTTCTTGAGGGCTTTTTAAAATGCCTGCCTTCCACTACAATTATTGCAAAAATACTTTTCCATCCATTCTGAACTGAGCCCATCCATTCTTCCCATTCAAGAAATGCAGTGGGAAATTACTGGGCACAATGATGGCTGCATTTGCCCTGTTAAGAAGCCAGGTCTGAGTGCCTTGGCTGAATGCTTGAGTATGTCAGTCTTGAGTCCCCTTGTGTGGGGGAACTGGCTGCTAACCTCACACCCATCCACACCTCACCTCACCCACAGGCTGTGTCCATTTCTCTTCACTCCTTGAACTTGCCTGGTCTCACTTGCTTCGACCACCAGAATGTGAGGAAGTGAGAGGGTTTGAGCTCCCAAGCTGAGGCCCCCATGGCCTGGCAGGACCCCATCTGGGACCCCAGAGAGAAGCAGCCATGGAAGCCAGTGAGTCATGGGTTCAGGAGGGGGGCGGGGTCACCTGAGGGGGACTCGGGTACCCCGGCCTGCACCAGTGCCAGACGTGCCAGGGGGCCCACCACCTACAGGTGGACGAAGGCATGGCGGGAAAGGGGCCACCTTGCCACTCACGGGAGCGTGAGATGAGGAGTTGTTTGTTGTTTAGAAACTCATTCTGGGCCTTCCATGATGGCACAGCAGGTTAGAGCACAGCACTGCTAGCAAGCTGCAGCCGCTTCAGTGTACATTCCATCCCCGGCTCCGGAGGTGACCCACATGGCACAGCAGACCTGTCCTGACCCGCCCGCTGCTCCCCTCAGCAGTATACTTCATCAGTCTACCTGTTCTGCTCCCCACTCTGTCTCTGGTGAATCCTCTCACTGCCCCTGCACCTCTGGCCTATACCCCAGTTCTGTATGCATAGATAAATACATCTTAAAAAAAAAAAAGATAGAAAGAAACCCATCATGAGTAATGTTGGTAAAAATAATTTATTTGAATGATATCAGGGATTTACCATGTAGATGGCATGGAGGAGAAATGGACTAAGAAACAGAGCAAGAAGCAACACTGAAACTGGTTTTCTGCAAAGGAGATACTGCTGGAATAAATAAGCAGTTTCTCCCATCTTGTTTCTTTCCACTTGAGATTTATAATCTTAGAAGAATCTGTTTGACTAAAACAAAGTTTCATGTGGATCCTGGCTTGTACCGGGGTATTGAGCTGTAGGATTCCTTTTAGCTTCTGTAAGTCAAAAAACAGCACAAGGGAGCACGGTGGTGTTTGGTGTGGCAGGTTACACAATGATAGTGTTAAGGGGAAGGATGTCCTAAAGGAACTCTGCAGTCTCTTACGGATTCCACCCCCTACTCCAGCTTTCTGGACCCTACTCCGTACTCCAGGGCTTGGAAACTACAACTCCCAGCAGCACCAGGGAGAGAACTGGGCGGAGCTAGCAGAAATGGATTCTGGGACATTGAGGGGATAAATAGGGTGTGATTGCATCTTTCGCTGTCTTGCTTGGGAAATGGCTCTCCAGACTGCGTGACTCAGTGTGTTCAGTCAACCTAGCCGTAAGGTATTCCACTTACTTTGTATCCCACTCTCTTTCCCTGGGTTGTTTCCTGTTCCTTTCCCCTTTTGTAAATAAACCCGTTATTGACCCTTTTGTGTGTCCCTGCAGCATAACTGAATTGTGAGTGCCCAGGTGAGGCCTCACAGACAGGCGGCCCAGTCTACTCTGGGCTATCCTGCAACAATAGGTAACCGATATACCTGGTCACAGTCTTTTAACCTGTGGCTGTGATGATGGAGTTTATTTGCTCATGGGAATCTTTTCCAATTCCTTTGCCATATCCTGCTATTCCTCAGCAGAGACAGGGTCCTTGTAGGGAAAGTAGCTGGCTTTCTCAATGAAAGAACTCAGTAATGAAGAGGATCTCATTACTCACCATGGCCATCACCCTGGCAGGAGCCTAGATCCTTCCAGGAGAAGGAGGACCCACCAGTAACTTGCAAATACATGAAAGTGAGGGAGCTATCTACCTGCACACACGTACACACATGTGCAGATACCCACGTAAACAGGTGTGCCCACGTGTGTCTACGTGCATGTATCCATACACAGGTCAGCCCCGGAGACACCAGCTGGAAGGAGCAGATGCAGGATGTAAGCCCTAGAGACTGCTCCAGATTTTAGACTCAACTGTGACCCTCCACCCCACGGAGTGACACATGCAAGCTCGTAGAAGTGTCTATCATAAGAACTCTCAGATACACTCATGCCAGTGGGGTTTCTGCTGTGCGTGGCTTCCTGACCTAAGTCCCCAATTTGCCTCTCTGAGCCGACATTGCTTCCTCCATGACCTAGGAACACCTTCCTATAGGACTCCCAGGATCTGGGTCTCAGAGTGGGAACTTAACCCGGAGAAGGAGTGGGACATCAGAGTTCCCCACTGCAGTGTCTCCCTCTCTGCCTTCCCTCCACTTCTCCTTTATGTGCTGGGGAAGCCAGGAAGCACACACGACGTTCCCTGTAACCCCTTCGGAGCTGGTCTCCACATCTGGCAGCTTTCAGCAGCCACCCTGCTTAGAATGAGGCTGAGATGACCCGTGGGAGAAGGGGCTGTGCAGGGAGAGCTCAGGGCTGGCAGGACCCATGAGCAAAAGCATCTGGCTGTCCTGGGTTGGCTTCTCTGGAGATTTTGGATTCAGTCCATGGTGCCCCTGTGACAGATAAGTGCCACGGACATCTCACTAGAACAGTCCAGTGGAAGGGGTTGTCCATCTCTCCTTGTGGCTTTGTAACTCGGGGAGTAACAACTAAGCCCAGTTCTTTAGTTTCTTGGAAGTTCTAGAAGCTACCTAATACCTTTAAATAAGCTCCTCCCTGCTTAAGTGAGTAAACATGGACTCTGTTAGCTACAGTCAAAAGACACGTACACCGCGGTAGGAGGGGCCCCTACGACGAAACACATTGAACACCGTAGTGCGACTTCCCACAAGGGCCTGCAAGGCCTTCCCTTGGATGGCAGCTTTGCTGTCATTGCACACTGCCGCTGCAAGATCTGCCTGCTGGCGCCAGCAGTAAGGTACAGTTCAGAGGCCATGCCGGGGAGAGTAGGAGTGAGGCTGAGAAGCCTGGTTCAGAGTGGAAATATATGGACTCGGAAAGGCGGAGCCAGCAGTCAAGCTAGGCCAGAGGCCTCAGGGCTCCAAGGAAATGAGTGGGACAATTCACAGCTGAAGAGCAAATGAGATCAAGTTGCAGTAGATACCCACCATCCTACAGAGACCTACAAATTAACTAACGTGCATGTAATATGTCATCAGTTGGTGATTTTACTCACACTGAGGGCACAAACAGTAATTATTATTAAATCCAACTTGAAGCAATCTATTCTCAGACATGTACATGCATACACAAACACAAACATACAGACATACATACATATGTACATATGCTTCCATTCATTAACCCCTCATTTTCCAGTTCATTCTATTCTTTTCCAGGCCAAGCTGAAATTCTGCTTCTCTTTTTTCATTTTCTTTGTCCATCTTGTTCTGATCATTGGGTCCTCCAGTTGAGGTCTTTGAGTTCTGGAGGACTGTGGCTTCCTGAGCATTGGTGACCTCTCAGCTTCCAACAAACAGGACCCCCCAAAGTCTTGTTCTCTTATTGGTACATTACCCTCAGGGCTGAGCTGTCCTTCCTTCCAGATCTTGAGCTGGTTGAAAGCATCCTGGCTTCTGCCCCCAACTATTCTCTTCTGCTTTTTTACATCTTGGACCGCTGGACTGTGTGGAGAGTAAATATCAGATAACTCCCCAACCATGAGTCAGTGACAGGCTTGTATTAGATAACCGTATATTGGGCAGCCACTTTTATATTAGATAACCTTTTTTATCCTGCAAGAAAGTTGAAACTTGTAACTTTATGTGCAATGTATTAAAGTGCATTTCTCCTTTTTCTCACCATTTCTACCTTTTAAAGTTCAAAAATTCTGGACAATAACATTTGGCTTTATCTGACATGATTATTTTAGATATCAAAGTTGTCTTTATCTTGTAACCTTCAATTATATACTTTACACAGTAATCACCCATTTATGATGGTGTAGGAGAGTAATAGAGACTCTAAAATGTTATGAACATAATTTTTTTTTAAATTTTGCTCTCTCCTGAAACCCTATGTAAAAGATTTAAAATAAAAGATGCAGGGAAAATATTCTATGCGTATTCAAACAGGAATATTAATCAGATAGTTATGCACAGTATATAAGTTTGCTCCAGTTTTTCTGCTATTTAACTCTCAGAATACATGAAGCTGGCCTTTTACCTTCTAGGCAGGAGAGAGTAAGAAAAGTAGCCCAGTGTGCAGTGGAATAACCCTGCAAGAAAGATCTAAAGGTTCTGATATCAAATGTTCTTCAGCAAACAACCCAACCAGATCATGCTGCAGGAAAGTTCAGTATGGATAAGTCTAACCCAAACATCTCAAGTCTTCCAGTAAGCTTTCTGATTCCTCAAGTTAAACATAAGCAGACACCCAAGATTGCCAGCTATGTGAGGGATTGTCTCAAACTGTGCAGATAAAGGTTAAAATGAACCAAAGGGGGAAGAACAATTTGGAGGGATCAAACACTGCAGAGAGAAACAAGCAAAACAGTAAAATCCAGAGAGATCATTAATATCGTCAGGGAGTTAAGAGGAGATAATGCGAGTAGGGAAAATACTGTTAGCCAGTAAAGAAAAACAAACAAAAAAGAGTGAAACAAAACTCCAAGAACTTTCAAAGAACAAAAAATAATGTCTAGAAAATAAAAGCACAACTGCAAAAAAAAAAAAATGGTTTTAGAGTGGCATTTAGAAATATTGAAAAAGAGTTTCCAGAAAATAGACGGAAAAAAAGATGAATAAATGGAAATGGGGAGATTCAAGAGAATACAATTACATAACTGGAACAGAAGTTTCAATACAAGGGGTTAAAATGGAGAGAGAGAACTTAAAAAAAAGAAGAAGAAAGCATCAACAATTTTTCAAAAAAATTCCCAGACCTGAAGAACATAAATCACAACTGAATGGACCCACAGTGTACAGAATTGTGAATCAAAAGTGAATCACAGCAAAGTGCATCCCTTTAAACTTTCAAAATAGAAAGAAGAACCTATATGTTGCAAAAAAAACCAAAAACAGGAAAGTCGTATAAAAAATTAGGACTCCGAATTGTTTCAGATTTCTCAACTGCACCACTGGCAGCTGAAAAAGCAGCCCTAGAAGAAATACTCCAAATTCTTAAGAAAGTTTATTTCCAGCTTAGAATGCATTACCAGCCAAAATACTAATGAATACATAAATGAAAGTTCTATGAAATTTTAACCTTTCTCTGCACTTTTTCTCAGAAAGCGGCTAGAGACTGCCACACCTATGAAGGCAAGGGAAGAAATGAAGAAAAGGGAAGACTGTATCCAGAACGTGGGGCTGAAAAGCAGAAGAACAGGAGAGGATCCTCTGGATAATTGGGAATAGGATACTAGGGTAAGAGTTAGACACCGTGTGAGGAAGGAAACTAGTCCTGACTGGAGCATATGATGCCAGAAAAAGATTTAGTTCTTTGTCCTGCTCTTTCTCCCTCATCAACTTATTAGAGGCTGTCTGTTCATGAAACACCAAGTTCACTAAGCTTGAGACCCAGGTGACAGGATCTAATCTAGGAGACAGGAAAAGGCAATTCAAGGTTGAAGGTCAAGGGAGAGGGAAGCTCTCTAGGATGGGTGTCTTTATTTTCTCAAAGTAATATACATACATAATTATGAGTGTTTGCATTTTTATATGTTCGTTTATGTGTGTGTTTATCAGTGATAGATTAACTGAAAAAATTCGTCTATAAATAAAATGTTTTATAGAGCTTTTGGAAGGCTATTTTTGGAAGAATTGAGAAACTAAGTGAAGAAAGTAAGCAAATGCAAATTCAAGGCAATGATCAACTTCAGGAAAAACAAAGAGAATGACACATTGAATATATTAATTACAACTTGTCATATAATGGTACTGAAAGGATGGGGAATATAAAGTAGATGTGTGGCAGTGTAAGAAAACTAAATCCTCAACTTCCATAACAGAAAAATCACTCAATAATATCCAAAACAGAGGAAGCATAGTTTTGTATTTATTATTTGGTATTTTATATTACTCAATAGTATTTAGGGGTGAAGTATCATGACACTTGCAATTTATTCTTTAAAGAATTCATAAATATGTGTATAATTACTATATGTAGATACATGCTTTTGAAACTCCTTATAGTAAAAAATTCTGGATGCAAACTGATCATACAGAAAAATGAAAATGTGTAAATGCTGGAAACAACAGCCTAACATGGCAGTCCCTGAAAAAACGTCTAGAGGTGGTGAGGGAGGAGGTCAGAGATTGGTGTTTTTCGTGAGAATTCTTTTTTTTATTATTTTTACTCTTTTTAAAAAAAAGATTTATTTATTTTTGCATACAGAGCTGGGGTATAGGTCAGATGTGTGTGGGGGCAGTGAGAGAATTCACCAGCAACAGAGTGGGGAGCAGAACAGGCAGATCAACGAAATACACTGCTGAGGGGAGCAGCGGGCGGGACAGGAGAGGTCTGCTGCACCATGTGGTCACCTCCGGGGCGGGGATCAAACTCATGATGAGATGGCTTTAGCTTCTTAGTGCTGTGCTTAAACCACTGCACCACAAGGGAGGGCCCCACGTGAGAATTCTTTTAATGATGACTTTTTAACTTTCTAAGCTATGATGATGGCTTACCAGATAAAAATAAAAAAATTAATTTAGAAATGTAAAGAAAGGAACTGAGAAAGGATTCATGATCTAATTACTATCTTCCACTACTATTGATAGTTAGAGATCTTGGGCAGGATTCTGAACTACTACATGAAGAAGGTTTCATTAGACCCTCTATTTCCAGTCAAACTTTGCTATTTTTGTCATCAGATACAAGCTCATTTGTTTGCTTGAACTTTTTTCCCATTATTTTACATTTTATTCATCTAATGGTCCAAAGCAGTTTCTTGATCATCAAATTATTTTCTAGAGAAAAGTAAACTTTTTCTAAAAAGCATGTTAGAGGCCCTCCCTGGTGGCGCAGTGGTTTAAAGCACAGCACTAAGAGGCTTGAGTCACTTCCGCATGAGTTCGATTCCTGCCTGCCCTGGAGGAGACCACATGGCATGGCAGACCTCTCCTGACCCGCCTGCTGCTCCCCTCAGCAGTGTACTTCTTAGATCTGCCTGTTCTGCACACCCCACTCTGTCTCTGGTGAATCCTCTCACCCTCCGCATCTCTGGCCTGTACCCCAGTTCTGTATGAATAAATAAATAAATCTTTAAAAAAAAAAGCATGTTAGAATACTATATATGTTCAATCCCACCATGAAAGTACCCACAGTCTTCCACGACAGTCCATGTGCACCCCCTTTCTCCCTACTCACCGTTCCCCTCAATTCTGCAGCCTGGTTTTGAAGGTTTGTTTTGGTTTTGTTTTCTAGGATGAGGATGAGTTAGCTATTTTGTTACCAATATGATACAGAAATCTTCAGAGTCAACTGGAAAACCTGTTCTTCCTAGATTCCCAGTCTCTAACATGGAAAAAATATGGAGCATGTGGAATAAAAATAGTTCAAATATGGAATCACTTGGGGAATAATTTGGACTTACATAGTTAAATGAAAAATCTCCAAAGTCATAGTCGCCAGAATTGCATCCAAGAACAACGTTTTATTTAGCAACTAACTGAGATGAATAGCAGCTCAGTAGCTCTAAGCAAAGGCTCTATTCATCAAATTTAAGGACACAGGCAAAGGAAATTGATTCATTTCTGGACCTGATTGAGTTTCCACAGTTGGATGCATTGGACGGAGGCACGGCCTGAATGCTCCGATTCTGTGGGCATTGCCTACATGTAATCTGGTCTGGACACCCCGCCCCTGTGTCCTCAAGTCCAACCAGACTCCCCACATGGAAGTGACCCTTATCTCCATGGCACTTTTAGAATAATCAATGAGATCTTTAATAAAAATCTGTGCTCTTTCCATGGAAGTACAGCTATATCCCGAGAGGTACCCCAATATGTGAAATAGGAGATGTGTGAAATATCAGAATGCCCTATGAGAAGGGACGCTCAGCCTGGTGTGTGCACATAATTGGTGCTCTATCATGCCTACTAAACCAATGGAAGATCTCAACTTAAACGTATTCTGTTTGCCACAGCTGTAAGATTGCTTTTCACCTCCACCCTCATCCTGAGAGTGTCCTGGGGGAGACAAAAGACCCTTGTCTGTGGCATGTTATCATGGTCACGCCCGTAGTTCCTTTGAGTCATACTGGCTGTGTGTCTTAACTCATGTCTAGAGTGTAAACTCATTGTCATCATTCACCATGCCGGCATACAGCAAGTGTTTCATTAGTGCTGCTTAGGGAATAACCTAGGGACTGGTTTTCCATTCTCCACACTGGCTTGTTTGCTGCCAGAATGCTAACTGCTTTAATTAGTGAGTGAACTTGGGCTTGGAAGCCTGGCATTTATGTCAAAAGACCCTAGGTCTGAGTCAAAGTCTGGCCCATTCGCTGTGATGGCTCAGGCTATTAAATGCTCTCTAACTTCAGTGTCTTATTCTTGAAAAGGGAGGTGCCACCTGAAACGTAACATAAAATTCTATTGCAGTAGAACTTCAATAAATATTTGAAACAGGGTGATTTGGTGATGGGGAAACCAAGGGGATTGCAGTTGAGATGGAAAAATGTGCAAAAATATGTAACAATAAATTATTATAAAATTAAAATAAATAAATACATAAAAATTCGAAACAATACTACTAGAAAAATAAAAAGGTGACACTACCCTTCACAAGATTTTGTGGAGCATTATAGAGGTATTATACCTAGAACACACACACACATACATAGTGTCGAGGATAGAATGTCAGTGTAATTACGTGTTAGATCTTTTCTGTTCCCAGCCCAAGTTACTGAGTTACAGAACACCTTTAACACAGGAATAAGGGGCAGCAAATTGTATTTTTAAACATTATTTATTAATTCCTAGTATTGAAAAGAGGAAAATTAATACACAGAGTGAGTCCTCTCAAGCTATTTTTAATCATTTAAAAATACAGAATTGTTTTAATTTCTTCTTATAATATTAAGTAAAACTTGTTAAGCCCTTTTGGGAAATACATCCGCTTACTATAGTGAGCAAGCTTAGATTAATATAAACTGCAAAACAACCTATTCATATGTGTTACTTGGTATGTAAAACCTCAGAATATGGAATTTGTGAGGCATCCTTGGTCACTTAGAGTCACTCTGTGGTCATTCAGAATGACCTGTTTGGCCAGGTCTAGAATTATGGTGGAATTACCAAATTTTGCTGTTTGCTGTTGGATACTTTTGAGTGGATTTAGCCATAAAGATAAATGGATATCACCACAATAAGAACACATTCTGACCAGACTGAGCTATTATAATTTTGTCCAAAACTCACGAATGCTTATCTAGTATATATTAGAGAATTGTATTACAAAGTACTAGGTAGTAGATAATGAATAATTTTATTACAGGTTTTTATATTTTATTACAGTGTAAGATGACAAGAATCTCACAGTGGGATGAAATGAATATAGCATTTTAAACAATAGTAGTTATATTTAAATAGTCCAGATTATTTGTGAAATCCCATAAAATCCTCAACTCTCTCATATATTACTGTTGAAAATGTTTCAAGAAATTATCAGCTAGTATACTTTGGGGAGCTAATGTGGAGGTATAAAATCAGAGAAGAGTAACTGTTTACCAGCCTCATAAATTTGCTATAAAAATTCTAATTATTTTATATAGTTCATTGCCAAACTCCTTTGGGACTAGTTATGGTATAAAAGAAAGGGAGAAAAGAGAGGGAGGAAAAGAAACTGACAGAGAAATTTTCTCTTGTGTTAATATTTCCTAATTTGTTTAATATGTAGAAAATTTTTATGTCACTTTGCATTTCTAAGTCATATTTACCATTACCCTAGACCTGAAACTGTACTGAAATTTAGGGAAGAACTTTTTTTTCATAACAGAGAAATTTAAACTATGACACATTAAACTATTGCAACCACGAGAAAAGATCTATTTAGGTTTTCTTTAAGATTGTTTTTATCCACACCCTACACATACTTTTGTCATTTCTCTTTTGAAAATAAGGTGAAATCAACTCCAAAAAGACAGGTGTCCCAGAGAGAACCATGTGTCATTTTGCCCACTGGCCATAGGAAATGTTCACCTGTCCACAAAAGAATTTGTGATGTCTGTGTTGTCTTCCTTTCCTAGAGCCAATCCAGTAATGAGACTTGAAAGCCTAGCATCATTTTTTTTAAGATTTATTTTTATCTATGCACACAAGAACTGGGATACAGGCCAGAGGTGCAGGAGGGAGTAGAACAAGCAGATCAACTAAAATACACTGCTGAGGGGAGCAGTGGGCAAGACATGCTGTGCCATGTGGGTCACCTTGGCCTGGCCAGGGATCAAAACCAGGTTGCAGTAGTGATAGTGCTAAGACTTACCCCCTAGGCCACCAGGGAGGTTCCCTTTATATTAGTAAACTTATTTTATTTTATTTTTTTTTAAAGATTTATTTATTTGTGCATACAGAACTGGGGTACAGACCAGAGGTTCAGGGGTGGCGAGAGGCTTCACTAGAGACAGAGCGGGGAGCAGAACAGGCAGATGGACGAAGTACACTGCTGAGGGGAGCAGCGGGCGGGTCAGGAGAGGTCTGCCGCGCCATGTGGTCACCTCCTGGGCAGGCGGGAATCGAACTTATGCGGAAGTGGCTTTAGCTTCTTATTGCTGTGCTTTAACCCGCTGCGCCACAAGGGAGGGCCCCAGTAAACTTATTTTTTTTAACTGAAGTAACATTAGGATTCCCTCTCTCAGGTATCACCACCATAAGGCACCACCCAACAAGTCATCCTTAGTCCCCCACCAGTACCAGTTTCTTTCTCTGGTGAACACGTATGCTCTGAGTACTGCGTGAGCACCCCTAATTCTTGTGTCTACGCATGGCAGGGGAACGCAGGGTTATCTGACAAATTCTGTTTTCCTTTTTGAGGAACTGCTGAACTGTTCCACACTCCACTGTGGAATTGCCATGCTACAATCCCACCAGAATTACATGAGGGCCCTGGGTTTTTGTTTGTTTGTTTGTTTGTTTGTTTGTTTTTACCTCCTTGCTGAGTCTTCTTATTTTCTGAGTTTTTGTTTGTTTGTTTCGTAATTATAATCAGCCTGGTGGGTGTGAAGTGGTATCTCATTATAATGTTAAATTTCCTCCTGACTAATGAAGTACTTACTTGTTTGTGATGTCCCCACAGCCCGCATATGCAGGGGAGCATAGAAGTTTCTGTGTTGGAACAAAATGGTTGGTTGAGGGAGAGGCTTTGCTCTCATCCTCAAACTTGAGAACATGTTCTGCTGAGCTGGAGTGGGGGTGGGGTTTTCTAATGTGGTTTTCTTGGTGGGAAAGCAGACATAATGTGGTTTCTGGAGCCAGGGGGCTGAGCCCTGCTTTCCAGGAGAACCTGGGACGCCCCAGAAATGGAATGGGGTTCTGGGGGTGCAGGGTGGCTAGCCTGAAACCCCCCCCCCTTCTGCCTATGCTCACATTCTCATCCTGGCACCTGCGAATATGTTACCTTACAGGGCTGACAGGACTTTGCGGGCAGCTGAGAGAGTGGGCCTGGAGTGCCCAGGTGGACGCCATGGACCCACACTCTCCTTCCAAGAGGGAGGCAGGTGAGCGGAATAGCAGGCGAGGTAATCATGAGCTCACGTTGCTGGCTTTGAAGACCAAGGTGGAGGAACGCTGGGAAAGCCGGGCGTGGCACAGCCGGATGGCGGCATCTTCCTGAGAGCTGCCAGCAGGCACCAGCGCTGCTGAGACTCGGATTTTAGTTCACGAGACTGTTTTGGTCTTTGGCTCCGGCACCGTGTAAGTGTGAGGTGAGAGTACTGGAGTGACTCTGTAGGGTAACAGTCTGTACGTTTCAGCTGGGCCCCGTTATTAGTCACCAGGTATATGCCCTACCTCATGCTCAAGACCCATAACTATTCTTCACCAGACATTCCCCTTTCCTGATCCACTTGTGTGTTTTTTTTCACTCATTATGTTGATGGCAACTTTATTTATTATTATTATTATTTTTTTTAATTTTAAAGATTTCTTTACTAATGTTTATGGAACTGGGGTACACGTCAGAGGTGCGGTGGGTGAGAGGATTCACCAGAGACAGTGGGGAGCAGAACAGGCAGATCCACCGAAATACACTGCTGAGGGGAGCAGCGGGCAGGTCAGGAGAGGTCTGCTGTGCCATGTGGGTCAGCTGCAGGGCCGGGGATCAAGCTTGCACTGAAGCGCTGTGGCTGGCTTGCAGTGCTGTGTCCTAACCCGGTGCGCCACCAGAGTGGGCCCAGTAAGATCCTGTCTTAAATACTTATATCTCCAAAGATCCTTGTTCTAAGAAAGTCACATTCTGAGGTTTATAGTGGCCACGAATGTGGAGGTCCACTATCAACCCAATGCATCCCTTTTTCACTTGTCACAAAAATCACAGTTTCGGTGCTCAGACCAAAGCAGGATTAAAAGTTAAACATCACCAGATAATCACGTGGGAAGAGTCACTGTCTGGTGGCCAGAGGTGGGGAGGGGCCAGGGCCAGGTGACATGTCCTAAGCTGTGTTTGCAAAGATCTTTTCATGAGATGGAAGAAGAGGCCATTTCCAAATGAACAGTGATAAGGGTAGGAGGATCCAGTGAAAATCTGGCAGCATTAAAACTACCAGAGACACTCCTTGCCATCAGCATTTTCAGGCAAGGACTTTGGACTAGGAAACTCATCTCCATCTTATTTTTCAACTCTCATTTTTCAAAAAAAGTTATTTGTGCATACAAAAGCTGGGGTGCAGGCCAGAGGCATGGGCAGTGAGAAGATTCAGCAGAGACAGAGTAGGGAACAGAACAGGCAGATTGACTGAAACACACTGCTGAGGGGAGCAGCAGGAGGGAAAGGAGAAGTCTGCTGTCCCATGGGGGTCACCCCCCTCGCTGGGGATCACACTCATACAGCAGTGACTGCCAGCTTCATAGTGCTGCTACTTAACCCCTTGCACCACCAGGGAGGCCCTTATTTTTCAACTTTTAAACAAACAGGGTAATTTAAATAAATGGTACTTGAGCTGTTTTGCTTTGTGGAGTTAAAGAATTTGAAACATTAACTCTTTCTATGTTTTGTTATCTACTCATCCAGCTCCTCAACTGTGGAGTCCTACTTTACACCTTTTCCTTGACAGGTCCTTAATGGTGATGTATTCCTTACATTTAAATAGTCACATCCAGCGATCACCCTGACTTGGGCGAAATACTTTGCCACTCACTTAGCTGTCCTGACTTGCTTCAGTACTGCTGAAGGAATTTATCAGATAACTTTGTGCAATATTCTTTCAGCTGCCACTGGACTTCACGTGTTGTACACAGGCATTGTTCCTGTCTTACAGCAGGCCTGACGCCAATGTGGTTCTTCACCCCCATTTTTGCTGAGTGAGGGAATACTATACATGAGAGACAAGAGACCCATTTACCTCCTCTGCTAATTGGATGTACTCATTAATCCACTTTAGAGCACTTCCCTCTTTCCTCTAAGTTGCCGTGTAGAATGACACATTTATTGTCATTACTACTCAGGAGCCTCTCAGGTGCCATCTCTGCTAATATGTTAGTGTGTGATTCATCCGTCCACCTAATCCATCTTGCTTCTCCGTGAACCTTAAAAGAGAGGGGGTGTGAGCTACAAGTTAATGGTGCTCTGAGGCTTCTGGATTCCAGGTACCTTCGATGTGCAAAATATCTCCTCCCTGTGCATAGGACATGCCTGAACCCAAGCTGGAGGAGATTATAGCTCAGATTTCAAGCGGGACAGGCAGGCTGTCCTGCTGCCTTATCACGTTGTCCTGGCTTCTATGCTAAGAAGATAGTCTAAGGAAACGCATGCTCCATGTAGAGTATTCGTGTGCTCCACGCAGGGAAATTATAGGAGATTTCGTGACTCAATTCTAGTATAAGATATGGATCATTAAATGCCTCATTCTTAACTTTCAGTATGCACAAGTTTGGAATCACCCCTCTTGGCTTGCCAGAATTTTCAAGCAGGTAAATTTCTAGTATCTCAAGTTCTTTGGGAGTCTTGGTCCTTGAAAACTCTTGATTTTGTCAGGTGTCCAGAGAAAATACTAATGTTTATTCTCATTTCTCAAATATCTGTGATTTTGCTACCACACTTTTAATTTGAAGGTACAGGGACAACCTGAACATTATGCAACCTGGTACATGTCAGATAAAGAGGTAAGGAGGAAGAATTTTTGCCTCTGGAGAATCAGATGAACTGTGGCCATGATAAGCACCATGGTGCCATTTAGTGGCAGGGGATTGCACCAGTATCACCTCTGTGGAGAGAGACTTCATTGGGATTCAGACCCAAAGTGATTTCTGTCAGTGCTAACTACCATTTCTCTCTCTACCGCATGTCATAAAATGCGTGGGTTTAAAAAAAAAAGTATTGAAGTAGCATTGGTTTATATCACTGTTAGCATTTTGGAAGTATAGACTCTACCTGTCCCATAGAACACCCACCAAAGCACCTTAGTTCTCCACTGTAGTCCACTGTGCTGTGTCCCTGCCCTATCTCGACCTGGATGTCTCCCCTTCCAGACATGTCAGTTCTGTGGCCAGCCCCTTCTCTATATTCCATATATAAGTGACATTTTCTGATATTATTCCCCTCTGGCTTATTTCTCTTGGTATGGTCTCTTCCGGCTCCATTCATGGTGATGCAAATGGCAAGAGCTTATCCTTTTTGATCACTGAGTAGTATTCCACGATGTGTGCCACTCTTGAGCCACTCATCTGCTTTTAAGCACTTCATGTGTTTCCATAGTTAGTAAATCGTGCTGAGAGTGCAAGTTTCCTTTTAAAGTAGTGTTTTGGTGTTCTTTGGGTGGATTCCTAGGAATGGAATTGCTAAGTTGTATGGCAGACCCCTTTTTCATCTGTTTTTTTTTTTTAAGATTTATTTATTTATGCATATAGATCTGGGGTACAGGCCAGAAGTGCAGGGGCAGTGGGAGCATTCACCAGAGACAGAGTGATGAGCAAAACAGGCAGATCAACAAAGTACACTGCTCTGGGGAGCAGCAGGCGGGACAGGAGAGGTCTGCTGTGCTATGTGGGATTGAACTCACACTGAACAGCTGCTGCTAGCTTGCAGTGCTGCGCCTTAACCCGTTGTGCCAGGGGAACTGTCTTTGTAGATCTTTGACATAAGTCCCTCGTCAACTATATGGTGAACAACATTTTCTCTCATACATTTTAAAAATTGGGGGTCCAATTTTGTTGCTGAACTCCTGGGACGTAGCTGCTTGGTTAGCCTAAATGCATGAACTCTCTGTCCAGTTTCTTTCTTTTTTAAGAATTTACTTATTTATGCATACAAGAACTGGGGTACAGGCCAGAGGTATGGGGGTGAGAGGATTCACAAGAGACAGAGTGGGGAGCAGAACAGGCAGAGGGACTGAAATATACTGCTGAGGGGAGCAGCAGTCAAGATAGGAGAAGGGAGGTCTGCCATGCCATGTGGGTCGCTTCCCTGGCTGGGGATCGAACTCATGTTGCAGTGACTATGTAGCTTCATAGTGCTGTGCTTTAACCTCTTGTGTCACCAGGGAGGGCCCTCTCTGCCCAGTGCTGATATCGTTTCGCCGGTATCGCAGATCTCTCGTATTGTGGTGTGAGTGTTATCTGAGTCCCCCAACTCAGTGGGAATGTGGCAAGGCATGAGAGGAAATCATGCTCTGGTACTTTTTCAACTCACAACATGGCACATTTATTCAAAATTCCTGAGAGCAGGCTCTGTGTAGGCACTAGGATAAGAATAGGAGACAAGACAAGGAAGGAGGTCACCAGGGAAGGTCACACTGGGAAGGTGACATTTTCATAAAAGCCTGAGAGGGAAGAGAAAGTGAGCCATTCAGTACCTCGGGGAAAGCATCGCAGACAGGGGGGTGAAGGGGTACAAAGTCCTTGAGTTGGGAGTGTTCCTTTTTAGTGTGGCTAGAGTAGAGCTGATGAGGAGAAGAGAGAAGGAGAATAGGAACTGTCACAGACTTCAACATTATGCAGTTAATATTTTCTAGAATTTCCATTTCCAGTGCTATAGAAAATTATAAATTATTTGATAGAGAGTAGATGACTATCTTTGATTAGGTCAAGTTCAAGTTCCCTCTCTCAGCTCAAGGGCAAAAATGTCAGAGAGGGGAACAGAGAGAGGAAAAGGCGCAAACTTGACCAATCCCCGCACTCTGGCTTTTCCTGGTCCTGTCCCTCCCAGTCTGTGAGTCTGGACCTATCCAGGCACTTAAAACCCCACAGGGATCTGATCTACCCAAGCAACTTTTCCAAGACACCCCTGTCAGTTGACCCTCACTTTTCACTGGGCAGGGTAGGCCTGAGTTAAGCTTTTATGATGGTCACGGAGAGGAAGAAATGATCTAACATTACAGCTTTTCATTCAAGAACTGATCTAGGCCCTCCCTAGTGGCGCAGCGGGTTAAAGCACTGCACTAAGAAGCTTAAGCCACTTCCGCATGAGTTCTATTCCCGCCTGCCCCAGAGGTGACCACATGGGCATGGCAGACCTCTCCTGACCCGCCCGCTGCTCCCCTCAGTGTACTTCGTCCATCTGCCTGTTCTGCTCCCCACTCTGTACCTGGTGAATCCTCTCACCCTCCGCATCTCTGGCCTGTACCTCAGTTCTGTATGAATAAATAAATAAATCTTGAAAAAAGAAAAGAACTGATCTAACATTTATTTATTCACCACATATCTGTTTAAACCCTACTGAGTGCCAGGCACAGCTGGCAGGGATCAGGCTTTCATACCCCAATGCCCAGGGAACTTCTAATCACAAAGAACAAATATAGTATTCAGTTGTTAGGGTCACATTTCCCCCCATGTACAGTCGAAATAAGTGCAAGAGACTTTGCACTTATGCAAAATGCTTGAGACTTTGTGCTCCCCAAATACTTCAGGTGGGAAATAATTAGTAGTATGTGTGTTGGTACCTCAGGTGAAAAGGGAGGCTTTCAAGAGCTCCACCTTCTGAAGGCTGTGCTGGCCTCTAAGAAACAGCCACGTTTAGAGAAAGGACACAGTGGTACTTCAGCAGCTGGTACCTTTTGCTTCCTTCTCTACTGTGAAAGTATAGGGAGACTCAGCCTGTGGCTCTCTTTGTCCAAAGAACCTGATATTATAAACTGACTCTATCTAAATTCACACTGCTCAAGAGAAACGCGCTCATCGGACAGCTAACCCCCTTCAGCACAGTCTGCTTCTGAGAGAGATGATGGCTGAGATCAGCAGACAGGTAGCGACAGCTGGAATGGGGTCAGGTGCACATCTGTGCTCAAATGAGCTGCAGAGAGTGCACAGGTTTCATATTACACACCTGCATGTTCTTACCTGTACGGAGCCCTCTTATAAAGGAGACAAGGAAATGGCAGGTGCAGTGAAATTCCCAGGGATCCCCAACAACTTCCCTAGTCCTTGGCATTCTGTTCCGTCAGAGAAGTGGGGCAGGGATTTCTCTGTCCTTCTCCCCCTCCTTCCTTTCCTCAAGAGACATCCATCTACACTTCTCCCCACCCCCCATGCCGCCAGATGACCATGACATCCAGCTAGGCAGGAGTTGTCTCCTGAGGGTATGGCTTACTGTTGACCCCGAAATCTAGAAATTGGGTGTATTTAGGAAACAAAATGCCCCCCCCATTGTTCCAGGAGCTCGTATAGCTTATGTTACTTCCTATCTCTGTGTCCCTTGTAGAATTCAAGAAAGCCAGGTGGTTCAGAATTAACTTGATTGCCTTTTCAGATTATTTGGGGTTTCACTAGGACCTACCAAGCCCCTGATTCTGTGTCGATTAGATCGCATAATGTCTCACACTTAAATTTCCCCACACCGTTATTACACTCAGTGGACCTCATTTACAATGTCCCAGCATCACTGCTGCGTGAGATATGAGTGCATTCTGCCAGTCTCAGGCGTGTGCCAGCATTTGCTATTACAGAGCAAATGGACCACACATTTCTTGCTCGTGCTTATGAGATCTTAATGGGAATTATTAGACCATAGGGAAGATTTGTAGGAGATAATGGTAATGCGGTCATTTTATGGGCCAGTCCCTTCAAAGGGAGGAATCCCTTAATTTTCCTTCCTTCTTTGGAAGAATTGTTTATAGAGCTGTAGATCAACAAATCCAGAAGGCTGTAGGCAGGCAGGCGGGAAGTGTCTCAGGGCTGGTCACCCATTTACTGTGGGAGGACTTAGGAGCTTAGAGGGACACTAATGGGGAAGTAACTCATTTTGTAGTTATTTACACTTGACGTTATAAAAGAGCATGATTTCATATTCTTAGAGCATCATAAAGCAAGCTTCCAATACAAAGAACAAGGCTTCCCTCTACAGACCTGCCGGTCCCTTCTACCCCCAAAAGGTCACTGAACACCACCTGTTGCATTTTGTGCAAGTGGAGATGGAATGGCCATGAAAAGAGTAATGTTTAAATTAATTCAATTATAAAGCTTGAAAAAGCTGAGAAAACTGTAGAGGGAGAGAAACGTTTGTTTGTTTTTGTAAGATTTATTTATTTATGCATACAGAACTGGATATTGGCCAGAGGTACAGGGGTGGTGAGAAGATTCAGAGTGGGGAGCAGAACAGGCAGATCTACTGAGGTCACTGCTGAGGGGAGCAGCGGGCGGGACAGGAGAGGTCTGCCGCGCCACGTGGGTCAGCTCCCTGGTGGGGGATCGAACTCAATCTGAAGCAGCTAGGCTAGCTTGCGGTGCTGCGCTTTAACCCCTTGTGCCACTAGGGAGGGCCCTTTACCACAGTCCTTGTATGCATACATAAACAAATCTCTAAGAAAAAAATAAAATAAAAATGAATGGGCTGAGTCACACACACATAGTGAGGTATAAACCTTACAAATAAAATTCTAAAGAAAACAAGATTGGGCCCTCCCTGGTGGCTCAGCAGGTTAAAGCGCAGCACTAAGAAGCTAAAGCCACTTCAGTATGAGTTCGATCCCTGCCCGCCCCCAGAGGAGATCCACATGGCGCGGCAGACCTCTCCTGACCCGCCCGCTGCCCTCCTCAGCAGTGTACTTCATCAATCTGCCTATTCTGCTCCCCACTCTGTCTCTGGTGACACCTCTCGCCACCCCTGAGCCTCTGGCCTGTACCCCAGTTCTAAATGTACAAATAAATAAATCTTAATTAAAAAAAAGAAAGAAAACAGGATTATAAAGACGGTATTCCATCCTGTTCTGTTCATAAAGTGCAAAACAGGGTCAAATACATGACTTAGAGATACAGTCTTAGCTGTAGGAAAATACTTAAATGGAAGGAAAATACTTAAATGTTTCCATTGCAAATTAGCGCATGCTGTGCTGATGTTAATAGTACACGAAAAGCATTTAGCCATAATCTGTCTGTGTTCAATAAATTCTAGCTAAAGTATTTCTCTTTTTCCCTGTATATTTCCTGGTAAACAGTGTACGCTTGGATTAAGGCAAAGGGGTCACAAGATAACCAATCAACTCTAAGATGAGTCCTAAAGATCAAGACTGTCTTAGTCTGCTCATTATAGACTCCGAATGGCACATATTTTTCCTGAGGCATTTCTTTTTGTGTGAAATATATATGTTCTCAATCATAATTATTGATTTCATATCCAGCTTTTTTCTTACAAAGAGAAAATATATTCTGCCACAGCAAATAAATGTGCATTTAAGGGGTCAGCCCAAACATGGAATAAATATCTGGGGAGTGACTGGGTTGAAGTTGCAAGACCAAGGACGAGGCAGGTGGCCTGGGGGAGGTTCCCAAGACAGAGGGCACCGTCCGCAGGTGTGATTCATAAACACTGCGGTAAAATCTTAGTTCTCAGTTAGAAGTAATGAAGCTGGGGTATAATCTTGGAAATGCTAACTGTCCTTGGGGCCATCCCTACCTGTGGAAGTGGGGAGGAAAAAAGAAGAGAAGGCTCTGGAACAGTTAACCATCTGAGTCTTCATGCCATGGACTCATTGCTAAGCCATTGGGTGGAGTTAACACCAGGACACCAAAATGCAGTGATATAAAATCTTAACCACTTTTTAAAGGGCAATGTATATAATTAAACATGTGTTGGCTGTTTCTCTGTTCTACGTATCTGTCCAGGACTAACACATGGAATGCTTATAACACTAGAGAGGTCCTTGGGGTTATTTAAAGTTAAGTAACTTATCTGAAGCCAAACTGCTACTAATATGTGTTGGAACTAGGATTTTTTTTTTTTTATCCACAAGCTCAGTTTAGACTTATACCCACTTACTGTGTAATCATCCCGACTACAGTGATAGTATATGTGTTTTCCTCCTGTACAAAAAACCCATGAGCTTATTACCTACTTAGCAAGACTAGTGAATAAAAACAGAGTCATCAGGCATGCACATAATTACTACAACTCCTGTATAAACTGGAGCATGAATTACACAAATGATTAAGAGGTTTGTATCTTCAGATTGCATCTGACTGCAAGCACAGGGTTTATTTGTCTTGCTCAACAAGAGACCTAAAGATAGACAGACCAAGACTAGGGACATAGCCCAGGGCAGTCCTGCATTCTGGCTCTTCCATCTTTATCCTGTAACTCTCTTCCTCAGTATGTCTCCATATCTCTCCTTTTTTGTGTTTAAGTTCCAATACAGGAAAACAGACAGGGGCAAAGGACAAAAGCCCAGGCTTTGAAGGGCATGGTAGTTGAAGTTCTCTCTCTCTCTTTTTTAAATAGATTTATCTATTTGTGCGTACAGAACTGGGGTACAGGCCAGAGGCTCAGAGGCTTCACCAGAGACAGACAGGGGAGCAGAACAGGCAGATCGACGAAGTACACTGCTGAGGGGAGCAGCGGGCGGGTCAGGAGAGGTCTGCCGCGCCATGTGGTCACCTCCGGGGCAGGCGGGAATCGAACTCATGCTGAAGTGGCTTAAGTTTCTTAGTGCTGCGCTTTAAACCACTGAGCCACCAGGGAGGGCCGAAGTTCTCTTTTATTAAAACCTCCCATGAGCCCTAAATAAATCTTAAAAAAAAAAAAAAACAAAAACAAAAAACAAACAAACAAACAAAAAAACCTCCCTTACAAGTTTCAACCAAAGATTTACATCTCATTGTCTACTTCCCAAATGGAAGGTTGCAAGTGGGAGCCTCCCCTGGCCTAGCAAGAATTGGTATGTGTCTTGAGGCAAAACTGTGAGTTAAGAATCTGTTTGTAGGAGACCCTAACTCTACGTCAGGAGGGAAGGCTAAACACTGCTGCCCCATTATACAAGAAGTGAATAGAGATTCACGATGACCAGCCTGGACTCACCCATCTCAGGGTTCCCTATAAAAAGAGACCTATGGCTATTAGCATTGGGAGGCCATGCCTTCCCGGGGGAGGGGACATCTATTTCCTTGTCAACATCCATTCCTACTCTTCTCCTGAATCATTCCTGTCCCAGTTGCAGTCTGTGTGGTGTGTCAGGACTGAGGTACAGAGCTGGCCAGGCAATGTGTTTCCTTTCCTTGATGCAGTGCTTAGTTCAGGGACAGTTAGGTAATGAAAATCAGCCTGTTAAGACTCAACTTCAGAACTGCTGTTAGAATAATCAGGGTCAGGGCCCTCCCTGGTGGCGCAATGGGTTAGGGCGCAGCACTGCAAGCTAGCCACAGCCACCTCTGTGCCAGGTCAATCCCCAGCCCCCGAGAGTTCGATCCCCAGCCCTGGAGGTGACCCATGTGGTGCAGCAGACTTCTCCTGACCCACCCGCTGCTCCCCTCAGCAGTGTACTTCATCGATCTGCCTGTTCTGCTCCCCACTCTGGTGAATCCTCTCACTGCCCTTGCACCTCTGGCCTGTACCCCAGCTCTGTATGCATACAAAAATAAATCTTTAAAAAATAATAATTGGGGGACAAGTGATCTTTGATCTAGATTACTGCTCAGAAGAACCAGATAACTTTGGAGCTGCTGTGGACAAGCCATGGTGGATTTTGCCAGCAGTTACAGTCAGAACAGAGAGTGACAGATGCAGGTGAAGAGAAAGACTTCAAAAAGGGTTTCCTGAAACTTCAGCCTTTGTGATGTTGTCAGAAGCGCTGAATCCACCTAAACCTGGAACACCAGAACCTGGCTTTTCATATGTAAGCTATCTCATCTTTCTTTAAACTGTTACTGTTTAATTTTTGTCACTGCTGGTGAGTCCTCAGAAATACAGCCAGAATCATCTTCTTACCACCCTTTCAGACACGGGATTCTCTGCCTTCACAGACACAGAACAAGTGAAGCATTGCTAACCATACACACACTTCTGGTTCATTTTTCCCAAGAAAAAAATCATTTTGATTATGCTGGCATCTGTCCTTCTTGAAAATACTGAGGGGTGGGAGGGGTCGAGTTTTGTTGACAACCTATGGGAATCTGAAAGGGGATGTGACAGGGTAAAAGTGATGGACTTCAGAAATGTCCTGGACGGCTTGACCTTGTCTGCCGGCTGGTCGACAAACATTTATTTTGAGGAAACAACTGTGAAATGCTTCTGTTTGAGAACATTTGCTTATGGAGCAAACACTTTGAAATCTATACTTAAACGAGTAAGTGGCTGCCAAAAAAAATACATTTCCACCCAAACATGTTTCAATGGAAAAATGCTTGCCAGTGAAGACAGACAAAAAGGAACTCCTGAAGCCTGGTTACACTGAATCGTATTTTTCAAAAGTCAGATTATTAATTACTGAATTTTCAAAATGTTCATTTCCCAATTCATGGTCCAGTGTCACTGGTTTATTGCTGTAGTATAAAAATGAACTGAAAACATATGGATAGGCATAGCTTTTGTAAAAGTTCTATTTAAGCGTCTGGCCATCTTGACAATGAAAAAATGATTCTTTCTTCAAGTCTCAAGGATCTTGTGATTTCTTTTTTGTAATTCCCCCCCCCCCCTTTGAAGAGGGATTTATCATAGTCTGTCAGGATCCTTGGGAAATGTGTCTGCCTTTTCGAAAATATTTTCTTACATGGATTTTACTTCAGGAGGATATGGAAAAGTAGTTTTTCAAACAATGTTTGGCTTTAGTCTCTCTGTGTGTGTGTATGTCTGTTTGGTTGTATAGTTCTTTGCAGTTTTTACCACATCAGTGTGGTGTGTTTCTACTATGCTGACAGCCTCACCTTCAACCTGAAACCCTTAGCAGTTTTTCAGTTATCTTAAGTGTCAGTTGATTCTCTGACTCACAATTGAACAGACAGTCTCATGAAAACCTTTTTCTGAATCTGGGCATGACTCAGGGACCTGCTGGAGACTGAGGCTGGTCACCCTGTGTCATTCTCATGATGGAGCAAGAGCCAGCGGGGCCTCCCCGCTCACTTGTATAAGGGCTTGTAAAACTTTGGGTCTTCACTCAGGCCGCCGCTCTGCCCTACAAGCCTTTCCTTACTTCCTCTCTACCCCCCTTAGAGCAGAATGTTGTCCTGGCCCATCTTGTGTGTAGAGATTTGCTGCCTGTCTTTTGGCTTAAAGTGAAGGCTTCCTTTTCTGATTGCCCTGCCAGTCACTGGCCCCAGAGCCTGGGGCACTGGAGAGGGAGAAGTGGTCTCTGAAAGATTTTCCTATTTTCAGCTTGTTAAAGTCACTGCAATTTATACTCTTTTGGCTTTCCTCATAGCATATCTGCACGGTGTCCTTATTCCAAAAGGGAAATTGAGAATTTGTTCTTTTTTTTTTTTTCTCCTTGTCTTACATAGAGAAGACAGCATCACCAGACTGACATAATAAAAACAAACCTTAACAACAGCCCCTGACTTCCTAACTCAGGGAGGTAATGGCATCAAACCATCCAGGAGAGTGTTTGATGTGGGGCAGGTAGTCTTCCTACAGGTGTGTGTAAGACCTGGAGGAGGTGGGTCTTGCATTCTCAGCCTTTGCTGAGGAGGAGACCTTAGTGCCACCTCACTTATGGGGCTGACTGGAAGTGGTGGCTCCTCCGAATGGGGAGCCCCACATACACTAGAAACCCTGGCTCTCCACCATAGTATATGTTCCCGATTTTAAAGAGACGCACTGCACTGTGCTTGTCCTGTCCTGACAACTTAAGGGCCATGGGTTGCAAGTTAGTGTGGCAGAAACCTGGTGGCCAGTGGGAGACTGGGTTAGAATCAGGTAGCAGTTGCTAGAAGTGCAATGAGGAGATTGTCCAGAAGTTCCTGGCCCAGAAAATCCCTTGCACATAGTAGGTGCTCATCTGATAGTAGGCATAGCTAGCTGTTAATTTGTCAGTTGGGTTTGTCCAGTCTGACAGACTTTTGGGGAAATGGAACAGTAGAGGCTTTTCTGGTGGCCACAAGGGGTTAAAGTACAGCACTATATGAAGCTACCCACAGCCACTGCAGCACCAGCCAGGGAGGTGACCCACATGGCACAGTAGACCTCTCCTGTCTCACCTGCTGCTCCCCTCAGCAGTGTACTTCATCCAGCTGCCTGTTCTGCTCCCCACTCTGTTCCTGGTGAATCCTCTCACCCCCTGCACCTCTGGCCTGTATCCCAATTGTTGTATGCACAAGTAAGTAAATCAAAAAGGAAAATAAATTCTTGGAGGGAGGGTGGTTGGCAAGGAGGCAGTAAAGGGAATATATGAATTTGTAAAAGACAGTTCTTCCTGCTACATTATTTCTCTTTTTCTTTACTTTTGAAGAAGAGCAACTATTTTTCACTTATTGGCCATTCATGCTGTCTTTGTGTCTGAACTGTGCTGATGTATTTTCAACTTACAAGACCTTTGTAAATAATAATAGCTGATTTTCCTGCAAAGGGGGAGCGATCTTCTTAGTCTTGCAATCTTCTTAGAGTCTTTCCAGGGCAAATGAACCAGCCCCAGAAATGGGTAATGGACTGTAAGTCTTTCACTTCTGGGTCAATAGGTCAAATCAGGGGTGGGGGGGGGGGGGTGGCTGAGAGGCATTGTTTTGAGTGACAGCTGTTGGGTGACCAAGATGAAAAGAGCTGGAGGAATTGGCTGCATTTCAAGGGGAGTGAACAGGTTTATGATCTGGGGAGGGATGAACTGGGCTGTGCGTGGTCTCCCGGGCCCCAGGGGTAGAGTAGAGGGACTTGTGCACTAGTCTGGGTAAAAACTTCCTCCTGCTGTGTCCAGAGGCTGTCACTCACTTGGCAAAGTGAGGGCCTTGCCTTCCCAGGGCACTTGGAACAAGTGGAGAGCCAGGGGGCTTCAGAAGAATGGTGAGGCCTGGGGGAAAGTGGCTTTGGTGCGCTAAGCTCCTCAGTGCCCCCCACCCAGGTCTTTTCCTTTTCTACACCCCTTCTTTCCTGCCGTGGCCGGCACTGTTTTCTGTCACTGAGTAAAGACTAATGAATGAAGACGCAGAGATATCCATGAGATGTTTGTGGTGCTTAAAATAAGTCGTATGGGTTTCTTGCTCAGCATCTCATTCCTCACACAACAGATTCATGATACCTGGAAGATGGGCTATCAAATGGGAGGTGATGAGGGAGGAGAAAATTAGTAGCTTTTTGGGCCTTTCTGTAGTTTAGGAGCTATCACTGCTGAGGCCTGAGAGCTGGCCAGGGAGCTGACCCACAGGGCAAAACAGACCTCTCCTGCCTTGCCCACTGCTCCCCGCAGCAGTGTATTGCATCCGTCTGCCTGTTCTGCTCCCCACTCTGTGGTGGATCCTCTCAGCCCCTGCACCTCTGGTCTACATCCCAGTTGTTCTATGCATAAATAAATAAATAAATAAATAAATCTTTAAAAAAAATGGTAGGAAAAAAAAAAAACACCAAAAAACAACTTAGGTCGCTAGAGTCTCCCCTCTTCATCTGGGCCATTGTAGAAAGTGGGGCCCAGACAGTTTGGGGCAGCTCATTGTGTGAGCTTCTAGAAACTGCATGCAGTTTTAAGTGACTCCAGCCGACTTTATGAAGAGAAAACAGGTAGAGATGAGATGAAATTGTGCCTTTTGGTACAAAATAGATGGAACTTGAGGTGACTGTATGAAGCAAAAAAAAGAAACACGAAACCAGAAGTGAACCTTTACAGATGATTTTTTTTTGCTCATTTACAGAATAGACAAACACACACACACACACACACACACACACACACACAGAGCACAGGAGCCTAGTCTGGTGCTTGGGAAGCACAGAAAGGGATGGCCCAACCTCAGTTATGTCAATGATAGGCTAGCAATAAAATTCAAGGGAAAAGGGATTTGAAAGAAAAATGTGACCTGAGATGGTGAAAGAGATGGAACAGCCCACAGAATTAGCTGGGAATGAGGTGGGAACTTGGGGTGGGAATGAGGCGTGGAGCTGTGGCCAGGAGCTGACAGGAACTGACCAGGGCCTTAGGTTTCTTCAAGGGACACAGGTAAGGGCAGTGCCCCACTCTGGTTTTGTGCCTTCTCAAATTTCACCTTTTAAGAGAAGTCATTCCTGACCACTGTGCTGTATTTAAAACCCGCAGTGACTGCCCAGTGCCTACCCAGCCCTCCCAGTCACCTCCTGCCTTGCTCTCCATAGCAGTTACTACATCTGACAATAACTATTGTTTGCTTTCCTCATCGACCTCTCTAAAATTCACTGGAGCCTGGACTCTTGGGGGTCTTGTTGTGTTAATGCTCCCCCCAACTCCCAGCCCCTTTCCAAGGGTGTATGGTATCTGGCTGTGCCCTCAGGAGTGAAGGGTCCTTGTCCCTTAGATTTCAGGCCTGGGCACAGCTCCTCCTTTGGGAATTTCCTGGAGGTGGGGGAGCCTTGTCTCTTTGCCTTTCCCCCATTTCCCTGCATCCCAAGGTCCCCCTGTGGTGCTTTCCAGCCCTAAAACAAGAAGAGAGGGAGCTTTCTGAATAAGTGCAAAACTGAATAGATGTAGAAATACAAAGAGGAACAAGCCTGTGCTGCTTAGATGTAACATTTCCCGCCAAGTGTCTGAGGATAGGCTACAAGGAGCCGAAACAAAGATTCCTCCTCTCTTCGTCTCCCTCTGCTCCTTCTCCCTTGCTCTCTCTTGCTGTCCACCCACCCGCACACATCCATTTCCTAGGAAAATAAATCTCCAGGAGGACGCTAGCAGAGTGGATCACAGAGAACCCGTCTGAATAAATGTCTATATTAATGAATTATTAACTCAGCCACCCATGACCTTAAACCTAGGAGCAGAGCTCCCAGGGCAGAAAGGAGAGACGCTGAGTCCTTTATTGGAGTCCTGTCAAAGGCAACCGACCATTTGTTTCCCTCCTCCATCAGGGAAAAAAAAATTAATATGAAAGGCAAACTTTAAAATTGTATGTCAAACGAAATCCGATAGACAGACTCCAGGAGGGAATCCTGTTCTCCGCCTGCCTCTTCCTGCCACTCCCTCCCCGGACTGAGCCCCTTGCTTCTTTGCTCTTCTCCCAACTCAGGGTACAATGGTTTTCCTAAGGATATTTTTCCGGGAAAAAATTGCTCAAGAAAATGATGAATTTGGGTAGTTAATTTATCGATCTCAGCTCCTCTTCCCACTTGTTTTATTTTAGAGGTCATTAATCAATGAAGAAAAACACTACCGTGTGTCTCCCCCCCCCCTTTGCATTTAATACACTCGTGCTCCTTATTTATTCCTCTGGAACAAATTCCCAGCAAATATTCACCCATCGATTTGGGAGCGATGGATTTTTATAAAGGTTTGATCGCTTCCTAAGTGATCGAAATGATTTGTTTCCATGGTGTTCTTCTGAGCAACGAAGAGGGGAGCAGATTTGGGGGGTGGAATTGCGTGTCCTTGCACTTGGTGAGCTCACAGTCAAAAAC
>NW_004567122.1:17250222-17251815 GCF_000260355.1 Condylura cristata
GGGGGGGGGGGGAGGTTGGGAGAGGAATAAGAAGGGGGGATCTTTGAACTAGTGAGTCCTGGGGCCGAGTGCTTACAGAGTCTGCGAGAAGTACAGTGCAGGCTGGAGCGGACGCACTTTCCGGGACCCCCATCCCAGGTGCTTGAGGATCTTAGGGGAGCAGGGGCGGCTCTGGCAGCTGCAGTGAAGAGGGAGAGTGTGAGTGAGAGTTTGACTTTTTTTCTCCTGGCCCGACAGCCCCCCCCTTGGTCAGTTCTGAGAGCAGATTGATTGAAACGGGCCTGGCCCTTCATCCAGTCCTCTCAAAGCCCGCAGAGACTGCCCGGTTAGCCCCCGGGTCCTCTGCACCAAGGTTTTCCCTCGTGGTGTCTGCCTTAAACTTGGGTACTATCAATCTGTCCTGGGATGACTGATGACCTTGTCACAACTACGCCAGTCAAAACATTGTCGGTCCAACTCTGTTCCAACCAGCATCGCGGCGTCCTGCGTGAGACCGGGTCAGAGTCGAAAACAGCGCGTTTCCCAGGCTCCGACGAAATGAGTGATGGGAAGACAGAAAGAAACAAGCAGAAACCAGGAAAGAATGGCTATTAATTGTTCTGAGTGGCGGGTGCTAAATAAGTTGGTGTGTTGGGGCGGGGAGACAAATGTCATTTCTTCTGAGATGTGGTCAGAACTGCTGCTATGGGAAAGCGCCCAAGCGAGAGGATTTCACAAACCGCCTGTGCCCTCCCCCCACCGAGGACCCCGGTTTCTGCACCAGCTGGGCGGGTGCCTAAATCGGGGGTGTGAGATCGCTTAAGGAGGTCCGGCTGGGTCTAAGGCGGCGGGAATTAGCACGGGGTTGTGGGCTGCGCTCCCATCCTGCACCTCGGTCACCCAACTTCCAGCGCGAGGTGTCAGTGCAGGGGCTTTAGCCCGGGCACCCCGCATAGTAAAAAAAAAAAAAAAAAAAATCAGCCTTGCCTGTGTCCAGGAGCCAGCTGAACCACCCGATGTAGCTCTGGATACCAGCCTCGGAAACGCCAACGCGGGGAATGCGCCAGCCCCCCAAAGGAAGACAACGCAGGTGGGCGGGGTGAGCCATGGGCGGGGTGCACACTCCTTTGCAACCGCCCCGCAGCTCCAGCTCCGAGGCGGGGACCCGCGGCCCTTCCGAGATCTGGGTCCACGCCTCGCCGCTCAGCTAGAGCCGGCCTCCTAGCCTCCGACCGAGGGTATCATTCTGGGGCGCAACCTGCCCCGCCCCGGAGCCCCCTGTAACCTCCCCGAGGATTTATGCCAGAGGTGGCGCGGCGGGCCGCCCGACTGGCTCCCAGCGGCACTCCTGGAAAACCGGAGTCCGGCAAAACTGCAAACCCCGTCCCGGGCCACGGTCCACTTGCCCGGCCGCGCGCGCCTGCCGGGATGCGGACACCGTGCGCGTGCTGCGATGCGTTCAGGTTTCCACCGCCTTCAGGATGGGGGCCTGGAGCCGGCACCTAGAAAAGACACATCACGGGCAGAAAGAGACAACAGGCGAGAGGGAGACATCACGCCAAAAAAAAAAAAAAGGGGGGGGGGGGGTGGGGGTGGAAGTAAGGGTAGAGGACA
>NW_004567122.1:17253596-17282466 GCF_000260355.1 Condylura cristata
CGCCGCGGCGCGAGTCGGCCGGCGTGGGCGAAAGAAGGGGGGCGGCTAGCGCAGCCGGATCGCACCTCGGGGGGCTCCCTTCTCCCGCCCCTCATCCCCGGCTGCGCAGCCCCAAGTCCGGGCGACCCGAGTTCCCGCGCACCCGAGTGGCAGATCTCTGCCCACCCCACTCCCCGCCCCCCCGGGGGGCAGCACCGCGGACCGCGAGCCGGGCCCGGGCGACGCGTGGCGGGGTCGAGGGAGCGACTCTGGGCGTTTGTGGAGACGGGGAGAGGGGGCTTGTTCTCTGGAGTTCGCCTCGTCAACTGTTTCCCCGGCCGTGGGGTTGTCGCGCAGCCGGCGGGAGCTGCTGGCGGGCGGGCCTGCTGAAGTAGGAGTTGGGGTGACATTAGGTCTGTCTCTCCCTGCCGGCAGGCATTATTCTTAGGTCGAATGTTGACTTAGAAATAGTAGAGGAAAAAGAAAAGCAGGCCGGCCGCTTAGTGAGAAACAGATTCCGACTTCAGGGCAGGCTGGTTCCTACGTGTCCCGCATTCTCCGTGCGTTCTTGATCCTGCAAACGTTCACAGCGCGCAGCCACCCCGGTCGACCGGCTGGTTTTTAAAATTAGGGTGACGGCAGTTTGTATCAGCAGCTGGCTCTCCTTGTTCCCACGTCAGTGGTCAGTAGCTAATTAGACATCGGGTCTCTGCTAGCTTTTGGTTCCTCTGTTAACAGTTTCAAAAGCTCATCGCAAGTACAGTTCCATTTTGAGAGTTTTGAAGCAAAACGCTCAGTGAAAACCAAGAGCTGTATTACTTTGGATCCGCTTCTTTTGTTATTTTCAGAAGTTATGTGTTTACCGCTGAAGTAGTAGGGTAAGTGCTAAATAGACTTCCAAAGACTTCTGGAGAGAGGTCACGGCAGGTTAACGGAGTCAGGATTTGAAAGATCAGTTCACACTCACCTATTTTCTTAATTTCATTTCTTCGGCTATCTGTCGTGTAGGGAAATCTGATCATAAACATTTATTCTGTCTTGAATAGGTTCTTTCTTGCAGAATGTCTACCCCTCAGTGAACGTCTTAATTCGTTGTAAAAGCAGATAACTTTAGGTTGTAGTTATTGAAAAGATTCCCAAAGTCATTGCTTGGATAAAACACCCCAGGATGTGAACAACCGTTTGCTGATCTTTTTAATCATGGCTGGAGAGGGTTTTTTCGATGCATATAATTATTACTAATCAAAACAGCAGTTGTATTTATTTTTTCCTTTTCTGGAGTCTGCGGGTAAAGCATTGGTTTAAAACCCAGGCTTTCAGCTCTCATTTGCTCTGAAGTTACGATGCTAGCATTTCAGAGTTTAGGCATTATCTTAATGGATCTGAAAAAAAGTAATTGTTTTCTGAATTTCTTGGACACGTTGTTTTCAAAACAGTTCTTTTAAAATGCAAAATAAGGAGTAGAACTGCTGGGGAAAGGTGTTTCTTCCAGCTAAGTGAAATATAGTCGGTGTGTACTGGGAGTGCTTCATTAGCGTGCAGTTTCCCTTCTGATTTAAATCATTCCTGGAAAAGACAGGAGCATGCACCCCAAAGCCTTAGCTGCGTGCCGAACGTCCTATGCTGTTAACAGTTTCTGTACCTTTTCACCAGAGGAAAAACCTAGAGTAATCAGAGAAAGAATTGGAATAGATTCCTAATTAATACATGGTTATTGAGCCAGCTTATTGCCTAGGTAACTTTCCCCCTCTGGCTACAGGAAATGAATTATGATTTATTTAAATTATTCCTATAGTGTGAATCTTCTGGTTTCTCCTCTTGAGTGGACTGGACCGCTTCGGCGAAAAATCAGATTGTCTTGTTAGAGTTCCATCTCACGTTGCATCCTAATTAAAGAGCAATTGAGAGAGAAAATAGAAAGCTGAGGTAGTTCCATGGAACCAGGTGGAAATGGCTCTCCTATTCTTCCAGGAGCTTCTCTCAGCTGACACAGGCACTCATTTGAAACTACTTGGGGTGTGTTTACAAAGGTGAAGAGAGAAAAGAATGAGTTTACTAACAAGCGGCTCAGAGCAAATCAGAAATGCAAATGGTGGGAAATTTTCCTCCTCTTGATAGGGGAAATTGGTACGTTTACTACTGGAAAGATGGTGGAAACAGCTTCTCATTCTCAGGCTATCTGGGGTTGGGGGCAGAGGGAAGCACCTATTAATCTATCATGTCTGAGAAATCTGTGAACTGACTGGGGGGGGGGTTGCTTCATTTTTTGGCTTTACTTTGTATTCAGTCATTTTCTCCTTTTATTTTAAAGACAAAGGAAGGGTTGTCCTTACTTCTCTATATTCCTTCTAGGAGAGTAACTTTATCATCATCATCGTTATTATTATTTGGGACTAACAATCCAAGATCACTAATGAATAAGTCACAGTTTCACCTTGAATTTTGTCGTAGCTAAGGCACAGTCAAGGGTGTTGTAGCCCTCTTTTCTACTGAAAATTTTAAAAACAGCAGGAACTGTTCAAGTGAGCTCTTCAGTAAGTTGCTGTTATCTGACTACTTGTATCAATTTATTTAGAGATTGAAGCACTTTCCTGTGAAGCTCCGAATCCTTAGCTGTCTCTTTCATCTTTTGAAAGTCTGATAGAGTGTTTTGGAATATTCTTGGGGGGGAAGGGCCCTTTCTTCCTCCTCTTTTACTCCTGCTGGGTTTGCCTGAAGCCACAATTGCATCAGGTTTCCACATTGTGCGGGCTCATCTCATCTTCTGGGGGCAGCTTGTCTGAGACCCTGTCACTACTGGGAGGCATGGAGAAGGGCCCCCCGGAGCACTTGACTGGTTTGTGTGGAGGCTCCCGGACTATCTCTGGGGCTGCTAGCCAGTTAGCCTTTCATACTGTTTTTTTTTTTTTTTTTTGTGACATTTCTCCCCTTTTACCTGGGAGGGATTTGGGAGCTAAGTTCCACTTAATCTCTCTTCGCAGAATCGGGTTGTCTGTGCAGAACTTCCCCAACTGGAGATCTCCGTCTCCTCCCATTTAGGGGAGCCCCGCTGCACAGGTAACAAACGGCACTCGGAACGGTGCTAACCAGTATGTGCACAGGTGTGAGTGTCAACCCAGAGGCTCTCGGGTCGGTGGCGCCACCATTGCAAGGGTTTGGGGAGAGAGCTTGAGGGGGAGGTCACCCGGGCCCAGTGCTGGTTTGTTGGTTGATGGGTCAGGGGAAGACATAAAGGAGGGGGAGTATTTTCAGATCTTCCTGAATTTTCCCCCACGCAGTTGGAAAAGGAAGGTCCTGTTTGGGAAGTTCTGAGCTCAGTGACCCACTAGCAAGCGCTCTCCGAAGCCCCCTGGGCAGTCTCATTGCTGGGTTCTAGTGTCCTCCTGACATCTCGGCTGTGCCTAAGGTTTCCAGCCCCCTCCCCGTAGGAAGCAGGCTTTGCATCGGCGTGTGGTGGTTTGTGCTGGTCGTTTTTCTTTTTCTCTTTTCGGGTGCAGGCTCAGCCCCATCCTGTATCACACGTGATTCAGCGATTTTACATCACCCGTTATCTAGCACCCTGAAACTGAACATAGAGCCATATATTAGATTGAGGTTAGAAGAGGTGGTGACTGTTTATTTAAGGTGATAAAATGGTCCATCAGCAGTAATCTCCATCGATATGTGCCACCAGGAGATGAAGGATGAGGGGACAAGCCACAATTAATTGCCCTATAGTTTTGTGGGAGAGAGTGGAGCCAGCCCAGACCCTCTTCGATCTCCTCTCTCGCCTCCTATTCATCATCTCTGCATTGTATAAGGCTGCCTCAGAGGGGCAGGGGCCGGCGAGGTTTATCTCCCTGCAATATTCTCTCGCCCTCACACTGGCGCTCCCATTTAATTTATTAATACAGTCATCGGGAAACAAATAAAACCCACATTTCCTTCCTCCTCGCTGTCCCTCCCCCTCATTATGTCTGCTGCTGGGTCCCAAGCCGGCGGTCTGGCCAGCAGAAAAAGCTCAGTACAGCTGCCGGGAACTCCAGACTGTGTCCCAAGCGTCCCTGAGAAGGTGCCCCATGGGCTGCCCCTCCAGGAGCTGGTCACACACCGGTCCCCTTCCCGGTGGCTGGGCCGGTCTGCCTTGCCTCTGGATCTACTTCTAGATCCACTTTGAGGAGCTGTGAAAACCCCTCTCTGGTGGAACACAAGGACCTGGTGGGGAGCGGGCGGGATAGGGCTCTGTATTGTAGGTGGCAGCTTGCACCTACTTTCAGTCTTAGGCTCTCAGAAGGCCCTTTCTGCTCTGCAGGGGGCAAAGCCTTGAAAAGTCAG
Source organism: Condylura cristata (assembly GCF_000260355.1). Lineage (NCBI taxonomy): Eukaryota > Metazoa > Chordata > Mammalia > Eulipotyphla > Talpidae > Condylura > Condylura cristata. The sequence goes on from NW_004567122.1 coordinate 17,257,890, forward strand.
ACATAGGTGGGGGACTCTCCTGGCAAGCGCCTGGCTGCCCACGGGCACCTCACACCAATACCATATTGAACTGGGAGTGCAGGGGGAGAAGGCGCTGGAGACCAGGAGTGGGGGTGAGGCTGAGCCCCAGTGCCAGAGGTCCTAGCCCTCCCCACCCTCCCCGCAACTCCGTGTGTCAGTTGCCAGACCAGTGCTCGCTTGGGCCGCTAGCAGGCGCTCTCTCCCTGGGTCTTGCCTCCCGGTGGGGATCGATCAATGGCCACTGGCCCTGCTGGCTCTGCCTTGGGGACTGAGGGCCGTGACCTCCTTGGGGTTGCGGAGGATTTATGGCCTCAGAGGTTACTGCCTGCGGTGGCTTTTCAGAGACTCCTTGGTTCCCTTTGCAGAGGGCCTGTGAGGGCAGGGGAGGCTTCACAGAGCAGCAAGTAGTGGCGATGCTTCCTGCATCCTGACCCACAGGCATGGTTTGCAGGCCCAGACAGCAGATAAAAGACCCCAATCATGTTTTAGCCCAACTCTCCTAGAAAGCCAAATGAACGAGTAGAAAACTGTGGCCTGGTTTGCTTGCCTGGCACTCGTACAGGCAAGCGCTGCACAACCAGAACAAGCTGAGCGTGAAGACCAGCTCTTCTGTTCACTTGGCCGGAGCTGCTGAAGTCAGTAGGTGAACACATCTGTAGCCTAGCCTTCAGGGTCCACAAACATCCAGGGACATTTGCAGCAGTTAGCAAAGGGGCCGTGCCTGCTTGTATTCCCTGTATAACTTTCAGATGATCTTGCTTGCAGAATATGGTGATACTCCTTTACAGCTCTCAAAAAACTTTTTCTGAATCATAGGGATGAATTTGTACCAAAACTTATCTGAGTTGAGGAGCAAGCAGGAACTTTAGTTGGCTTCTCTTTAAGGAGGCTAATAGCTGCATGATCTATTGCTCACCTCAGATGCTGCGTGCATTATAGCTGCTGCATGCATATGTGATGTATGTATCATTAGAGCCACACATACTTATGTGTCTGTAAATAAATACATGTGTGTCATTGGGCCTCTGTTCAGCTTCCACCCCAGCGTTTCATGTAGGTGTTTGTGGCTTGCTCTCAAGAAGACACTGTTAGAATGTCCACTCGTTGCACATTCGTCAACTCTGAGTAATCAGTGACTTGTTCTAAACATACTTAAGCTCCTTTGGGGCTGCGAGGCATAAGTCAGAAGTCAGATAATCTCAGTGGCCAGTGTTTGTTGTATTAAAATACAATGGCATTAGGCTGTAACCTGTATTTCGACTTTCCTGGCAGAATATTTTGAGGTAGTGTGAAGTGCTTCACGAATTCACACTCACATGGAGCAGACTAATGAAATTAGATTGATCTTGCCTTCTCTGTCCTGGACCTAACAGAGAGGTAGCCCTCTCTATACTGGGAAAGCCTCAGCTTTTCACACTGCAAAATGCTATTTAGTTTTTTTTCAGTGAAAGAAATGCAACTTAGCAAGCCCAGGAGGTCTCTAGAAGGATGCTTTTATCATGCAGTACACATATCCCGAGTAAGCCTGCTAACAGTGGGGCTGATGGCTGAAGTGGGTGCTTTTGCTCCTTATTTTGTGTCTGATGCAGTTGGTGTCGGTTTTGTCTCGTGGAGATGCGGGGAGGGCCTAGATCTCTGCTGCGGATGTCAGGGGTGTGGATACCAAGCACTCTGGCTTCTCAGTCTTTGTTTCTCTGAACCGAGCAGAAAGAAAAGTCTGCTGAGCAGTTTTCAGGGGGTGATTTACATTTATTTTCATGGGCATAGTGCCTTTGCCTATTGACATTTGTGTTAGCTTTTTGCTCAGGTGCTGAAAGGCTATCTCTGAAGTTAGGCACAAAAATTCAAAATTATGGGGCATTATCCATTTACTCCCCTCATTCATTCTCTTCAATCTCCCCAAGCCCAAGAGTGTGGAAACAAATGGGGAGAACTATAATTCAGACATGCAACAATTCCTGGTGGTCCCAGTATTGTTGCTTCAATGAAGTTTTTATTTCTACAGACTGAGCTTTCATTAGTCTTTAGAATCAAGCTGACCTGGCTGTGACTCTTTCTCTGCACTCTCGAGTTTACGAACCTTGGTCCAGTTACATTGCTCGTGAAGCCTCAGTTGCCTCATCTGCCAAACGGGACTCAAGCTACTTAGATGACATGCTGGTGGTTTGGGTTGAGACAGGTGTCTGGCTTCCACTGGGACAGGGAAACTCGAAGTTGTATTATTTATGCATCCCCTCTTTGTAAGTTTTTACTTTTACATTCGGAAGCTGCATGAGTACATGGAGGGTGTGTCCTGGGGGTCGTGACAAGTGGGGAAAGTTGGGCTGCTTTCATCTGGTCCTAGTGTCCAAAGCTGAACCTGACACAGTTTTTACATGAGTCGTGTGTTGCAAGAGGATTTGTGTGAGTGAGGTCCAGAGCCCTGCAGCAACTAGCAAACAGGTTGCTAGTTGTGTCTGGCTGCAGAAACAGGTTGTGGCTTTTTACTGTAGAAATCTGGGGACACTTCCAAAAGCCGTAGTCAGGAGGTCCCATATTCTTTGGGCTCTCTTGGGAGGAGTGGGGAATTGCTGACTGAAGGGACGTGGTGGACTGGAATCCGCTGCCTCTAATATAGGCTGCTCAGACTCCACCCTTACCTGTTGTGTGAAGAAATGGCCCAAGGAGGGTCCCCCCACTGTGCTCATGGCTCTTGATTTAGTCATCCTTCATTGAGGTTTCCCAGGATTCACTATGTCGCATGTTCCTGGGCGGTTTCATACACGGTGACCCATGGGACCTAGCAGTCTCCAGGTGCTGGTGCTTGGAGCCCTGAGGCAGTCAACCACCTGAGGACAGTCCTCTGCTGCTGCCCAGCTCTCGCTGTCCCTGCCAGCAGAACTGGCCATATGGGGCTCTGAGTCACTGGTGCTCTTTTGCAAGAGGACACAGTGACTCCCCAGGAAACCTAGGCTAAAGAGGCCTGGTTGCAGCAGGGCAGGGTGGGGGCAGGGGGAAGAGGCTGCCTCCTTGAGGCAGGTCTGCTGATCTGCTGAGCCCGCCACAGACACCACAGACAAGGCGGCTCCGCCAGGCCCATTAATAACCCGGAGGGCGCTGCAAACCGACAGCATGGTTGCCGCAGGCCCTGCTTCCTGCAGCCAGTTGGCCTTACCCTGCCCAGCTCCAGTGGATGGACACTGGCCGTCCACAGCCTCCAGACCCAGAGGGTGGGGGCTCCTGCTCATTGACTGCTCTGCAGAGCTTCAGAGGGGCCTGGCTTTATAATAGGTCTCCTTAGTTTATAATGCAAGATAATCTCATTTAACCTGGGAATCAACTGTGCTGGAGTCAGGCCCTCTCCACTGGACGGCTACCCCCATCTCTAAAGGCCCATTCCCCTGATAATCACATTTGCCATTGGTTTCTTTTTGGCTAGTAGGAACAGTTTTCACAAGCACAGGTACCCTAAACCCTTGGAGCAGAACCCCTCGCATTTCCCAGCCGCCTGCAGAGTGGGGCTACTGGGTGAACTGATGGGACCCCCAGCCGTTGCTGTGGACTGGGGCTCTGGCTCCTCTGGACCCCAGACCCGCTCTGCCTCTGTGCTGGGCACTTGCGGGGGCACAGGTCCCGAGGAATGGCAGTGGCACTCGGTACCAGACAGGTGGTTTGGCTGACCTGTTGATTTTTAAAGTCTCCTCTGTAGTGGTAAAGAGACCTGTAGAATGTGCCATGGGCAAGAGAGGGACTGACTTAGTGGAACAGCAATAAACACCTGGAAACTCTAGAGAGAAAGCGGGCTGGGAACAGGAGAGAGGCTGGGGAAACAGAAACGGAAACGGGGAGAGAAATGGGAACCCGGAGACCAGCAGGAGAAGCAGTGCCCTCAGGTCCAAGAAGAGCGCCTCACTTTGGGCTCCCAGCCCCAAAGGTTTTGGGGGCCACCCAGGACTCAGCCCCAGGAGGACTTGAGCGCGCAAAGTGTCTAAATTAGCCACCCGGCGCGCGCGTCCTCCCGGCATCCTAGAAACCTCACCTTCCCCGAAGGTGGCTTAAGGGGACTTGGCGGGGTCCTGTGCCTGGGATTTCCCGGGGGATGGACCCCAGCCTCCGGGTTGACCCTCTCCCTTCCCTCCTTCCTGTCCCCGCAGGTTGCGACATGTGCGCTGACAACCGCAACGGTGAATGTCCGATGCACGGGCCGCTGCACTCGCTGCGCAGGCTTGTGGGAACCAGCAGCGCCGCGGCCGCCGCGCCGCCGCCGGAGCTGCCCGAGTGGCTGAGGGACCTGCCGAGGGAGGTGTGCCTGTGCACCAGCACCGTGCCCGGCCTGGCCTACGGCATCTGCGCGGCTCAGAGGATCCAGCAGGGCACGTGGATCGGGCCCTTCCAGGGCGTGCTTCTGCCGCCCGAGAAGGTGCAGGCGGGCGCCGTGAGGAACACGCAGCATCTCTGGGAGGTAAGTGCGGCCCCAGCACCTGGCTGCCCCGCGGGCTCTGATGGCAGAGAGCCAGCCCTTGCCCCGGGGTGGCTCTGGGAGAGCCTCTGTGTTCCCCAGAGGTTAGTGTAGAATAGATTTTCAGGTCTGGTAAGGCCACACCTGGCACAGCAGCCGGCCCACTAGAAGCACAGAGCTGCAGGTTCTGAAGAGGGCGTTAGGTAGCCCGCCTGTGTCCCGTGTCCCGGCAAGGCTGCTGGGTTTTACTTAACCATTGGTCTTTTTAGATCAGGAGAAATCAGCGGAGATGAGCAGGCGAGCCTGGGCACTGGGGCATTAGCTCAGTGACCTTTAGTCCTGTTCCAAGCACTTCTGAAAGGTTTTTACTCACAAGGAGGAACAGAAACAGGACGAAGGAGAGTCAGACTCACGTTCTCAGATAAAAACACATTTGTGAGCACGGTGAGACTACGGTGTCTCCCAACTTTGTGCGTACCCAAACCTGGCAAGTCGTATTGGGACCCAGAAGTGATGAATTCTGCCGCTTCTCTGACAAAGTACAGCTAAACAGTGGTTTTCAACGAGGTAGAAAAAGCAGAGTATTGACACACTGAGCACTTTGGTATAAGCCAGTGTGTAATAATACTTCAGTGGCACCATCCTACCTGATGCTGTTATTTAAAAATAAATAACCAATATGAAAAACGCCAAACTGAGATTTTTTTCCCCTGAAGGTGCAGGTTTGATTACTGAGGTTTATGCCCAAAGAGACAGCCCTTCGGTGGGTAGCACTGCCCTTAATCCTACCTACGTCCCACCCGTGGGAGTTATTTATAAAATATAAGATGTTTAGAAGCTTAGGCAATAGGTAACCCTAGCTGAGGCTCGGCAAGGGAGTACAATGAGAATACCACAAAAAAAAGTGTATTAAATGCCAGGAGTCAGGTTGGTTTGGTCGATTCTGCTTCCGCTTACCCTCACCCTAACTCAGTGTCCCGTCAGAGTGATCATTTCACTGGGAGCTGCCCAACAGCAACTAACTAGAACTCATGGGACTCAGGCATTCACCCGAGGTCATGGCTGAGCACCCACTCTGGCTAGCACTGTATGAGTGAAGACCAGACCGAGTGTCCAGAGCCTTCCCCAGCTGTGAGCAGAGGGGTGGTGAGGCCTCTGACTGCAGGGCCCCCTGGCCTGGGTGGAGCTAAGTGCTGGCATCACAGCCCACAGCCGCCATGGGACTGGACAGCCCACCACTGCCCACGCCTGGGCCTTTCCATTATACATTTTCAGTCTTTCAGAAGAAGACTATTGAATGAGAATAACAACTTGGGAATATTTACGTTGCCAACTAGGATTGTTTCCTTAAAAAAAAAAATTGAAATTTTTAAAAGAAAATAGGGCTAGAGGAAATGGGCTTGTGTATTGAGACAGGTCAGAAGTTAGTGTTTCTGGAAAAACTGACACGTAGAAAAGCATCAGAGCATCTGGTTGTGAAGTATTTCCTAACTGGCTTTTGTTTCCGACTAGTCAGATCTAACCTCCAGGGAGGCACTCTGATACCACCCAGTTAAAGGGTGGCCAGTACTTTCTTCTGAGGAAATAGTGAAGTAGTGAAGCAGTTGCTTAGAGGTACAGATATGTTCTGTTCAGAAATGTCACGACAGAACACTGTTCTGTAGCCCTCTGGTGCCTAAGAGTCAGCGCCCTTCCATTTTTAGCGTGCCAGGGAACAGAATCATGAAAACAAAATTTCATTGGGTCATTTCTTTTTCCTTATTATTATTTTTTTTTGTAAAAGGTGTTGGATGACTGGTGCTGGCAGGAAAAGGCTCTCCACGCAGAATAGAACGCTAGGCCTTAGTACTGAAAACTGGAGCCTTTCTTTTGTACCTCAACTTGTACTTGATGAAGTGAGCATTTTGCCGTAGTTAAAGGGCTGGGGCATCACTTGTTTTTTTGGTTTTTGTCAGTACTTCAGTAGCTAGAGTCGTGCCTGTCGTTGGGAGAATAGGAATTGATTGTGTTGGTTGGGGTGGGGAGTGCATAGAGTTGGTTCTGGATTAGAAAAGATTTGCTGGGTGTATGCTTGGATACTCTCCAAGGCTCTACTCCTAAAGTTGGGACATAATCTCTGTATTTTTATCATATGTAAGAACAGTTAGAATAACATACATTCAGGGGATTGAAAGGATTGTAAAACCGCAGACATGCAAAATGTGTCAGTTCCCCGGGAGATCATATAAATGTGACTGATTGAGGCTAGGTAACTTCATGCCAGTGACCCTTTGAAAGATGAAACTCAGACTTTAATAGGTTTCAGATTCCTATCAGTGTAATTATTTTTTAGCAATGAAGCGTGAGTTTATTTAAAAATTTTAAGCACATGATTTGTTATTTTTATGAAATGTGACAATTTGAAATAAGTTTCATTAATAGCAGAAGATTCTAAATTTTGGAGTGTTCCTTAAATTTTCATCTTCCCTTGCAAACTTAAATTCTTTGTGAAAGTTTTTAAATCATTATGTCTTTTATATTAGAAAGAACCTACAATTGGAATATACTGTAGGTCTATAGAAAACTTTCAGGAATAATTGTTTAATGACTCATGGAATAATTATCCCCTTTTACAACATGTTCTTTTAGATATCTTCCAGAATATCAGGTCGACATAAAGCAGATCTTTCAGAAATTAAAAGCAGTTGAATCATAACCACTTCATTTTAAAAGTCACTCATTATTTAAAATAACTTGCTGAGGAAGAAATGTCTTTGTATTTAGAGTTCAGTATGCAGGTCCTGCTGGTCTCACAAGAGTTACTTATCTTTATTTCAGGACAATAAATGGATTGCTAATCTTTGCCCGTCACTGTTTCCAAGTAGATGATGGATTTTTGTTTCAGTTTACAGTTCATTGTTTTTAGTATGGTTTTACTTTATTATACACATGAAGGCTTATTACAGGAACAATCAGATTCACCTTAGTTGCTCCTTTTGTTTAATCATTAAAAGCTCTGTTTCTTTGTAGAAAAATGATTTTTTAATATTTAACATCTATCAGCCCTCGAAAGCTCATTTGGGGGTTTATAAGGGTGCTACCGTCTTTCAGTTAATATTTTCTTTATATATAATCATTGTTCTTAAAAATAACATTAATTTAAAGAAAGTTTATTATCATTCCATTACCATCAAGATCGTTTGACTCTTTGGTGGTATTTATAGGAAATTATGAGAGTTTGTCTTTCTTTCTATTTTTAATACTAAGTCAAGGCAATTTTTTGGTATAGTCTAAGGAAAGTGACAAACTAAAAATCAAAGATTAGTCAATTTTTGGGTCAATTTCTTTTAGAATCTGAATTTTACTGTGTTTGAAAAATAATGAATTGAAATTGTATAATCCACCCTACAACATTTTTATTTAAAACTATCATTTTCCCTGATTATGTATGTTTATCTTAGTTAGACTTGGGTATGTATATGATATATATCTAGTTACTTGAACATGATGGGAAAAATCTTTCTGAAAACATTTCCCAGCAATTAGGTCTTATTGATGAGAGTGAGATAATTTTATTCTAATGTGTTTTCTAATGAAGAAATGAAAAGACACATTTGATTCCAACATTTATGAAAACATTATCTCAATTATTAATGTGCCCTTTTTCCCTTGAGATAAATTTATCTAGTTGCACATGGTTTCCCTTTCTGTTTAACATCAGCACTTAATATGCCTAGACCTGAGGAATGTATACAGTGTGTACTTAAAAATCTACTGGAATAAAATACGGAAGTTTAAAATAATGGTACAGTGTAAGATAAGCTAGAATTACTCAGACCTTTCAACTCAAAGTCTGATTTGACAAGAAACTTTAGTAACAATGACAAAATAAATTGCACTAATTTTTACCCCAGAAAAATTATTCTGTTAATTGAAATAATGTAATGACTTGTTAGGATTATGGTCAAGGAAGTAGAAAGGGATTTATTTTACCGAACCTGTCTTCTGAGTAAATTTGACTGTCTACCTTTCAATTGTGCTGTGTGGGAAACTTCATTATCTTTCTTCAGAACAACAAAGTATGAACATTATATGGCCTTTTTTTCTGTGGTTTGATTCGGTGCCATCATATTTTAGATTTAATAAGAATTTTTGCTTTTAAGCAACTGGTCTATTTTTCAGCATTACCATTTAGCTTAAGTCAAAAGATATTAAGTGAAAACCAGTATCAAAAATATATTACACATTGCTAAATGTGCATACTTCAAAACCATCACAGGCAGTTGGTACTAAAAGGAAACAAACTGATTTCATATTTTAAACATGTTAATATGTGTTTTAATAAATGACCCAATCCCACATACATACTGCTGTACCCACGTGCAGTTTAGATATTGTAAAAAAAATCCTTTAAAAGTAATCATTTTAAATTAAAATAAAAGCATTTAAAAATTAACTGAAAACATTTAAAGATTGTTCCAATGATCATATCCTACAACTGTGTCCTTCACATTTTGCTTTGAGATTTTGGCTCATTTTGGCCTAATGCGCCAGAACACCAGGGGATAGAATTAGTGGCTGTTGCAGTTATAGTGAAGTAAAAATTGTATCTCTTAGCAATTGGTTGTTGAATATATTAGACTGCCTGTCAGCTTCGTCATGAATATGTCACACACATAAACTCCAAATAATGTCTCCTTAAATATAAACCATAGTAATGTTACTATTATGCTTTAAACACTGCCGAGTAACAGCTGTTGTATCTCTTTGGCTTTGCCTCATTTGATCCGAAGATGCCTTTTATACTGGTGCCCATTTGATAGAGTGTGAGCGTTTTATACTTTTACATAAACTATAAAACCATCTGCCGCCTCTTGGAATGGTCTCCAGCATTGTGTTAAAAATCAAAACTTGGTGCTGACACTTGGCTTTGGGAAGGTCCATCTATAGCCCTGGTCCTTTGGGGTAGGGGTCACCCAGCACCATTTTTGGGGTAGGGGTCACCCAGCACCATGCCGCCCTTGATAGTTTCTTAGTTCCAAAATGACCTAGCTTAAAAAAAAAAAAAAAAAAAAAAACCTAACAGCTACTTGGAACTCCTCACGTTGGAGAGGTTTAATCCTAGTATGTGACATTACAGCACTCTGAGGCAGATCCTTTATAAAGAGAGATGTGTGTATCCACAGACTATTTTTCTCATTCTTCGGTGACGTTTATCTACTGTTTACAAATGGCGTGTCTTGCAGATAACATTTTGTCCCTGGGAGGAAAATAATTTGCAAATATTTCTTGGTCCGTAAGTGCGTTTTTCTGACGTCATAGGATTTTTTTCTTTTTCCACGTGGATTTAAAGGTTGAGCGTGACATGGAAACCAGGATCTCAGAGTTATGGACAGATGAAATCTGCCCTTCCCAGTTGCTGTGTGACCACCAGCAATGTGGTCAAGATGTGATTATGGGAACTCTAGGCCTGAGGAGCCCGCAGGAGAACCCCTTTATTTCACCATGCCAGTGAGGGCGGTTTGCGTTATTTGCTTGAATGTGTGGTTACCTGCACGTAACTGGAGCAATAGTATGTCCACAGTCTCAGAAGTCTCTCTTCTCAGCAGCATGGACGTCCTGGCACCCCTAGGATCTCCCCAATAGATTGCCTCTTTCCTGTCTTTCTTTTTTAGAATCCTCCATTCTCCCAGATTGCTTGTGCTTGCCTTCAGACATTCCTTGTGTATTTACATAAGAAACACTGACTCCAGGCCCACTACTTAGCATAAAAGCCAGAGAAACCAGAGTGGAATCTACTTTTCTTTGTAGACATTTGCCACCTCGCTCAGATAAGTTACAGAATTCCATTATCCAAATTGTTACACATGTGTGACAGAGGTTGACCTTTTGTCATGTCAATCCTTTTTGTGTGGGCCCCAGGCTCCAGCCTAATGGCTCAAACCTGATTTACTCACTGTAATAAGGGCAGGAGGTCGAGCAATTGTCAGGCTGCCTGTTCGTACTCTTCTTGGAGCCTGGTTGAAGGCTGTTAACACAAAGCTTTTCAAAGTGAATTTACAACCAGCACCACTGACAGAGGCCAATCAGTGCGCCATAAATGTCAGGTTAGTGAGATTGAGCAGTAAGTAAAGTAGTGACAGCACTCTATTGGCTGGAATCAATTGGCCCAGGTTTACTGAGGAGCGCAATCTATGTGTGGCGGGCTCAGGGACTGGCCGCATTGCAGGTGGAGCTGGAGACATACCTGGCAGCAGGAACCTGAGAGTGGGGTGTCTGTCCATCTGTGTATCCCTGTGTGCCTCGGTACATCCGGGGTGATCCCTGTAACGTGTGCTTCAGCATCTGGGAGTCCAGCTTGGCCAGGCTTGCTGACACTGAGACTTGGGGCTAAAAGATCACCCAGCGTGTAAGCAATAAGAAACGTGGGCCCTCCCTGGTGGCGCAGCAGCTTAAAGCACAGCACTATGGTGCTAGATGCAGCCACTTCCTAAGTTCGATCCCCAGGCCCGGAAGTGACCCACATGGTGCAGCAGACCCCTCCTGACCCGCCCGCTGCCTCCCTCAGCTGTGTACTTTGTCCATCTGCCTATTCTGCTCCCCACTCTGTCTCTGGGGGATCCTCTCACGACCCCTCCACCTCTGGCCTGTACCCCAGTTCTGTGTGCACAAATCTTTTTTTAAAAACTAAGAGACGCGGTTACAATGGGAGGTTGTGGGGAGAGAGAGGCACACCCCGGGCACAGACAGTTCAGCTTCCATTTCAGCACTGTAACAGGATTTCCTCCAGGGCACAAGCACAGGTAACCCCTTTCTTCGGCAATTCTGGAGTCTTAGCAGTGTGAAAGTTTCACAGAAGTCACTAATGAGTGATTATGGGTTGAGGGTCTGAATATCTATGAGATATGGTTTCCCTACCAGACGGAATGTTTTTATCATTTTGGGTAATGACAGCCTGGACAACAATTCATTTAGCTCCGAAGGCATCAGCATTAAAATGGAGGAATCCATTAAAATGCCGTATGCAAGGATTTATAAATTAGGCAATTTCCTTGATTATTGCAATCATTTACAAAATTGATTGTTCCAGTGTGGTATAGACAGATTTCAGCAATGACCATTGACAACAAGGACATTCTCTGATATGTATGGCTACTGGTCGCTAAACCAGGTCAGCCTTCTTCACCCCTCCTGCTGCTCTTAGTCTCAAGGTCAAGCGGACTTTCAAAACTCCTAATCCTGAAGTTTCATTATTTTTGGAGGAGGCGTCACAGATTGTGAGGTTGGGTTAGGCGCAGGTTGTTCTAACGGTTGTAGCACTGTTTCTGAATCTTCATCTTAATTTTAGAGGATGGGGCAGATGCTTTTGAAATGCTTCAGTGCCGTAGTCCAGCTTTTGCAATGGTGCCAGCCGCAGAGGAAATAATTTTTGCAAATTGCAACGGTAAATATTTGTTTGATTGAAGAGCTAGCCATCAATAATGTGTTTTATTTGTTGCTCCTTAGAGTTCTAATTATCCAATAGATGTATTGTAGCATCACTGGGCTTTAGGTCAATTACTTCTGGAAGGTGTAATAAAGACATTGTTACAAGTGTGGAGCTCATAGTGCTGCAGGTTTTCCTATACAGAAACACACAGCCAGTTCACTGGGTGCTTAATCACTAACCACAAACCACAGAGCCTCCTTTCTTCCTGCAACATCAGAGATGGGCATAGCAGAAGTGTCCGCAGTGTTCTGGCCACTGAGCGTCCGGCGTGTGGTTTATACTTCCTACAAAATCACTGCCTTTAGACATTTGTTTTTAATTATCATTTTGTTTTTTTCTTCATCATTTTCCCGTTTGGGAACTCTCACACTCACTGGCGCTTGTAAAATAATAACACTTTAGAAAATGTTGTGAAGACCAAAGCACTTTTCACTGTATCCTGATTTCAATATAAAGTCATTTGAGCTCCAGACAGTTCTCTGTTTAAAAGGGGGAAATGTCATATTTCAGAAAGTCCCAGGCTTCGGGGTACCTTGCTTTATTTGGCTGTTGTTGCTGAATAAGTCAAGTTTGTTTTCAATTTTAAGTTTCTGTAAAATTCACTGTATACAAATGGAGTAAAATGGCAGTATTGTAACTTCAGTGTTTTGAGATGACCTTCTCAGTGTTAAATATTTTTTCAGGCAATTTTTCTGGTTTTTGTTGACTTATAAGACCTGTGAGTAGATCTGGCTTGGGTGGGTCATGAATGAGGAACTCAGCATTTCAGATGTTTTTGACAGCATCCTCGTACACTTACTAAACTAAAATTTATAGTGTGCAATTGTGAAATAACAATGTAGGATTAAGTGCATTTCATTAAAATGAACAGCGTCTTTCAATCTCTGTGTGATAATTTCATTAAATTAAAACTGCCTCAGAGAAAAAAGTGTCCTCTATGGAAACACTGAGTGGAATCTAATTCGGTAAACGCTCCTTAAGTGCTTTTAATTGAAATCAAATGAAATGTAATCAAGTCATGTTTTGGTGTCTGGTAAAGCACCAAGACTTAAGTGTTGTTAGCCCTGGGAAAATTAATGTTTACCACAAAAGCAACACTACTAAATTCTCAGATATCCATGCAAATTCCAAAATGGAAGATAGCCTTTTAAGTACATTGGAGGTAGAAGACGGAGCTTCAGAACATGCTGTGTTTGTCTCGCTCTAATACTACAATTAATTTATGATATTAAAAAAATGCACAGATAGTTCCTGGGAGAGAGGTTTCTGAAAAATATTAGGTTACTGAGGCAAGCACTTAATTTCAGTATATCAATATCTAAAAATCTGATCTGAATCATCCACAAAGAAGAAACGCTCACTGTTAAACATTAACATGGTGGCGATTTTCTGTTAAAAATATATTCTTAAAAAGAAATCCAAGTTCTGCAAAAGTATAATCAGTGATAACCCATTGTAGTTGATTTTTATAATAGCCTTTTGAGAGATAGCTGTGTAATATAATACACATTCACTTTACTGAATCACCACTTAGATAAAAAAAAAAAACTGCAGTATATATTCAGTACTCTAAAGCACATTTTAAAAAGAGCAACCGTTGGTTCCATTTTCATAGACGTGTCTGCATGTGTGTAAATGTGGCTCCCCCAGGAGAGAATTTTGATTATGTGTCCAGTCTCTTCCTCCCTTGTGTGTATCTTCTATGTCATTAATAACCTGTAGACACTACAGATGTTCTAGAAATACTTCTCTTGATATTTTCATGTTTTATGGTACTAGTCTTTAATGACATGACCAGTCTCCCTGGGCTTGTAGGAAGATTTTAATTCTCACTTGGAAGAAGAACATTTTCTTTTTATACGTGAAGGTATTAACAGAAAAGGATCAAGACTGTCTGAAATGCTTTTTAAAACAGAAATCCTCATTAATTTATCTAGGTGTATGTAAGATTTTGGGACACTGCTTACTTTGTATTTTGTTTCTCACATAAAAGAATCTTATTGAACTATTATGCCAATTAAAGTTGTCATTTATCACATTTCTGTAACAAAAAGATTTTTTTTTTCAATTGGGATAAAAGTTTTTAAGTCCAGTGAACTTGGCACATAGTTGTGAAGAATCACATTATTTGTCAAAACAAGATTGTGCAAAGTAGACCAAGAGATGCACTTTAGAGTGAACTGCTTTCTATAAAACTGGTTTAAATCATATTTAAATACAAATTAATTTAACACTGCTTATAAGTAAAGAAAAAACTATATATTAAAAGGATATCATACAACATAGATGTAGCAAAAAGCTTTGGATGGCTTTCATATTTAAAACTACATTTCTAATCAAGAGCAATAAAGAAAATACCAATCCAGACACTTAAAATTCCTAGGTCTGCGTGATTTCAGAAATCATGATTGTTCCTCATCCTTACAACAGAGACCTGACTTGCGTTATGAAAGCGTAAGGGAAATGACTTAGAAACATATAGAAATATCATAAGGAATCCCTAAACCTGACTTTTAGACCATCGAGCTCAAATCAGCAGCAATTCATTAAATAGGTTTGACAGTGTCTATTGAATTATGAGTAGAAAATATATTGAGGCTTCATATTAGAGACCTTAGTAAATATAGAGTATATATTTAATAGTAAATAATAAATAACAAGTCATCATGGTCACACTTCACCACTGTTCATGAATGTGTGTGTGTGTGTGTGTGTATGTGTGTGTTAGTCAACACTGACCTGGCAGTGTACCCTAAAACTCCGAGATGAGCCCCCATAAGCCCTATGAAAAGCAAGGATCCCAAATGGCAGAACATTTTAGATGAAAAAATATCAAAGCATATCATAAAGATCAAAACTTTATTTCAATTAAATTTTTTTTTATAATTCAGCTTAATTATATATATACGTGTGTGTGTGTATTTTTTTTACATCATTCTTCCTTTTTGCACAATGCATGCTTTCTCCTTTCAGGTATAGTCCCCACGAAATTCCCATCACCAATTCACTCTTGGGCCCTTATGTAAGAATACATCTCTCCCCTATTTTGATCCCTTTCCCTCTCCTTTAATATTCTCCCAAATATGGATTCATTATACTATATACTACACTAGTCCTTTCTATTATGGTATCTGGAGTTTTAATTGAGATGGCCATCTAAGTAAGGCTGATATTCAAAACATTTGATGTGCAGTTAACCCCATAAGCCAGGCTCTCTCGGCCGGCAGTGTCTCTGGGTTCCCCTGGCTGTGTATCACCTCCAAGTCTAACAGAGCCAGCAGGGTGGAGCGAAGCCGGCACACAGACTCATCATCTAGAACAGGCATAAAGTTTCAGTTTTGCAAGATGAGAAAGTTCTGGAGATAGATCTCACAGCAGTGTGACTGTTCTTCACGCTTCTCAATTTTTCACTCAAAAATGGTTAAACTGTTAAGTTTTATATATATTATGTCTGCTTTACCATGTTGACAAAGGAATAATCCATATATTTAGATGTTTCCCCCAGCTCAGTGATTCTTTAACCCTAGTATACATAAGGAATTCTAGGCAAAAGGATCCAATTAAAACTCAATCTGGGGACCGACCCCTAAAACATTTGGATTCATTTGTCCTGTGTTGGGACCTGGGGTCAATTTTCTTAACCATTATCTTATTAGGTCCTGGAATGTCACTTGAAAAGACCAAGTGCCTGTCTCTGCGTTTCCCTACCTTCTTCTTTGCTTTCCTTTGGCCTCTTCTCCTGTCTTGGCTACTTGACTTCACCTGGCCTCTTCTGTGCTTCAGGGCCATATCTGGCCTGCTCTGTGTTAATTCTTGTCTCAGCCTTGTTTCCCTTCCTAACTAACCTCTGGACATTTCCATCTCTTCCCTTACCATATTCCTTCAGTGGATCGGAGGGAATGAGGGGAGTGTAGGTAGATACATGTAGTTATATTAAAGGACTCAAGACAGCAACATGGACTTCTATGTCTTCTGCATTGTGGCACTTCACCAGGATAGGGCTAGAGAAGCAGCTCTAAGGGCAGAATGCATCACCCTGCATGGAAATTGCAGTATGGAATGATCCCTGGAGTAATCAAGGCCTGCTTCAGGAGGAGGTGGCATTTGGCGTTCAGTGTTGACTCTCAGTGGGTCTGATGTATGTGGCCATGAGCTGTATACCTTAACTCCCTTGCCTCTTACTGGTGCCACATCCCCTGGCACCTGCCTCTCCATTTCTTCTGCCAGCTCCTTCTGTGCTTCCCTCTGCCCATAGAGAGGCTATGTGCTCCTTTCCTGGTATGTACCACTTGGCAGTTTGTACTTTCTCTATATGTCACCTCTGCAACTTTGCTGGTCTTTTCCTGCTTTCCTCCTGGCTCCCCACTTCTCCTGTGGAGAGATAGTCTATGAATGTGTCGCCTGCTTTTTGAGATCACCTATCCCCATGCTTTGGTTGTCCCCTCTGAATGATGCTTCTTAGACTCACTGCCTGCGTGGCTCTCACTTAAATCCTCCATCCCCAGGTGGCTGTGGGCCATCACTTTTCGGATGGCCTGATAGGATTTCAAATTGAGCTCACTAATGCAACACCCCCTCCCCCCAGCAGTCTCTTTATCCTCAACTTACCATGCTCTCATAGCTGTTCTTGGTCTTCGAGTCCAACATTTTAGAACTACTGTAATCACTATCTGTGACATATTGGTAGTCCTGGCAACTCAGTCTCTAGCACACAAAAACCACTTCATAAGCACTTGCTGTGAGCATGACAGAGTGAACACAGTTAAGCTGAGTCACTGTGCCAAGCACTCTGCTAAGAGCTTTACATCTTAATTCATCCTCAGAATAACTCAGCAAGACAAGGGTGAGGTACTCATTCTTTAGCAGCAACTTTTCAGATGAAGACAGAGAAGTTAGGTGACTTGTTCACGGTTGTATGTAGTAAAGGCAGGATTTCCACTGCGGTATGGTGGGCGTCAGACTTGTAGCTCTTACCTGGTCCTTTGCTACACTGCTTGCCTCTCCCACTGTTGGACCTGAGAGTTATTCCGGCACTCTGTCCCTCACCCCCCACCTTTGCCATGGTCATCAACCTGCATCTGGCCCCAGCCCCTGGACTAGGGGTACACTTTCCTCGGTCAACCACATCTTCCTGGAGCCCCCGTGCTCAGGTCCTGATGTCATACATAGGTCCATTTTGTGCTTCAGGATACTGAGCTCCACATGTTTAGCTCAGAATATGAAGACTCACCAGCATTCAGAGACACAGTTCATTGGAGACCTTATGCAGGAGGTGTTTTGCAGGTTACTGCCATGGCCAAGATCACTCTGCCCTCAAAACTAGTGAGTAGTAGGACTGTGAGTCAGTCACTCAGTTGGAAGCAGTGTTAACAAGTGCTTTTTGTGGCACAGAGATAAGCGGGAAGATGGGAGGGGAGGAGGAATGCAAGCTGGGGACCCAGATGTTTCATTCACTGAGTGTCAGATGGAGGGGGCGAATACATACTCTGATCATTGAGCCCCCCAATGTAAATGAGCAGATGGTGTTTCCTTCTTCCATCTGCTCCTTTACTCTAAATCAACTGCTTCCTGTTCTCCCCCAGATCTTTTTAGTTCCCACTGCCAGACTTTCCCTTCTTTTCCTGTTCAATCTGCTTCACTTTGAGGGTCGCTTCTTTCCTTCAGCCATCTTGCTGAGTTGTTGAGCTTCTGCTTCATCCTCTGATGCCACTTGCTACCTCTTTTGTTTGGTAGACTCTTACTTAGAACAGACTTAAAACACTACAAAAAAAAAAAATCCTTGTTTATATGTCGTCTTTGACCGGCATGGACAAGTCTGCTGATGTCATGATGGCGACATGTCAGGAGGAAGGAGATGTTCACGGTCAGGCCAGTGGCCACAAGCGCAGCCAGTTCAGAGACATGATAGAAGGTGAGGTCGGATATATCAGGCTCGGGGGAAAGACTTTGCGTCTTATTCTGAGTGCTGTGGGTGTTGTGGAGAAGACCAAGCACACAGCTTGGTTTTAAAGAGCCCCTCCTCATGTCCTGGGGAGACAGCCTGGGTGGGGCAAGGCTGGCTGCCTTAGGCGGAACTCGGAGGAAAGGACTTGGTGGGGGAAATCTGGTAGGAGTCTGAGTGTGCAGCTTAATCAAATCTTCAGGACCAAGTGGGGGATGACGTGTGAGTGAGATTATGGACCATACAGCTGGGTATCAATCTGACGCCTGGTCTTGTTTCATGCCTCCGCCTCCCTGCCCGATGTGACAGTGACAGCTTTGGGTTGTGGCACACTCCTGATGTGGCGGGATCTGCAAACATGGCTGTTCACTGTCTGCTCCCATTGAGGGCGACACCAGAGTCCTGCCCACTCCATCCACTGAAAGTCTGCCGTCCTCCATTCGCAGTGAGACATCTAGCTTGACATTTCAGCGCCCAAGTACATGCGTGCAGGAACACAGGCTGTTTGCGTGTTTCTTTCACAGGGCTTCTTGTGAAGTCTTTATTTTTATGATTGCAAAAGCTAAACACTTTTCTAAGTGGGAATTTGGCTAACATGGAAAGCTGTTTTTTAGAGACAACAAAAATGAAGCAAATTAATATTCATTGCCGTGAAGAGTAGTTTATTTTAATGTGTCCGTGAAAACATGCTTTTTGCCTCTTACCACAAGTCCATATTAGATTCTTTGAGATTATAAGCACATGCTTTTATTGTCTTAATGCGCTAAGTAATGAAAGTAATAGACAGTATTTCAAATCAACATTACGATTTTGATGTTAGTCCTCTCACCTTCCCTCAACTCTCTTCGCTTTGAAAAATGAATCATTTGACCCATTGAGTGTAATGGATCCTGTTTGCCAAAATACCAGCACGGAATAGAGACTAACTTTATGCTAACAACTCTACCACAGAAAACAACAGGACGATTGTCCTTGCTGTTGCTTTCTGATGTATATGGGATTTCATAACACCCACCAGTGTCTTTTCTGGGGTCTCTCTGAGGCAGGTGGTCCCCCACCTGTTCCCAGGGCTCAGGAGACAGGGCCTCTGGCTGCAGCCAGCGGCCGCCTGCTTGTTCTCAAGAGGGCCAGAGAGCTGGCTCTTTTGACCTGGGTGCTCCAGGGGAGCTTTCCATCTGTCCAAATGTTAGCCTGGAACTAAACGCCTCCACACAGTGATGAAATAACTAACAAATGTAGTGACAACATGGAACATAAGGCCTTAATTTTTTTTCAAATTGCTTGCATTTACAGTTAATTCAATTTGAATTCTAAGTCCCATCCACGAGAATGACTCATGCACTCATTATGATGTGCGTTGTTTTCTAAAACGGGCAAAACAGGGAAATTGCTTTATAGACTCTGCATACCCAAGGTAGTGCTGAACTGGTCCCCACTTGTCATTGCCTGTCTTCCGAGGTCCTGTGTTCTAGGACGGGACTTCCACAGGCAAGTGGAAATAGGTTCTAAAAAGCACCTTGACCCGCTGTTACAGTGGCCGCTGGAGGGAAGACATATGCAGCTCAAACTTAACTTTGTACCCATGTGAACAATATCTTTTTTTTTTTCCTATTGTAGGACATGTTGCTTCAGGTCAGCTAACAATCCTTTCCAAGTGCAGATGTTTTGGGATCAAGAAAGGCAGGTAGATTAGGCTTTGTAGGTTGTGAGGAAAATGAAGCAGTGGGTTCAAAGCAAATCACTTTTGCATTATGAAAGACTGGAGAAGAAATGTCCAGCAAACACACATATAAATAGAGAATTGCTGAAATATTTGGATAATTTTGAGAATAAATGCAGGCTAACATTTTTGGACAGTGAAATCAGCTTTTCATAATAACTCTGTCTCCCAGCCAGTAATTTCCTTGTTCGCCCTAATTTACTTCACTTCTCAGCAGTTGGCAAATTCCTGTTTCGTACCGAACAAACTGGCTTTCCAGCTACCATGTTCTGTTGTCAGGATCTTGCCTCCTGCCTTTATGCACAAGTTGGTCCTTGCTACCCTGCCAGCTGTGCAGCCCTAAAAAGGCTTGGGGTTTCCTGATGGCTCCCCCCAACCCAGAACTTCAGAGTATTCCAACAGTTCATTTACATTTGGATCCAGGTCCAATAACCCTGGAGTTATGCAACTTTTACAGCTCTCAGTCAAGGATGTGGGGACTGGGAGAGGCCAGTGGACACCCCCCTGGGCAACCCATGGGAGGGACCCATGGCTCACTAGTCAGAGCCAAGACTGAACTGCCCTCCAAGGTAATATGTTATTGGAGGTGCCTTTTTTCCCCCCATTTTTTTCCTTACCCAGGGAAAGGAACAGTGGAGACTTCTGGTTTCAGTGGCCTAGCATGGTAGATATTTCATGCAGTTGACTTTGGATCCAACAACTTTGTCTCGGAAAGTGATCTGCGCCCTGTGGGTCACCTCCCTGGTCCGGGTTCAAACACATGGTGCAGTGGCTGCAGAGAGCTTCATAGTGCTGTGCATTAACCTGTTGCACCACCAGAGAGGGCCCTGCATCTGGAAAGTTTGAAACGGGGTGTCTAGGGGCACTTAGAAAGGAGTATGCAGTCTGTAAGATACGAAGTTTCATTTTGGTGTCACATCACCTTTCCCTCTGGCTGAGACACTGGTGGATTCTTAGCTCCTATTGGTGAACTGAGGTCTCCAGGGGTGGACATCCTGTTCAAACCTTGAGATGGTTGTTAAAGCAGGGAGTTTCAGTGAAAGCAGTTGTGGAGTGTGTCACATAGGAAGGCCTTGGCTTTGAACATGTGATGACATTCTCACCGAGACCCAGAGCAGGAACTGTGGGGATGGGCAGTGCTGATGTCAGGGTCCCAGTTCTGGGAGAGTTTGCAGTGTGAGCAAGGACGCCCATTGCCAGCCATTCGATCTTTCTCTGACAAGCTAGTCCAGGTTCTCTGCAGGGTTGTCACTCGTCACTACTGTGTTAGAAAGACAGCCTGGCCTTCCTTGATGGTGCAGCAGGTTGGATCATAGCACTGCAAGCTGGCCACAGCAGCTTCAGTGCGAGTTTGATCCCTAGTCCTGGAGGTGACCCACAGCACAGCAGACCTTTCATGTCTCATCTGCTGCTCCCTTCAGCAGTGTACTTTGTCAACCTGCCTGTTCTGCTCCCTACTCTGTCTCTGGTGAATCCTCTCACTGCCCCTGTACCTCTGGCTTGTACCCCAATTCTGTATGCATAAATAAAGAAATCTTCAAAAGAAAAAAAAAAGACAGTCTGTGCTTGGGAGGAGTTCTCAATAGGTGAGGAAGAGACCAGAAACTGAGGTAGAAATATTTAAGTGAAATGAACAAACCATAGTGACTAAAATAATATACCACCTGATTGTGAGAATCTGGAGGGGTCACTGGGGACGGGGATGAAGGACCATTTGGGGAGTTGAGTCACTCAAAGCCTCCGCTAAAGGCTTTGCAGTCAAGTTTTTCAAGAATGAGTATGCATGAAGCGTTAACGAAGAGGAGAGATGGGAAGTTGGGAAGAATAGCAAGTGTAAAAGCCCACAGGAAGAGGAAAGGAGTTGTTTTTGTTTAAAAGGGCCTATGGGTTTCCAAGCGGTTGGTAGCAAGAAATGAGGCTGAAGATCCTAGAAGATGCATAGGTGACCTTTGTGAGAGCTTTCCAGAGAACAGAGTTGGAGTGCGAATAGGAATCTACCATCAGGAGGGTGACTTGACAAGAGCTGGGTGCAGGTGAAGAGGAACAGTTTGACTCAGTAGAGGAAATATATTATTTTCATGTGTATGAATTATTTGTTTTTTTAAAGATTTGTTTATTTATGCATATAAGAACTGGAGTACAGGCCAAAGATGAGGGAGTGGGGATTGATGAGAGGATTCACCAGAGACAGAGTGGGGAGCAGAACAGGCAGATGGGCTGAAATACACTGCTGAGGGGAGCAGTGGGCGGGTGAGGAGAGGTCTGCTGTGCCATGGGGGTCACCTCCCTGGCCAGGGATTGAATTCACGCTGTAGTGGCTTTGGACAGCTTCAGAGTGCTGTGCTTTAACCCATTGCGCCACCAGGGAGGGGCCTTTATGTGTAAGAATTGCAGTAGTACTACATTATAGCATATACAGGTCTTGGGGTGTCTTACTGAGAATCAGCATGATTCTGTCCTGCTCACCGTCCAGCTCCATCCTTCACCTGCCTGTGCTCTTTTCCGTTAGTTGCAGTTGCTTTAACTGTTAGTAATGGAAGTTTCACTGACCTCTGAGCTCAACCCTTCATGGAGACGATAACGAGAAGGGTAAAACCAGGAACATCCTTGAACCTTCAAAAATCGGAGTGACTCTAGCTCAGCTTATCTCTCACATGAGCTGGCAGTCAGGGTGTGCGTCACATGGAGACACTTGAGTGTGGGAATGTTTGTGAGTTGATATGTGACTTTAAGGAACATCTGATGCCATAGACGGAGAGGCAGAGGAGGAACATGTCTGAGTACATTGGTGCTCCAGAGGGGAACAGACACCGGCGTGAGGGAGATAGCAAGTCTCCATGTTAGAAGTCTTTCTCCTTTCTCTTTCTCCTGGTGACTGGGAGGGTTACACAGACCTGACCCTCTGCTGGGGGGGAGGAGGAAGCTCACACTTTGTGACCTGGGAGCACATTTTGGTTCCTTTCAGAGTCTAATGGATCTGTCCTTAGGTAACCCTTCAGCAGACAGCATTGAGCTGTGCCGTGACAGAGAAAAACAGACAACTAACTCGAAAACCCAGCTGTCTAGGACCAAGAATTAAGAGGAAGAGTTTTGGAAGTTTGGGGTTTACATGGAACTTCCCAAAAAATTAGGTGATATACTGAGTAGCTCGTGAAGCAGGAAGTATTGATGGCTGTTATTTCTAACACACCAAGAAACAGAAAAGAGAAACTAACCTAACCCAGGCGGCAAAGTAGCAACATGTGCAAGGAATGCCTGCTTGTAAGTGACTGCTGAGTAGGGTGAGGAGAAGTAACCAAGAGGGTTTTCTTAAAGAATGAGAACAGACTGGGTGACAAAAGTGAGGGGTTCGGAAGAGGAGAAGCTGGATACAAAGCCTGTGGGAAGGTGGGAGAGGTGCTAGTGGTTGTGGGGTTTCAGCCCTTAGCCATTTCCAGGGCCACTGTGATGCTCTCTCCCTGGCCCTTCACCTCCCTGCTGGTGCCACCAGAAGCTTCTGCCGGTGAGGCCTGGCCCTGCCCCCTCTTGGAATTAGAGGAATGCATCTGTTTGTGGGCTGGAGATTAGGGTTTCGGGCCAGGGGACTACAGGGAAAGCTGCCTTTTTGGGTGGCCTCCGAAGACATGCTTCAGATCCTAAACTAATACTTGTAAACTGCCGTCTCTGATAATCTATAATTTTCTGTTTTTAGAATTGCATTGTCAGCAGTGTTAGAGAGACCCTTCTCAGATGATTCATCCATGTAGGACTAGCAGTAATATCTCTTGTTTGGAAATTAAGCAACAGAAAGGAATTTCGGAGGGTGGGGGGCAAGCTAAAGAAAAGATTTTTAAATGAAAATGTATATGTTGTTATATGGCCACGGTAAGTCAGATCAATTTTATTCCAGAGCTTCAAACCTGATTTTAAAAATTATTTCATTTGTAGCTCAATGTTTGACAATTTTAAGGTAGAAATTAGGGAAACCAAACAAGCGATCAGGGAAAAAGTAAAAGACAGAGCTAGTAGGAAACTATAAATCAGTGATATTCGGCAGGGGAGGAGGAGGGAGAGGAATCAAAGCGGGGCAGGAAAAAGCACAAGAGACTATAATGTGAGTGATTCAGGGGCGACTTGGAGGTGGGAATTTTATGGGGACTCCACCTCAGAGGAGAACTCAAACACTGTACAACAATGAACAGTGATATAAAAAATATATAAATATATCAAAAAATAGTTTTTGAAGGACTGACCATGTCTTCTAAAAGGCCCACACACCGTAGGTTACTTGGAGAGAATTACTGGCTAGTTTTGGATAGCTTTCATTTTATTCAAGGTATTTATTCTCAGCTTAACCAGTTCAAAAAATTAATAGTTTGAAAGTGGCTCTGAAAGTGCAGTTGTAGAAATGGATAGAAGGCTTGAGCAATCGAGATCTTGAATAGAAACAAGTGTCACCATTAAGTAAATTGTAGATACTGTTTTGGTGTTGGAGTGTGTTGTATCCAGAGCTGTGGTCTGGATGCCCATGCCGGAACATCTCCTTCTGAGTGTTGTGTTGTTTTCTGCTTGGAAAATGGATGTGATGTGACGGCAGTTTCCTCTTTGCTAATTTGCACGATCTGTGGGATTTTGCTACTCTGCGCTACAGGGAGGCATTGTCCATCTGAACTCTCAGTTGAGGAGTTCAATTGTCATACTTCTGTGCTGGGCCTCATTCATTTTTCTTATATGAAACAATTGACATTTATTGCCAAAAATTCAGAAACTACAGCAAAAAAGACTTAGAGCCCACTACCAGAAGACAATTCTAAAATGTGAAATGCTTTTTCCTGATAATCATATATGCATATAGATGTGTATTAGATGGAACAATTTTTCTGTTACCACAGTTTCCCCATTTTTCCACTTTTTAAAAGTGCTATTTTAGTGGGGCAACATTCTATACAGTACTGTATATGATTCAGAGAAAGATTGTTTTACTTAAAATTATCACCTAAATATGTCCTA
>NW_004567122.1:17282606-17357966 GCF_000260355.1 Condylura cristata
GATTAATCATTTAATAATCAATGATTATTCTGAAAATGCAAAATTCCTTTAGACATGAGAGAGTGCTGAAAAGTTATTCTAAGTTCAGTTTTGCAAACTGTGTATCTTTAAGTCACTTAGGTTTCTGAGCTGCTGGGCTGTTTTCCCCTCAACTTTTTATAGATTTTTATAGATTTTTAAATGTAGGCAGTAGGAAAAAATATATAGAGGATGATATAATAATCCACCCTCCATTTAGATTTTTTTTTTTCTTTCCATTCATATAACCTCTGTTGCCTCCTGCCTTTTTTTTTCTGTTGTTATTTTTGGGGTTTTTTGTTGTTGTTATTGTTGGATTCATTAAACATAAATCCTGGACACCACATTTTACCTACAAATGCTTTGGTATCTACTGCTGAATCATAGATTAAAGAAAACCACAGCTGTACTCAGTAACATTAACAGTTTCTTCCTATCATCTCATTCCTATTTCTCTTCAAGTATCATGTTACAGTTGACTTGTTTGAATAACAATCAAAACAAAGTCTTCACAGCACATGTTTTAGGTCTTTTCATTTCCAATAGTGCAGCAGTTTGGGGAGCTGCTTTTATTTTGAAGTGAGTTTTTGAGTCTCTCCTCTAACCTACTGAGTTAGAGTCCTCAGTAATGGGTGTGATGGTCTGTATTTTATAGAAACTCTGATGTGGTTCTGATGGATAAACCGCTCTGAGCATCTTGCACAAAAGAACATGCAACACCTCTCCATTAAAATTTTCAGTTGAGAGGCAAAGTTTTGGAAATATATTGGGTTGTTGGAAAAGTCACAGCACATTTTTGCACAGAAAAAATATGTCCTGACTTTTCCTACAACCCACTAAGGAACTACCCCCTATTTTCCTCATTTATTTAGTTTATAAATGTGAACCCTTTATTGGCTTTTCCAAAAATGAGACTCCCTTCTTTAGGTGGATGATGATTTGTGAGGGTGCTTATCGTCCTTCAAGGAATCACATCTTTTTGTCCTGGTGATTATTCCTTGTTCTGGGTGTTCTTACTGCTTTCTGTGAGAACTCTGTACTAAAATTTCTCAGTCTGTGTGCACTGTGTCTGTGCTTACCTCTCTGTCTGTGGCAAGGAATTTGAAAACTGAGAGTGTTCAGAAGTAGGAGGAAAATTTAATCGACCTACTTAGAGGTAATCACTGTTAAGTATTCTTGCACATTTTATTGGAGTCTTTTCCTATGACATGAAATTTTAAAAACAAAACTTTAAAAAAAAATTGAAAATCCTGTGAACATTTTACATTTGCGAACATATCATTTACTCATCTTTTCAGTGACCATTCATTTTTGTAAGTTTACTGGCTGCTTGATGTTCCAACATGTGGTTATAGTCTAATTTTGGATGGATATTTGTCTTGTTTAAATGTTTTCCCTGGTACAGATAATAGTTTATTAGAATACCTGTCAGTTGGTTTTGTTTTTTGGTTTTGTTTTGTTATTTTTTGGCATATCTATGACTGTTTCCTTGGATTTTAATTTTTATACTTCAGAGTTAAAGTGCTTACACATTTAACAGCTTTTAGATTTGCCTGATTTGCTTCAGAAGGGTTGTGCCAGTTTATATTGCTCTGAACGGATGGAAGTATTTATTGCACTTGTCAAGAGTGTGATCTTTCTCTGTTAGAAACCAGGCGTGTGTCCTTCCTTTTTTTATATTAGTGGTTTTTCACGTAGGACCTCAGTTATGCTTTCGGAGTCACCCAGAGTCACCTAGGTGACTCTGAATGGGCACCTTGGGTGCCCATGTCTCAGAAAAACATGGCTGTGGTCACTTTAGAACGCTCAACTCTCATTACAGTGAAACAGAAATATTAAAGCCGCGTATCTGGTGTGTAGTGTGGTCATTTTAGGTTCTGCACAGGGGCAGAGACAAGGTGAGGTGCTGGCATGTCATGGGTGAGCAAAATGAATCTCAAATAAAGACACTTTGACAATTTTCTTTGGCATCTTTGGGATCTACGTTCGCACAAAAAGGTTTTACAGTTCGTTAAAAATCTTTGCTTCTGGGCCCTCCCTGGTGGCGCAGCGGGTTAAAGCACAGCACTGAGAATCTAAAGCCGCTTCCGCATGAGTTCGATTCCCGCCTGCCCCGGAGGAGACCACATGTCGTGGCAGACCTCTCCTGACCCGCCCGCTGCTCCCCTCAGCAGTGTGCTTCGTTGATCTGCCTGTTCTGCTCCCCACTCTGTCTCTGGTGAAGTCTCTCACCGCCCCTGCACCTCTGGCCTGTACCCCAGTTCTGTATGCACAAATAAATAAATCTTTAAAAAAAAAAAATCTTTGCTTCTGTTACCCCTCATTCACTCCCAGCATTTACACTAACGCGGCAAATCAGTTATAGTCTCCTGTAACACTCTGAGGACATTGGTAACTGTAGGCCCCTTTGACTTGGACCCTTGGTTGCGTCCCCTGGATTTCTTATGGGATACATCTGGCTGCCTTTAGTCCAGTGTGTTGTCTCTGGTCGGCTCTCATTCTAGGGTAACGGAAGAAGAAATAACCTGGAGAAAGGGAGGAGATAGCTGAGTTTTATATGGGAAGAGGAAATGTTGGCTTATTTGAGTATTTTGCAAAACTGGGGAAGCCTGTGTGTAGTTGGGAGCAGGTTGTTGTCTTTAAATAGACAGCAAGGCCAGGAAGGCTGGAATCCATGACATACTATGACCTGGGCAGCCCCCTTAGGAGAGTGACCCACATGCTGGGCAGCAGGGCCTTCAGGATTGCAGGCTGGCTGGTGCGTCTCTGCTTTGCACCGCAGTCGTCCTGGGCCACTACCTCGGATTTCTGTGCGTCTGGGACTGTTTATTCAGCTCAACAGGAAGAGCCAAGCTGCTGGTTTTCTAAATAATTATTTCAGTGTAGATGGCCAGCAGGATAACCCAGACTCCACGGCAATGATTTTATCTGAAATCGTCCACTTTAGCCACTTACATTGGTAGTATGATTGTTGCCAAATTTCGGTTTACTTGTGCGATGCTTAGACACACTTCATATGGTGTTTTTTTTTTTTTTCTAAAAAAAACCTCAAAAGTGATTTCATGGAAGTGTTTATAGGAAGTTTGGTCCTCAAGGGCTCAGGCAAAAATATTCTTACCCAGTTGGAAATGTTTGTATCCAAATGTGCTTTTTCAGACAATATCCCAACTTCGAGCTGGCGTGCCACGTTATGGTCCTGGTCTTTTCACAGATACGGTATGTGATTCAGACATGTTGCTGTTTTTGGCGATCACACTGCTGTGATTTAGGTGGGACAGGGATCAGGGATTAAAATGACTGTGCCCAGGAGAAAAGTAGACAAGTTTGACAGCAGTGAAATGCAAGACATTGCTGCATCCGGAAAATTTATGGTTAAGACGAGGGAAGTCTGGGAAATCAGACAACTCTGTCCTTTATTAATTTATTAGTCTATGCAACATGTTCTACTTTAGAAGACAGACCTATGACCTCTGCAAGGATTTGTCTTCAAGTTACATATTTTTTTCTTGATATAAAATAATGACATTCTACTTATGGTTTGCCAAAAAAAAAAAAAAAAGTAAAAGGGGGTAAATCCATGCTTTTGCATCCAGATGTGGGTACAAAAAATATAATCTTGTCTCTTCTGATATTTTTGGTATCCCAAATACTTGATACCAGGGTTGATCATCACCATATTTCCCTGGAAACTGAGTGTGGGCAACTTTTAAACCCTTTTTTTAAAATCACGTGTTAACGTTGCCCTGAAACCTCTCCCACCACTCTGCTTACTCCCTGGAACTCCACACGCGCTCACACACCCAGGCGCCTTCAGCTGTGGGTGCCTTTGGAGCTATGAATGCACATTTTAAGTCTTGGTGACTCAGAGTCTATTTGTTTTGTTGCCTCATTTAAATTGGGGTATCATAAATCATTGCATTTTTTAATCATTTGAGTAGCAAACACCCCAAAGCATTAAAGTTAAACAATGTTGATGGGGATTTACTTTGGATGCCATTGTTTTAATATGACAAATGGCCATGCAGCAAGCTGCGTAGCACAGTTTATTTATGCAGACATAATTAGGCCTTTGAGAGGAAATACACAGTGAGCCATTTGCCAGAAATTCAAAGTCTACTTGACAGGACCCCTCCTCCCAGTTTACTCCTCTGTGTGCTTGATAGGTTTAAAGCAAAATGGAAAGTCGATGTGTATGATGGGACTGGGGAACTTGTAATTAGCCCAGGGAGAGAAGTTCTCTGATATTCAGAAAGGAGAACTTCCCCCCTCCATTTCCTTGGGGTTTTTTATTTGTTTGTTTGTTTGTTTTTGGTGAATTCCAGTTGAAGAAAGTCAGAAAAAATAAATGTTTTTGGTGTCCAATTGTCTGACCTATGAAAAAGAGGCTGTGCCCCATTGTGATGAAGAGAGCTTGAGTTTCTCACTCTGAAGGACACTGAGCCCCAGACTGCAGGTGTAGAGAGAGGGCACAGAATGTTCTTTCTCAGAGCTCTCTGGGGAAGCATGCTGACAAATGTTCACTCCTCAGAGCTTGTCACACCATATGGGGTCCCTATCCTTGTATTTTTTTCTGCGTGTTTGTAGGGACAGGTTTGGGATAGGAGGGACAGTTGCCTTTGCCTACTGCTGACTGAGTGGATAGGATCGCTAGGTCATGATTACTTACACCTTAATACCTAGGTACTTAGTCGGCACAGCAGACAGCTTTTCGGAAGGTAGACAGCCTGCAAGAAATTCATATGGCTCATTTCAGCTGATTACTAAGTCCAGTCTTCCGTTAATCTCCGGGGGGCTAGGGTGATATCAACAAAAACAGGAAGAAGAGATTGGAGGCAAACTCCATGTTTCCAAGTGTTAGATTCTATTTGTGATGATGTGATACCTCTTGTGACGATGGTGTTAGAGGAGATGGGTCTCTGGTTCACAGTCTGAAAGAGGGGAGTTGGTGACCTTAACTGACCATGATTTTTCTGGTGAAGTTTTTCTGGAAGTTTTGCTTGAAGGTGAACAGTGGACCAGTACTATGGGGGGGTCAAATGAGTTCTAGAAATGGTCTTACGCCAGTCACCTCCAGACCTGAGCTCTGACATGTTCTCAGAACCAGCCCAGTTCTACTTAAGATATTGCAGTGTCTTGGGTTCCACCTCAACCAAGTTTAGTCGTTTTAAACAAGATGTATTTCCTGGGCAACAGATGACATCTGTGCTTTTATTTTTTTTAGGATGTAGGAAATTACATTAATTTTAAAGAGAATGTTCCTAGTCCGTAATAAGGACTTGCAGAGTTTTAGTATCTATCTCCGCTTTTGATTCAAAGAAAGAAATCTTCCAGCTACGTATCAGATCTCAGCCTCCCAAGAGTTCAATAATCATAAACACTACTAGGATTTTTTTCTGTTTTCTAATGTGACACAAAATGTGAGGATGAGGTGAGTTGATGCATGCTTATTGTTTTTTGTTGTTTAGGAACAAATGACTACAAATTTGCCTGAAAAGGCAGACTCCCAAAGTTTGACCAGTAACCTGTCCCACCTTCAACACCTACTTTTTTTTATTCCTATTCATCAAAATCCATCAGTTGAAGTGGGGGAAGGGAAAAACCAAGAAATTGAGAAAAATAATTCTCATCTCTAATCTTACAAACTGTAAGTTCAAGGCCAACAGTTCTAATAACTGCAGCATCACCGAGGGAAGGAAAGGGAAAAGCAACTACTTATTGGGGTTAAAAAAAAAAAAGCATGTAGGAGATAATGTTAATTTTAAGGAGAATATTCCTTGTTAGTGGTGTGACAAGAGTTGTCAAGGTGAAGTCTCTACATCCAGTGTTAACTTTCATTCTACGCTGGGAAGAACTATGAAAATAAGCAAAGGATTTTGATGCCACAAATGAAGTTTTAGGGGATCAATATTATAAGGGCTTTCTTGGATCACCCATTGCTACGAGGGTTGTTCAAGATCATATCGATTCCAGAGTTTGGTATATATGCTATGGTAATTAACACGCGTTATCTTCAAGTCCAGAGGGGAGCTGGAGTCTCCTAAGGTGCTCCTGACAGCTGCTAGTCTACCCTAACCCCACTGAACCGAGGGTCTGGAAAACTCATTGATTGTCCAGTGAACAAGCACCAGCAGCCTTTGTGTGCATTCAGCAAAGATAGCTGTAGGATCTTCCCCAGGGTCTTTCTGCCTTCCAGTGCTCTCTGCAAAGAATAAGCCCCTTGGCGAATGTAATGCATGAGACCTGAGCAGTCTGGAAGGCTGGTTCACTGCCTAACTCTACTTGTCGACTGTGGAGCAAGTGCTTTCTGACTTCTGAGCTTCAGTTTTGTTCTTTGAAAAGAGGAATTACAATCTTATATGACTTTGATAAGAATTAAATAAAACCAAGTTATAGACTTTGCATAGCATTTGGCTTGTCACACACAATAGGTTCTCTATAAATATTTCCTTCCCTTGCATAGTCACAGGAAGTCTAGGTCATGGAGTTCTGTTCATTGGTGATCTAAGCCAGAGAGAATCAGAAAATCCAGTGTTCCAAATCTAAGCAGTTCTTGTTTATAAAAATAGCATCTGAACTGACTGGTACCCACCCCTTCTCCTTCCCGCCTGCCGCCTTCTCTCCTCTCTTTATCTCTTTCTCCACAGCACTTAGCCCTGAAACACATCTTGACGAATTGAGAAATTCTCAAGCCTGGAGACTAACTAATTTCATAATACATACAGCAGTGCACGCATGTTTTCGGATTAGTGTCTGGCACTGAAGATCTTTTTTGTTGTTAGGCTTTCTTTGAATTCTCTGACTTCATTAAGGGTTTTTTTTTTTCTTCTTAAACAACAAAGTCCACGTGTGCAGTTAAAGTGCTTATAGTGTTAGGAGATTAAAAATTGCATCTGAGCCAAACGATAGTCAATAAGCACTTGCTAATTCTCCCAGGAGATGGTCTGAGACGTTGATACAGATGCGATTCCACTTAGCGTATGCGATTCCCTACACAGCATATTCGCTGCTAAGATGTGCCGTTCATTATGTTTTGCATTATCCCAAGAGGCAGCATACCTCTGAGTCACAGTGTTATAAAGCAATGTTGCCTCGATAAAAAGAAGTTCCATTAGTAGTATTAACTTCGTTCCCCGATGTCAAGCATTATCCTGTGCGCTTGGAGTTAATTATGCCTCTTACTCCAAGAATCATCCCTGGGGGGTGGTTTAATTATTTCCGTTTAGTACATCAAAACCTGAGGCCTTGAGAGGCTGTATCTATCATGAAACCGTGGTGCACTGTACGCAGAAATTTTAACTTTTGTCTTTCTCTGGAGGCTGAATAAGCCATTTGGGTCCAAGGTCATGTGTGATACAATAGCGATCCTCAAGTTTTAATAACTTAAGGAAATGCCAGACAGCAATAAGAGAAACTGTTTGTTGCTACTGAGTTTTATTAGGTACCTGGTCTCCTGGTAGGTGTTTTGCATCTCTGTCTCAACTTTGTCCCCTGATAGAAGTGTGTCCTAAGGTGAGTTGTTAGCTTTTCTGTGCCTCAGGTAGCTCAAAGGCAAAGCAAGCACAGCAGCATCTTTTCTGTTAAGTGGTTTGAGGATTAACTGAAGTAATATGTGTGAAGTTCTAATGACAGTGGTGGGCATAGAATAAGCAGCCTGTAAATATTCACTAACATTATTATTTCCAGCTTAACCTTGTCTCTTTTCTTTTTTTATCCTACCTCTGTTTCTTTTAAAGTTTTAATATATTTTTTAAATAAAAGTTGTGTATGTGCTTTTGGTGGGAATGTAGATTGTTTCAGCCCCTCTGAAAACAGTACAGAGGCTTTTGATCTAGCAATGCCGAGGTATTTGCTAAGGAATACAAAAACACTAATTGGAAGGAATATATACATTCCTGTGTTCATTGCAGCACTATTTACAATAGCTAAGTTATGGAATAACTTAAATACCCCAAAACAGGTGGATCAGAAAGATGTGGTATGTATCCACAATGGAATACTACTCAACCATAAAAACTGATTAACTCTTGCCTTTGTGAAAGAGTGATGGTACTAGAGGGTGTTAGGCTAAGTTAAGTAAGTCAGAATGAAAAAGACTAACACTGGGTAGTGTCACTTATATGTGGAATATAGAGAAACAAAAAAACAAAGTGTTGGATAAAGGCAAGCCAATAATAAACCCTAGAAATCCAACCATACAACTGGAGGGGGAGGGGAGGGGACAAAGTTGGGAGGGGACCAAATGGTTTATGAGAATGGATGGTGGTAAGTGTGCTGTGGTAACGGCTTCTGAACGGGGAAATCCTCTGCCTCTAAATCGCAAACAGCACTGTAAATCAATGGTACCTAAATAAAAAAATTATATACACATACACCCACTCATAGTATTTATTATACATATTGGCCTCCCATCCCCACAATCAACAAAATAACAACAATAATAACTGTATGTGTAAGCTTGCAGCATGATGATTTGACAGCCACCATGCACATAGTGAAATGAATACTGTAGTCAAGCTGATTAACTTATTTCTTCATGTATTTACCTTTTTCTCTGTGTAGTGAGTATACATGAAATCTTGTCTTTGAATATGCCCAGTATTCCATACAGTAAAATTAAGGATACACAATGTGCCTCTACATTAGCGTCCTTGATGTCTTCTTAAAAATGCTTATGCATGGCCCTCCCTGGTGGCGCAGCGGGTTAAAGCACAGCACTGAGAATCTAAAGCCGCTTCCTCATGAGTTCGATTCCCGCCTGCCCCGGAGGTGACCACATGGCGTGGCAGACCTCTCCTGACCCGCCCGCTGCTCCCCTCAGCAGTGTACTTCGTCAATCTGCCTGTTCTGTTCCCCACTCTGTCTCTGGTGAAGCCTCTCGCCGCCCCTGAGCCTCTGGCCTGTACCCCAGTTCTGTATGTACAAATAAATAAATCTTAAAAAAAAAAATGCTTATGCAGAGAGCCAAGTTTTCTCTCTCACTCTTCCTGCACTGTGGTCTTTTGGGCTAAGAGCCCCAGCATGTGGGCTGAATCAGTGTGGAGACGCCTCTCTGGTTTTTTCAAATGCGAATTCTTACTGCCTCAACCTGCAATAAGCGACAAATTCACCTGCCCACATCACTGTGAATTAGTTGGGGTATTGTTTGTTGTTTTCTTCTTCCTAACTTAGCAAAGAGGAGATTTCAAGTCCTGGCTGTCCTCTAAGTACCTTCTAAGGGGTCTTCTTGCTTAGTTTTTCACAAGAGCAGGTGTATCACTCCCATACTCTGGTGTATTGACATTTCAGGAAGTGTCACATGTCTCTAAATGCTTTGGGGATTTGGCCTGAGGGGTTGGCCCAGACACAGAGAAATGTGCCGACTCAAGACAGTTTCCAGGTATGATTTCAAGCAAGACAGATTATGGTTACACACATGTCTTGAACAGGCTCCCACCTTGCGCTTAGCATCATTATTTAGAGGATTCGGTTATGCGTTAAACTTTTTTTTTTCCTCTTAGATTTTTTTTTTGTTATTTTTTTTTTCTATATTGACAGTAGGTAAATATTATAACTTTACCTAACAGGTTTAATAAAATGTTACAGCACACCTCAAACAAGCTTTGTTTAGAGAACTGTCTTTTTTTTTGGTGTGTGTATGCATATATATAGATATTCTTTTATTATATCATTCTTTATTTTGTGCATTAAATTTTTTTCTAATGAAGGAAGCATTTTGTTCCTGCAATTTTCCTCTAGCCCACAAAGTGTACAGTTAGCTAACTAGGAAGGCCCCTTGTAATGAGAGAGGATGTTAATATGGACGGCACACTCTATGTTTTAGAAAGAAGATGGGAAGTTTGCAATGTCTAGTATGCGTCAGCAGAAAATATGCAAGTCAAAATAAAAAAAATAGTGATTGGACTGAAAATAGTGTTGATCACCATTGTCATAATCTCCTTATGCCTATGAAACCAAGTATTCTCGTCGTCATCAGTTTTGTACTTTGCCCCATTTATGAGCTAGTAGTAGACAATTCACAAAAATGTGTGTGCCACTGTGACTGAGAAATTACCACCTGTGATAGGACTAGTCTTTTTCTTTGAAAGAGAATCACACTCTCACCTTAAGGAAAGCAAAACTATGCCGCTAGTTGATGACACTTCTTGGAAAACAGAAGACAAAAGAATAAAATAAAACCTAAATATCCTTTTTTCCATTTCAAGTTAGAATTAACATTGTAAATGCAACCCAGGACCTCAAGGCTGTCACTTAGGGGTGAAGCTTTTGATAAATTAGACCTTGATATTTACAAAATCTATTAAAATACAACCAATAGTGCGTTTGTTTATGTGTTGACAAGATGATATACACCCTGAAGGTCAAGGGTGATGTGAACTGTTATGGTGTTCTTGTCAAAGTAGCCAAAAAAGGTGGGGGAATGCTATTGAAAGATTTTTTGATGGAATAATGGCTTCACTACCAGTGTGATGGTAAATGTGAGGATCATCTTGAAAAAGTGCAATTGATTTGAAACAAAAATCTGTGATGTTTATCAGTCAAAAAAAAGTTTCTCTTTGTTCTGTAGCATGTTAAAGAAATTGGCAGTTCAAATGGAAAAACAAATGGTGAAATTAAACAGAAAAACATTGATTTAACTTCTTGGGTGGTTTATCAAATGCCACAACGAACTATTCATTCTGTCTTGTCATTTATTAATTACTTTCTTTTAATCAGAGCAGTTCAGGATCACTTTACAAACGTTTGGGTTACTTCTGTATAAATAATTCCAGCAAGTCGTAGTCACTTTGTGCTTTTACCAAGTATCTTTGTCAGCCAAGTTCTGGTCCCTGTATAAAAAGTCAAAATATATCTTGAAAAATAAATGTTCAATTTATGTAATGTTTTGCCTAGCATGCTCTTACCAGTAATTGGGTTCCTTTTGCTTGCTCTTAATAATTAGAAGAGCTTAAATTATTGGAGACTTTACCTTTAAAACATAACATCAGGCCCTCCCTGGTGGCGCAGCGGGTTAAAGCACAGCACTGAGAATCTGAAGCCACTTCCGTATGAGTTCGATTCCCGCCTGCCGCCTGCCCCGGAGGAGACCACATGGCGAGCCAGACCTCTCCTGACCCGCCCGCTGCTCCCCTCAGCAGTGTACTTCGTCGATCTGCCTGTTCTGCTCCCCACTCTGTCTCTGGTGAAGCCTCTCACCGCCCCTGAGCCTCTGGCCTGTACCCCAGTTCTGTATGAATAAATAAATAAATCTTTAAAAAAAAAAAAAAACATAACATCAAAAAGAAGGTTAAGTGCATTCAAAGATAGTTACATTTTCCAGGAGAGGTCTTTATTTTACTACCTCAGACTAGCAGCTTGGAAGCAGCAGAGTAAACATTGCACATATTAAAGTCGAGGTAATAGATTGAGTTTACTTCAATGGAGTTAACAGTTTGTTAGCAAAATTGGACTTGGTGCCTAGATATACATGCTGTTTTCCCTCCATTTAAGTGAAGAACATTTTAATTTTTATATACCTTGAATTGTAGTGGCATACTCAGATAATTTAAGGGCATATTTGACTTCATTTTTGAAAGGAATTCAATTAAAAAAATTTTTAATAAATGGATGAATTAAATGAAATTAAACCAGTCCAATTGTGAACAGACATAAAAATCATTAACCTTTTGTCTCCCCCACTTATTTTCATGATAAGATTTCTGCTTAATAGTATGTGGTTTAACTTCTATGGATTAACTCTTTTGTGTGCATTTCAGTAAATTGGTTCATCTCTCGTTACTGCTCACCATGCAAAGATGTGGAATGAGGTGTTACATAAGACATCATGTTCTAAGAAGCTACTCACATTGTGATGTAGGGACACTTATCCTGCTGTGATTGACACTTAGCCACAGGTAACAGAACAAGCAGATCTTATCCAAATAAATGCCCTGAAAGAGCAAGGGTCTTCTTTAAGAAAAACTCACTGGCCTTCTTTTCCTTAAGTAATTAGGAACTTGTGGAAAACAAATCTCTGTGGTGTGCTTGATTGAAAAAACCACGTCACCCCAGGATGAGCTGTTGTTAGATGGTTTCCATTGGCTGGAAACTTCAGGGAGTCACAATAAGAAAGCTTCCTTTGTCTCTGTGCGCTTAAGACATGTTACTCGTCCTGTCAAGTGAAGATGTCAGTGGAAAGTCTTTAGGACAGTGAAAGGTTGTGAAACGCACCGAGCTAAGGCTGTCCCTAAGACAAAAAAAAAAATAAAACCAGAGCAGAGCAGAACAGAAGGGGATCAGAGGGCACAGAGGTCATGTGTGCAGGGGTGGCTCGGGGCGTGTGTTTGTCCCGCTCCGCAGAGTGCTTCGTGTCAAGACCTGAGGGTTTCATAGAGCTGTGGGGTGTAGCCAGTAAGGGTTGCTAGAGATGGGGTGTTGCACCCCTCAGATCCCTAGCCCAGAGCCCCAGGAACTCTAGCTAAGTCACTAAACTTTACTAAAGCCCATTCATCACCCCTGACTGCTTTGAAATAAAACAAATGATTTAAGAATTAAACTTTCTGCATCCCATTATCAAACTCATTAAGTCATCTTAAACGGCTGAATTTTGGATGAATTTCTAAATTCCTGAGAATGTATTCATGCACATTCACCCTCCCCCACCCCCCAACCCACATTTATCCATGTTACACAAATATTAAAATAACCAGACCGATCCGTTTGGACAGCAGACGTCCACATAATTATTTTAGACTTTCACGGGTTTGTTTTGTTAACTGTCACACTGCCTTGGGATATTTTTAAAAAATTTTATGGCTTTTTCACTCTTGCTAAGTAAAGGAAATTAAAGTATTAAAATTATATTCACAGATGGCCTAAGATCTTACCCTAAAAATGAAACTTTCTTTTAGGCCAAGTCTCAGTCTTCTGTTAAGTGTGCATGGGTTCTTTGGTTTCTGGTGAGACTTTTGGGGAAGATTTCGATGATAAGGCTCGACTTTCAGCCCCATCCCACTGTGAAGTCAGACCTTGAACTCCCTTTGGAATTGGTTCCATTTACAAGTTTTAAGAGTATGTCACAGGAGGAGACGCTGGCTGTACTCCTTGGTTCTCTCTGGTGTAACATGAGCTACATGGGCCGCTTCTATTTTCTTGCATTTCTGCCCTCGATGATTTTTATGTGTTTATAGGGTTCACATTGGCCGAGAACAGCCTTTAGATAGATGACATTAATGATGCAATACGGTAGGCTATTTAACAAAGCAGATGCCCAAGAGGCCAGAGTGTTTCTAATTGTTACTATTTGCTGTTCTTTAGTAGAAAGAATGACAATGTGGGGGAAAAAAAACACTAAAAACAAAAACCCTAAATTGAAACTGCAAGTAGGCAGTAAATCTACGAGATTACAAATGTATTTTCCTATATTTGACTGTATTTTGGCCCCAATTTTTCTTGTGAATTTTCCCTTTTGGGGAAAAGAGCCTGGGTCTGGATTGTTATTTAGATTGTTGCTTCTTCCCTCTGTCCTTCTCCCCCCCAGTTCCATAGTGCTGTTAAAAGTTTTACTATTGTGGTTATAATACATACTAAATTGCTGCAGAAGACGAGTACTGCGGTACATTTCTTTCTTGTCACTGTCAGTCCTATGTTATTTTCAGCTGTCTCTGTCTTTCCACTCCTTTTTTCATTCCCTCCGAGATCTGCTAGCTTTCTTCATTTCAGAGCTCTCAAAGTC
The DNA here is from genome assembly GCF_000260355.1 of Condylura cristata. Lineage (NCBI taxonomy): Eukaryota > Metazoa > Chordata > Mammalia > Eulipotyphla > Talpidae > Condylura > Condylura cristata. The sequence goes on from NW_004567122.1 coordinate 17,296,336, forward strand.
TGCATGGAACCTCCACAGCTGAGCGGCTTCCCAAGTTAACGATGCAAAGTGGTGTTGATCCCCAGTTATATCATTTCGTAACCAGCGCGATGATCTTACCCGAGTCAGTTCATTTTATGCCTCAGTTTTCTGATAGGTTAATGGAACACGGAGAGAATTAAGCGAGATAACACATGGTATCTTCATGGCACACGATAAGCCCTGGGGACCCACTGGCTGTCATTTCTCAGCAGGCTTATTCTCCTTCCCAAATCTCTTCCTGATTTTTGAGCAGGGTAGGTAGGATGAGTGTGCAAGGACACGAAATCAGGAATCCAGAACCCAAGACCTGGTCTGGTTTAGTTGCCGGGCTACTGGGCAGATTGCTGTATGAGTCCTGGGATCATCAGGACTCGTTTAGAATTTGAATTTCGGAATTTTACCTCCAGAGCAGCAAACCAGGAGATGCACAAAGTGAAATGTTCTACCTGCGTCACACTGAACTGGAGCACACACCGTGATTCTTGTCACTTTGAAATCAGGGTCTCCCCAATATGGTGTATTGTTCCTGCTTTCAAAATCTTCTCCAGGGGTATACAGAAAGATGTTTTTCATAGGTCTAGCGCACACCCACAGTTTCATTAATGTTATCACTTACAGTGAGGCCACGTAACATGAACAAATTGAATCAAAGTCATTTTTCTAAGAATTTTATAGAATGGGGACAGGTGGTCTAAGGGCCATCAGAAATCCTTCCTGCCAATGCTGAGGTCGGGAAAATTCCGCCAATCTAGTTCACCCCGTCCTTCCCAGATACCACTGAAGGCTGAATAATATGATAACCTGCATGGTTTTCTATGATTTAAGAGTGTTTTGTTTTTTTTTTTTTTAAATTCAGGGTTACATATCCAAAGATAAGAAACTTTCAGGCCTGAGGATCTTTTCCTAATCCTCTCTCAATATTTTTCATGGAAGAGCGTGAGTGAATGTTGGTGAAGCACATGATGGATTATTCTGGAATCCTGAGTGCAAGAGGAAGCAGTAGTTGCTGGTCAGTGTAGCAAATGGAGAAAGTGTGAACTGCACTTTAGAAGCAAGGCAGATAGGAAAACCACACCATCAGGAATGGGCCTGATAGGGGTTATCTTATCACGTGCCTGTGAGCATTTACCCCTTCACTTTCAGCAAAGACTATTAAGTGCCTGAGTCTTCTCCCCTTATCTGCGAGTACACACAGGTACTACATGGTTTACACGGTAGCTATAGTTTTGAAGGGGTGTGCACCTTTGAATTTGGGCTTTTCTTTTTAGTCCTGTTTGAGAGCTCTGGGGAAATCTGGTGTTTCAAGGATGTGTCTAGCAAATTCCCCCCCCCCCTTCATTTCTCTTGTAAATTCTGGTATTTATGTATCACAGTTTCTTAAAGCAGAGCAGACATAAGTACTCAGAGCATCTCCAAGATCGGGCCAAGTAGATAACCATCATTTGATTTTGTTTCAGTTGTTTGTTTTTGAGGGACTTCCCTGGAAATTCCTCTGGTCCTGTGAAGAGGAGCCACTGGACCCTGATAAGACCCCCTGTAAAGTGCACAAGGACATTTTTAAAAAAGAATGAGAATGCTAATATTGAATATGCAATACTGTAACCAAGAGCAAAGTGAAGCTTATTTTCCCTTTCACTTTCAGCAAAGACTTATTAAGTGCCTGAGTCTTCTCCCCTTGTCTGTGAGTACACACAGGTACTTCATGGTTCACACAGTAGCTATAGTTTTGAAGATGTAGCCTGGCAGAAAGGGGCTTTAAAAGATAACAGGGAATCTCTAGTGCTTTCTAGGTGGATCGGTGAATGGATTTCCTTCATGAGGACGATGCAGAAGGAGAATAGTTCATAATTTACAGATACAACATGTTTAGTAGATGGTGGCCACACAGAGTTTGGTTATTCAGCTAGCAATCAGTTTTTAAAAAGATTTATTTATTTATTCATACAGAACTGGGGTACAGGCCAGAGATGCGGAGGGTGAGAGGATTCACCAGAGACAGAGCGGGGAGCAAAACAGGCAGATCTATGAAGTACACTGCTGAGGGGAGCAGCAGGTGGGTCAGGAGGGGTCTGCTGCGCCCTGTGGTCACCTCTGGGGCAGGCGGGGATCGAACTCATGCAGAAGTGGTTTAAGCTTCTTGGTGCTGTTCTTTAACCTGCTGTGCCAGGGCCCAACTAACATTCATTTTTTAAGAAATTGTGTGCGTGTTTATGTGTGTGTGTGCAGTGGCCTGGTGTGATCTTGAGAGCAGCTGTGGGTGGTGTGAGCTGGAGACCATCTCTGTTCGTGAGAGGGTCTTTGGACAGTCAGTGCCTTGCTGTCAGGACACAGGCCTCCCTGAGGGACAGGCTGCTGCTGACCCTGGTGACTTCTCTGGGTGTTTATTACAAGCCCAGAGTTGAACTGAAAGAAGGCAGGGATTCCGGAGCCACTAGAAGTTGAGCTAAGTGGGAGCGAGAGAGCCTGGGTTGGACTGGAGGACTGGGAGAGGAACCCGCAGAGGGGAGCGGAGGATGCTGCAGAAATGCTGAAGTGGCCTCTTTTGGGGGTGTGTGTATGTAAAGTTTTAATTGTTTGTGAAAAGGCAGTGGGTGGCATAGTTGTCGCCCTTATTTGAAGCCCTGCACATGTGGCTTTTTATTAAAGGAACTGTGTAATTGGTTCATAGCTTATATCGAGCTATTCCGAAAACACTGTACGCAAATCACAAACACAGATTTCCTAAGTGACATAATCATTTTCAGATCATAATTATATCATAATGACTGTGGCTTATGAAAAAAAAATGGGTTAAGTTCTAAGATACTAATATCTTTAATCTGAAATTATCGGTGCTTGGCTAAATTGAATTGCCTGTATTTTCTTTCACAAAACATTTGGTCTCAATTGTAGTTTTCTTTCTCCAAAAAAAAAAAAAAGGTCAGAAAAAGTTCAAATGACATGATGGAATATATATTTGTTTGGAAAATGATCTGGTTATTGCCATGGAAGCGATATTAAATTTTTAAGGTTATGTGATATAGTTTTTATATTAATACCATCTTTGAAATTTATTTACATGATGCAACAGCTCTGATGGTTACATTATATCCTTCAAAGCAAAACTGTGCAAACTAGACAAGATTGATGCAGCTTCTTAGAGGGAGACAGTTCATTGACTCAAAATAAAGTCATTTGTGGGTTTTACTCGTACCATTTAGAATTTGACATGGGTTTCATTTATTGCCAAAAAAATGCAGAGATGGTTTATAGACAAAAGTTGGCATGTGTCTTGGTAAGGCTATATAATTTTGCTTTCTAATGAAAGCAAACGTCTGAAAAATGGGTTTTGTGAATGAGACAGAATCTCTGTATTCAGTCTTTTCTCTGATATGTGGAATCATTACATGTGTTTACTCTTGACTGGGACTTTGCTTTATAAATGGCTTGCTGATTAAGAGAAGTCCAGTTGTTAATGAATTATAAACTTAGGTATTATTGTTTGTAATAATGTGTAATGAAATGTATAGGTTTATCCTTTCATCAAAAATAAAATGATAGTAATAATAAAAATAATAAACTTAAAAACGCTTTTAAGTTGAACTTCAGGATCTAAGTTTAAAATTTTTTTGAAGGAATCCCATTTTCTTAGGATTTTTCTTATAGTTGCTATGAGTAGATTATAGAAACTAAAATTTTTATTGAGAGAGGAGTATAAATTCTGTTACACTTTTCATAGATATACTTCTTTGGTCTCATAAACCTGGGTTTTTGTCATTATATCCCATGCTCAGAATTGTTTTGCCAAGTAAATATATCAAATTCTGGTTTTTACATTGCTTTAATGTAAAAAAAAAAAAATACAGGTGAATCGATGAGATAAAACTGAGATGGTTTAGAACTTTATTTTCTAGTTTGAATATGCAACAATTAATAATTTAAATATGATAGGCCTTGGCATTTATATTTTTCAGTTGTAGAGAAGTTTTACAGAATTTGTTACAATTTAACAAAGATAGTGCCAGTCACTTAACTAGAGGAAAAGAAGTTTTTATTTTTCTAGAAATGATCATTTATTGTTATGTCTCTGGCTCTGTTCCCAGCCTTTATAGGTCTTATTTCCCTTATTTCTTGCATACCCTGTAGGGTTATTATTCTTTAACTACACATGAGAAAATGAACTTGGAGAAATTAAGACTGTCTAAAAATCACATAGCTGAGATCTGATTCCTGCTTCGTTCAATTCCACTTAACACATACCATTTGAGGGTCAAAAACTCCCTGTCATTTTTCTTCTCTACTTAGCTTTTCAGAAATTCTGAAGTTGAAGGGAATCTGTTTTGGAAAAGAATACTCAAGCCCACCGGTAAAATGTGATGACACATTGCTGTTGGTTAAGTGGTTGTCCCACGCCACACTTTTATATGGATTATCTCATTTCATCCTCCAGGAAACCCTTTGAAGACACATTAACATCTTCCTCATCTTAAAAGCGAGATGAATGTTTTGCCTGGAACGAAACAGCTCGTAATAGTTACATCCAGATCAGACCCGGGCGGTCTGATCGGGCCTCCTGGCCATGCTTCCTTTTCACGTAAATAGAAGTGTATCCTTTATGTGTTGGTGCAGTTGAACTCATTTTCAATTACTTGGAATTAGTTTAAAGAATATAACTGAGAGTTTATTCTTCAGTTAGTTATACTCTGGAAAGTGTACACTGCAGTTAAATTTGCACAGGGCTAATAAAAAAGCATGTGACTTACGGTGATGTTATTCTACCCCTGTATCTGCATTGGAGTAGTTTTTTGGTACATTCAGAATGGTTCTGTTAAGGTTTTTTTCTTTAAGACTTATTTATGCTTACAAGAACTTTATGCTGCACTGACTGTGGACAGCTTCATAGTGTTGTGCCCCAGGCAGGGCCTGGTTCTGTTAAGGTTTTTACACTACTGAGTTCAGCATACAAGTACTTGAAGATAATCATGACACAGTCTTTATAGTCATCTATTCATTGGGTCATAAGAATGAGCTGCAGGATGATCTAACTCAGCTTCCATACTTCATATGTGAGGATATGGGGACTCCAGTTAAGTGACAGCTTGTGTCACTTAATGGTCGGCTTGCCTGGCTCCTTCAACACTGTCCTTACAAGAGCTCTTTCCAGTCTTGTGCTTCAGCCCGCACCGGCACCCTGCAGGAAGAAATCCTAAATGGTCTCCAAGAATTTGGGAGCATAGATGTAGTAGTTCACAGATTGCTTTCCTTGGGCTGTGACAGTAGTCATCCTTCTGCAAACCTGAGGATTTGCAAACCTCATGCCCCAGACATTGGGTCTGCTGTATCACCTTGTAGGATTTCGGGGAACCCCTGCCTCAGGGACTGGACTGCCTGGCTAGAGCTCAGGGCCCGTTTCTCTGGGAGAAGCAGCTAGTGCAGAGTTGCAGCCTCGGACCCACCGGTGTGCACGGATCCTTGTTACTGAGCCCAAAGCAGGGCTGCCCAGAGACAGACTGGGCCACTTCTATTATTTAAGGCTCTTGACATATCAAGAAATGATTTTTTTAAAAAAATGCCATAATAGGGTTCCCAAAACAGCAGTATACTTGAAATGTTTACCTTTAATAACTTAATGCTTTTAATACCAGCGAGATGTAATTGTGTGATTCATAAGCTAATTGCAGGATTTATAAAACTGTTCATTTATGGCTCACAGTGTGGTCTGCTGTAAGGACCCAGGTTTGGCGTTATCCAGGGGAGGCCTCCTTTGACTCCTGTCTGTCTACCTCTGTGCATGTGTGTCTAACCTCACTTGGAAATTACTTCAAAGGTCTAAATTGGAGGCTCTTTATGAAGGTGAGGCCAGATGGCCTGCTGGCGCCCCCAGGACAGGATCCACAGAAAATCCTTTCATGGGAGGAGTTGGGGTGGCTGCTGTCGCCAGAATCCCTGGGCCTCTCGTCTGGGCTCCTCTTCAGAAGCCCTGAGCTTGTCCTGGGGCTGCAGCAGCTCTAGCCTGGATCTCACTGAACCCCAAAATGGACTGTGGGTGCCCTGCTGGTGGGTACACTGGGGTGACACTCAACATGGAGTTGTATATCTGTACCTCTGAATCACATACAGTGTTGTAAGTCAGTGTAACTTTTTAAAAAAGAAAAGAAGTCAACAAATGAAACCAGGGCCTTCTGTGCAGTAAGATGGGTCCAGGAGTGGCCCCTCTCTGCCCAGGCCCCGTTTCTCTGACCAGCTACTTTAAATTCCTTCCAGAGCACGCAGTCCCTTTCAAGCCTTATTAGGCAAAGGGAAAGCTCAGGATGCAGAAGAGTCTAGAGCTGGGGCCACAACCAGGTGTGATATCCAGGTACTGGGATCCTGGTGAGGGTTAGTTCCGGGCCAGAGGAGAGGGGCAACATGGTGCAGGAGTACAAGGGACATAAAGGGAATCTGGAGATAGGGCTGGGATGGGAGGCAGGACTAGCCCTGGGAGGGGCTGGCATGTGCCAGGCCCCGGGCAGCCTCTGACCTGGCCTTTGACTGAAGTCTCCTTCCCGCTGATCTGCAGGGACCTCAGTTCTGCAGAAACTGTTGGGCATTTGTGAAGGAACTTAAACAAAATCTTGTTGTTGTTTTTTTTTTTTTAAGTAAATGGGGTGATGGATGTGTCGGTAAGCTACATGGGTGGGGGCATCCTTTTCCAGTGCACTCCAAATTATATACTCTATGTCAAGTTACCACATGTGCAGCTTAAAGATCTGACACATTTAGCCACCAGTTAGACTTTAGTGAAGCTGACATTAACAAGAAGAAAAAACTTCAAGGGGAAAAATAATAAAAGATGTGTTGATCTTAGCCAGTGAGGCAAAGCAGTTTTCCAGGTTAGACTGCCTCCCTAAAAATGTCCTCTGCTGGATATTCAATTCTGCTTTAGTTGTGTTGGCCTTCCAGAGAGAAGAGAGACAGGGCCCAGGCCTCGGAGCTGGGGTAGCTGGAAGACAACCTGTGTGCTCATCTCTGTCCCCGTCTTACCCACACACCCACCCACCCCCATCCACTTAGTCAGCCATCTACTTACTCATCTATCCAACTACCTACCTACCTACCTACCTAGCTAGCTAACTACCGGGAGACATTTATTGACCTCCAGGAACAACAGAATGTTTTATTTATGTTACTCATTAGGAGTACTGTGGCAAATTGGATAGATTTTATCTTTGTCTTTGTTGAGGTTATAATCTGACATTTAATCAAATGCTGCCGTTGCAACCCAGAATTTAAGAACTAGCTTAGCTCTTTAAGTCCTGGTGTTTTCTATTTTTGCCAGATGGAAGCGGATTACCCTTTTCATTCTCAGAATCACCTTGTAGGTGTCAAATGTCTGAAGAGTGGATGGGACAATCCATAGATTGTGCTGCTGGAATAAATGGCTTCTGATTTGTTTATGTTTATCTCTCCTGTGAACCTATAGATGACTTTCAGGCACAACTTGGGCTCACATCTGTCACGCCCTCCGCACTGGAGGGCACACAGAAGCTGCTCGCTAAATGTTGACTAAAGCATGCTGGCCGGGAGGTCAGAGGTGTCCATTTGGGGCTCGCCGTTCATGCTGACACCTTCTATCCTTGCTGCCTCTTCTGGATGTTCATGGGGGAGGAGACCTGTGGCAAACCAATGTGTTTGTTCAGTCTTCTGTGCAGCTACACTCTGTGTACAACTATGCTATTATTCTTCAAGTGAAATGGTGCTGAGAAGTCAAAATCCATCCATTTCCCATGTCTTATTCTAGGACAAACTCAGCATTTCATTAATTACCCCCCCCCCAACCCTCAAGCTGTTATCCTGGGAGCATATCACCCTTGCCGGGAGCGGAGCAGTGGGAGGTTTGTGGGGGGTGGTGGGCATTCTTCTCTCAGTAATATATGCCTGGTCTAGGCCTGTTGTGGGCATGTTTTTTTTTTCTTTTTTTAAAAAAAGATTTATTTATTCATGCAAGAACTGGGGTACAGGCCAGAGGTGTGGGGTGGGGTGGAGGGTGAGAGGATTTACCAGAGACAGAATGGGGAAGAGAATAGGCAGATTGGCTGAAATACACTGCTGAGGGGAGCAGCAGGTGGATCAGGAGAGGTCTGCTGCACCATGTGGGTCACCTCCTTGGCCGGGGGTCAAACTCGTGCTGCAGTGGGTACGGACAGCTTCCCAGTGCTGCATTTTAACCTGTTGCCCTGCATGCTCTTTTGAAGCACTTTTCACCTGAGGGCTGACTTCATCTCTGTCATTGTCTTGAGAAGCAAGAGGGCTCGTGTAAATTGAGAATTGAGTGTGTGCTAAGCCCTGTCCCAGCTTAAGGAATGTCTCCTAAATTATTTAAGTTTGGAAAATGTTTTCTAGCCTGAACTGATGGTCACTTTTCCCTGTAATAAAGTCTGTCTGACAATCACACTTTATTGGTGTGGTTAGGCAAAGAATGTCGTAGACTTAGGAAAACACAATAATTTAAAGAGTGACACATTTCGGGGCAGAAATAAAGTTGTAGACTGCTCTGAAAAGCAGTAAAACCATAGGAAACCATTACTTCATAGGGACGAACATTCCGTGTCTTTAGAAAGTTCTTACTAAAAAAAGCAGGTGAACCTGAGGGCATGGTGTGTATATGTCTACATGTACGTGGGAGGAGGCGCTCTGTTTTTTTAGGGACAGTCCCTTTACAAACATTCCCTACTTATTACTACTAAGTGTTTAATATGATTGCTGTCTAACGTAGAATTTGGCACCTAGGGTCGGGTCCCGGGTACTTCTTGGAAACCATCCTTTAATGTTTATACCATGCTGAAGTGTGAAATCGGTCAGAGTTTTCACCAAGGTCTAAGCAGTATCATATGCTGGAATTTATAAGCCAGAGATTGCCACCATGGTAAAGGTTACGTAGCATTTCCTAGGTTGAACTCTACAGAGAAATCGAGGTTTACTCCTACAGCAGTAGCTTTGACAAGGCAGAGTTGTCAGAGCTAGAACCATTGGTCTCTACTGTTAGCGATGGAGTCACATCCCATCGGCTCACATTGCTGTCATTTATAGGATTTGTGCTGTGATTTATAGGGTTTTAATAAAATAGTGGCCTCCTTTCCTAATTAGAAAACGAAGCCTCCGTTTTTCCAAGTGCACGGTATAAATGCAAATTTCTCTGTGGTTTATTTCCCGAAATAGTATATCTCTTTATCTCTTCTCAAAGGTAACATGCTGTTTGTTTTTTTTTTTTCAAAATTCACTGCTTGGGGAATGGGTGATTCCCAATTGCTGCCTGTTTGCTGGTCACAGTCGGAGATCATTGTCAGGAAGAACTCTATGTGCTCAGCTCTGAGATGACTTTGCCTGACCCTTTCCAACCCAGCAAAAATGAAAACGAGAGAAAAGCAAGAAAGGCGAGGAGAAAAGGGAAACTGGGATTGGTGGTGTTTTGTTTATTCATATCAGTATTGGGAGAAAAAAGTGGCAAGAATGTGACCCTCATTTTGTTTATAATGCAGACGATTTGTGGCAGCAAGCTTTCTAGGCCCCCAGTGGCACTTAATAAATATGAGGAGATACAGAGCTTTTTGATGACTCGCTCGAAATGTTTATTCAAGCTTTCGTGAGAGTTTTTCTGCATTCACACGCCACTGAACAAATGTCTGTCTTGACATGTGGGCATAGTACGTATGAAACACATTTTTAAGGGGCCCGAATTGACTTCTTTTTTGCAAGTTTATTTAGTGGAGGTCAGGCCTTCTTGTTTGATTGCTTTCATTGAAAACCGGACTTTTGGAAAGTGGACTGAAGCACTCTTCAAATGGGTGGGATTGTCAGAGAATCTTGCCGCTTGTGAAAGACATGAGCGCTATTTAGGAAAAAAAGAAGAAGAAAAGAAGCGACCGTGAGACTGTATTTCCGAGACTTTCTTAGCTCCCAGCATCAGCAGAGTTCTTGGTTGTGTTGATGTAGTGTGGACCCTGGAGATGGATATTATCGCTGTGATGGAGGAGAAGGGAAAGATAGGTTTGCACAGAGCCTGTGCATGGCACCAGGCCAGTGCCCAGAAAATGGCAAGCATGTCACAGCTAACAGCTGGAGGCAGAAATATTTCTCTTTAATTTGGATGGATAAAATTTTTTTCACAGCGGGGCACTCTCGAAAGAGTACAACATCAAAGAGGGTGGGTCTCACCAGTCAGACATCAGCTGGCTCCGGGATGGAGCAAAATGAATGAACTGTCAGGGTTCTTCCAGCACAGAGGCTTCTGCCAAGGGAAAAGTTAAAGGTTCAGTGGCTTGTTCAGACCACAGACAAAATCCCGATCATGGAAAGCCTGCTCCCCAAAGTCTGCCTCTGATCAGCAGACAGCAGGATGTCTGAAGAGTCTCCAGATTGATGGATGGCAGACTCGGTATCGTTGACTGATGTCGTGCTCGGAGATAAGTGGGATTCACCCACAACTCTGCAGCTTGCGGGGCTCCCTGCACTCTGTGCTGGAATCTCCCATCGCCCACTGTCCTGACACTTAGCTGCACCCCCCTCTCCCCACACACAGTGTGACCGAAATACCCACTTCCATTTCTTCCCTGGCTTTGCAAGTACCGCCTCCGTGTTTTACGTGTATTGACACTTTTCAACTGTTTTTCTGATTACCATATTTTAGTCTTGACTTCTATGTTAGTATTATGTGCAAACTCAACATAAACCTGTAATGATTTTCTAATATTTCTGGAACTTGATGAATGTGAATTGACGAAGTACAGTATACAGCTTTATATCAGTGTTACTGAAAATACAGCAATGGTGTCTATAGCCATCACTCAGTTGTTTTATGGGGTATTTATTATTTCACCTCTGGAGCATCGTCTTAAAATCTTGGCATTCTAAACATTCCAAAATATTCCATGGCAAAGCGTGAGAAAAGAGATTTCTTATTCGGCATGGCAAAATAAGTCACTTCTGAGGGAAAGGAGGGAGAAATGATCAAAAGGAAAAAGTTGGCAAACTGAACACAGATAGATAGGGGCTCCCTGGTTGGTCTTTGCTTTAATGAAGAAACTCTGCTGGTGGAATATGCAACTTTACCCACGCACTGATGGCTGGTCTCATCCTGGCACACTGCCAGCAGGAGGAGCCCACTTTACATCGTGTGAAGCACCTCCTCTTTCACCCAGGCATAGTTGCTTTGTGCAAATTCTATGAACAGATTTAAGTAATTCTCACTAAGTTAACATTTGCTCTGGAAGTTGGAATTTGTTTGATAAATGACATTGTTATCCACTGTAAGCATTGGAGAATCTCACAATGCTTTTAAAAGAAAAGCTCCTGGTTTCTCCCTGATAGGGCAACTGGGATGTGGTGAAAATAGCAGTGACGTGGCGGGCTGTGGGTCTGCAGGATTTGGTCCTCGTCACACTCACTTCCGACCTGTGTGGCTGCGGGCAAGTCACTTAACCCTTCTGAACCCCAGGTTTCTTATCTATAAAACAGAACACTACCCAGCCGGCCTTCCTGCTCAGTTATAAGGCTCAAACGAGCATGTAAGTATTGGATGAATGAAAGTGCCACACAGATGTGTAGAAACACCTACACAGGATTTGCCATATCCTTGCTCATCAGCTGTCTAACAAAGGGCTCCCAGTAGCACCATTTTTTCATGGAAGGTCTCAGGCATCTTCATCTCCCTAATAGGTTAGTCACTGGCTGCTGTTCTTTCTTTGTGTTCAGGTCAAGGTAGAAGCTTTCACTGGCTTTGGAAATACTGCCTGTGGTCCCTCGTTTCTTTCTTTTTTTATTATTAAAGATTTATCTGTTTATGCATACAGGAACTGGAGAACAGGCCAGAGCTGTGGGGGTAGAGGACTCACCAGAGACAGACTAGGGAGCAGAACAGGCAGATGGACTGAAATACACTGCTGCGGGGATGAGGGGGTGAGACAGGAGAGGACTGCTGTGCCATGTGGGTCAACTCCCCTGGTGGGGGATCGAACTCATGCTGCAGTGGCTGCAGACAGCTTCATAGTGCTATGCTTCAACCTGTTGCACCAGCAGGGAGGCCCCTGCCTCTCTTTTCTTTTTTAAAGATTTATTTATTTATGCATACAGAACTGGGGTACAGGCCAGAGGTGAGAGGCTTCACCAGAGACAGAGTGGGGAGCAGAACAGGCAGATTGATAAAGTACACTGCTGAGGGGAGCCGCGGGCAAGACAGGAGAGGTCTGCTGTGCCATGTGGGCCACCTCTGGGGCGGGGATGGAACTTCCACCAGGCAGCTGCAGCCAGCTTCTCAGTGCTGAGGTTTAACCAGTTGCACTACCAGGGAGGTGCAGAAATGTCAGATGTGGGTCTGAAGAAATGCTCTCATGCATTTCCCTCCTTTTCTGTCTCAGCATAAGATTTTCCTGGTGGGAAGAAAACTTGGGGTAAAGTGCTGTGGGTAAGTTTAAAGAGGGATTAGGATGCATTTCTACCATCAGTAAGCTTACAGTGTGAAAACCTTTGTGCATTTTCCCTGGTAAAACTTAAGAAAGGCTTCTCTAACAACCCTGTGATTAAGATCAAAACCTTTTCTCTAACCACTGAGGTATTCTGCTTCTCGACTTTGTGTACCGTGAAAGTGATGTGGAATTACTCTTCCATGTAGAAAGTTTGAGGCTGTTTGTTATTCACAGGCCACTATCACACCTCTGCCTCCTGACTCAGGAATCTCATCTGACATTTCCACCACCATGGCAAGCTACATATTTTCAATTGAGTTTCTCAAATTGCTAATACACTTGATTAGTGAAATCCTAGTCTTCTGAGTTTCCCTACAAGTTGGGGGTATAGAACGACACTGTGACAGTAGGCAGAGGGGAACTGAAGAGCCATCTTTGTGTCTGATCTTTCTCTGTTCCTCCATGTGTCATGAGCAGATTTAAAAAAACTCTGAATTTGAAGGTCTAAATTAGGAAGCTCACAGAGTCTCCTACTGGGATCTTTTCTGTGGGAAGTTTTTTACATGAGGTAAGATTAGTTTCCCACACTGTTTAGGTTTCAGATCTACATCTTCTTATCTCAGCAACTGTCTGTCTTTCATGCCACACCCAACGCTAGATGACTAGTTTTTAGTTACATTTACCCCCAACCTACTAGCCCTTCTCCCTGGTCCAGCCCCTCTGATAACCCCCATTGTGTTGTCAGTGTCCAAGTATCTGTTTTTGTTTGCTTGCTCAAATGTGTGTGTGTGTGTTTTAAAGATTTATTTATTTTTTTGTGCATACAGAGCTGGGGTACAGGCCAGAGGTGCAGGAGCGATGAGAGGCTTCACCAGGGACAGAGTGGGGAGCAGAACAGGCAGATCGACAAAGCACACTGCTGAGGGGAGCAGCGGGCGGGTCAAGAGAGGTCTGCCACGCCATGTAGTCACCTCCGGGGTAGGCGGGGATCGAACTCATGCGGAAGTGGCTTTCAATTCTCAGTGCTGCGCTTTAACCCACTGCGCCACCAGGGAGGTCCTCAAATGTGTGTTTTTTTAACCCCCTTGAAATATTCCACAAATGAGTAGAATCATACAGTGTTTGTTTTTCTCCTTTCCACTTTATTCATTTAGTATACTCCCTCGTGGCCCATCCATATTGTCACAAATGGCAAAAATGTCTCCTTTTTTACACCTGAGTAGTAGTCCATGGGATGTTTCCATATCTTAACTATTGTGACTACTTCTACAATGAACATAGGGATGCTGGATATATGTTTTTTGAATTAGTATTTTCATATTCTTTGGGTAAACACCCAGAAGTGGAATTACTGGGTCATCTGATAGATGTATTTTTAATTTTTTTAGGGACTTCCAGATTGTTTTCTTTAGTGAGTACACTAATGTACACCCTCCCGTGGAATTTATTATGTGATATTGTCACATGATGCTCATCTTTGTATTTCATAGAATTGAAAGAAGTTAGGTTCAAGGAGGTTGTAATATCTTCTTTTGTTAGTACAAGAAAAAAGTTTACATTTTGTGGGGGTGGAGTGGGGAATGGGATCAAAAATGGGGGAGGGAAGTGTACAGGACTATGGTGATGGCACATGGGTGACTCGGTGATGGGAAACCCATGAGGATTACAATTGAGATGAAAAAAATGTACAAAATGTTGTAAAAATAAACTATTATATAAAAGAAAATTTTCAATTGCATTTTGTGATGATATCTTCTTAAATTTTGAATGAAACCTAAGCTCTTTTTTAAAAAAAGATTATTTATGCATACATAACTGGGATATAGGCCAGAGGTGCAGGGGCAGTAAGAGGATTCACGAAAGACAGAGTGGGGAGCAGAACAGGCAGATCGACGAAGTACACTGCTGAGGGGAGCAGCGGGCGGGCCAGGAGAGGTCTGCCACGCCATGTGGGTCACCTTTTGGGGCAGGGATTGAACTCATGCGGCGGTGGCAGCGGATAGCTTCATAATGCTGCACTTTAATCTGTTGTGCTACCAGGGCGGCTGGAAACCTAAGCTCTTTAAGAAGCTATAGAATTATTCTGAGAGTTCAGCTCACTTCACTTTCGTCAGCTTTGAGTTTCTCCTACATTCTGGGGCCTGTGGTAGATGTTTGGACAATGAAGTAGGCTCCCTCTCAGCTGCTTGGTGCACTCTGAAGAGGAGTGGCATTTCAGCATGAGTCCAAGTGCTGGTGTTCAGGTCTTGGTTGGTCCTAGGATGCTCTAACATGAGGAAATATCAGAGAAGGAGCCTAAAGCTTCCTATCTGAAAATCAGCTAATTCCTCTTCTATAAACATTTGGATCCATTTTGTTTTCTTGCACATCTAAATTCAGGAGCTCTAGTTCATGAAGAAACAGAGGAATGTTAAAGTTGTAGCTCTAGTTCCTTTTGCTTAAAGTTTTTTGTTTTCTGCAGGGAATGGCAGGCTTCTGTGAAGTGAGGGCATCCTGCATGTACTTGAAGATGTAGAAGCGGGGAATGAGACGGTGGAGCAGGAAGCTTGGAGACTGTCACTGGCAGTCTCACATCACTAACTTTGGGAGGTTCCATTTCCTGTGTTTTAACTGATCAGGTTGGAACAGATGGTCTCAGAGTTCTCGTCCAAATCTGATTTTCCTGGGCTCTTCATTTAGCCAGAGTAATCAGATTCTAGCAGAAAGGGTGACTGAAGTCTTCAGAGAGTCCTACTACCTGAATAGATCACATTCTACCTGTGGTTCTCCTAACAGGATCACCCAGTTCACTGCAGATACTCGGTGATATCTTAGAGCTGCCTCTTAGAGCAAGTTAAGACGGTGGGATGCTTACTGGTGCATTTTCCATTTTTAGAGTGGGTCAGGAGAACATTCTTTTTAACTGTTTTTGTAACAGAATTTTTAATTAAAAGGGATTCTTTGTTTTAAAAGATCATTGAAAGCCTCTGCTGAGGTACAGATGAAAAAAGGGAACTCTTTTTCTCCTTGTCCCTGTCAAACTGCAGATGATAGTTGGGGCAACACAGGAGAGAGAAGTTTGTATTGTTTCTAGACTAGCAGTTCAAAGAATCGTCCTTGAAAGTTCCCCTCTGCTGCAATAGACTGATTAACAGGTAGCAAAAATTCGAATCTTTGCAACTAGGATCACAAAATTAAATGATCAAACAGGTAAGCCTGTTAGTGAAGTAAGGGGCCTCTCAACATTAGGGAGTAGTAGGGACTGTGGAAAAATGGAAAATCACATAATTCATTTAATGGGGACTACTTTCCTCTCAGTCTAGAGAATGATTGCCAGAAATTTAGGACCTATCTTTTCATTTTTTTTCAATAAAAATTAGAGATGAGGTTGTATTGACAAATTTCTTAAATACTACATGGGAAAGGTAAAGTGACCTGATTGCTTGAATTCAACCTGAGAGTCACTAGTTTGCAAACTTTGCTTTAGAGAAAGAAACAGATTGCTCAAAGCTACCAGTATACACAAATTCCTACCATTCAGAAGACACTTGTTTTGCTGTTATATTAAAATGGTGTAAGTTAGTTCCTCTTTACATTGCTTTTATGATTATTGTTAATGTAAATTGGCAGCATTCATAAATGAGAAAGCTGTTAGCAAAACCTCTTGTGTGTGTAACTCACAACCCTGAATTTCCCCCCACTGCTATTCTCATTTAAAGTAAATTCTTGTTCTTGCAGAATTAGATCATGGGAGCAAAAGGTAGTTTGATAACTAGCATTGGAGAAATATTCTTTTTGCTGGTGGTTTTCATTTAATATGCATTTGTAGTGGGCAAGAACTTGTGTGACCCTTTTTTCAAACACCTATGTGGCATACCAGTAAATATTATTGGATTGTAAAGTGTACAAATTTCCCTAAAAAGGTTAGAAATTACCCTTCCCTAAGCACATCTTTCTATTCCCATTGGCACAAGATAAAAGAGGAAGTACACACCGAAAGCAGTGGTTGAAAATGGCAACAGCAAAAATCACAGAAGAATCAGTGACTGATAATACACTAATATATATTACAAATATTTTCCCTGTTGTGTTACACAGATAGAGCTTTTAACCTTGGGTCAGATCGTCAGCCACTCTGTGTTAACATTGCATGCTAGAATGGAAGTACAGAAATAATTAGCTAGACTTTTTTTTTTTATTGTTCTTTGCTTTTTTTTTTTTTTTTAAAGAAAACTGTCAGAAAAGCATAAAGTATGTTAAACAAATGACGTTTTTACGGGCCACTAAATAGTGAATATTTGTTAACTTTGCCCTATCTCAAAAATTTTTTGAGAAATGAAGCACATCAGACAGAGTAGTAGTTCCCTTCATTCCCAAGACCACTATGCTGATAAAACTATATTTATCCTCCCAATGTGCCTTTTCAGAATTGTGTTCGATACTTAAATATGAAAAAGTATTTATTGCAATATACATTATTATAGTCTATTAAGGCTGTCGTTTTTTATATGTTGAATTGTTAGCAAATGCATGTGTACCAGTCTGCCACCTGATTTTCTTATTTAACATTGTTTTCGATATTTATCTGTATCAACTACATCTTCGTATGAATGGATCTAGTACATGGCTTTATTGAATAAATAAGCCAGAATCTGTTACTCTTCTTCTGATAGCTGTAGCCACTGTTTCCCACAGCGGTGCGCCGGGACTTGACCCTCTAGGCACCGTGTGCTATTTTCATGGCAGTGATCCCTGGTGGCGGAGTTCCTGAGTCATCCAGCTCTGCACTGTTCACTCTGTTTCAGTATTTCCAAAATGGTTTCAGCATGACTGCCATTATAGCCTCCCTTTCTGCAATACTGGAACTAAATTTGTAAATCAAATATGCCCGTTATGCATTCTAGAATTTTGAGGGTTTTGCATTGCAGAAGTTGACCCTTTCCCCACCAAATATCCTGTGTCTTTCTTTGCAGATACTTTTCCTACCTCAAAAGGGTCATTTGCTCAAGGCTTTTAGAAAGGACAATACAGGTAATTCAAAGCTCAGTGCTGTGAAGCTCTCCACAGATGCTGAAGCACAAGTTCAATCCCCGGCCCAGGAGGTGACCCACATGGTGCGGCAGACCTTTCCTGACCCACCCACTGCTCCCCTCAGCAGTGTACTTCATTGATCTGCCTGTTCTGCTCCCCACTCTGTCTCTGGTGAATCCTCTCACCCCCCTGCACCACTGGCCTGTATCCTTACTTCTTATGTGCATAAATGAATCTTTAAAAAAAAATGGGGTGGGGGGGAACAACACAAATATTATAACTTGCTCATGTTAGCTCCAGATAAAAAAAGCATACAGTGTCAGCCAATCTTTGCTTATATTCAAGGGTTCTCTCAGAACAACTGTTAATGTACATTTCACTCTCTTCGCACTCACTATTTGAATGGATAGGATTTCTGATCTCTTTGACATTTTTCATTAGTCCTGAAGGGATTGTCTAAACACTCTGTGCCCGATTTTCAATATTTTTCTGCTTTTTTACACCCTTCGTTTAAAGGTAATGGAAACAAAATAACTTGGGGTCTTGACCTTACTTCATCTTCTCAAATTCCTTAAGTATTTTAGACTTATTAGGAAGCTCACTTAAAATTCCATTTTCGTGTTAGACAAATGTGGATTTTAATGCAGCCACCAATAGCAGCTTCCTGAACTTGAAAATGTTGCTGCTGATGTAGATGGAAACTTGGAGTATTTCCTGCTGTTGATGGGTTGAAGCCCAGCGCCCTTACTCAGTTATTTGGAGAATTTACTCCCTCCTTTTCTTTTCCATTTGTTTTTTAAAATATCCATTCATTTAATACTGATTTGCATCCACTCCATAATAAAGTGTAGGATTCCCCCCTTCATGGGACATCCACTATCAAAAAGAGGTCATTCATTCAAGGCTTAAATGGGAACCAGGTTGTAAGGCCCTCCCTGGCGGCACAACAGGTTAAAAGCACAGCACTATGAAGCTATCTGCAGCCGCTTCAGCAAGAGTTCGATCCCTGGCCCGGCCCAGGAGGTAAGATCCACATGGCGCAACAGATCTCTCTTGCTGCTCCCCTCAGCAGTGTGTTTTAGTTAATTTGCCTGTTCTGTTCCCCACTCTGTCTCTGGTGAATCCTCTCATTGCTCCTGCACCTCTGGCCTGTACCCCAGTTCTGTATGCATAAAGAAATCTTATATATGAAGAACCAAATCGACCTCCTTTTGCAGAGTTATAATAGATCTCAAATTAGTACCTGGAGCTGTCCTGAGAAGTCATCTTTAATTCCTACTCAGCATTCTCATTTCCATATCTTGTCTTTCCCAAATGTAGTCGCCTGTCTTGATGGATGAATTCAAATAGACACCAGTGTGTTTGGGCCAATTTGTCTTTTCAATTTTACCAGAACTTCTCTGTTTTTTAGACATTGGTTTACAGCATTCAGAGGTACAGGGTCACACCTCTGTAGACTTGTCAGCACCCCCAGTCCCCACAAGACACCCATAGGCCATTGTATCCATTTGGTTTGGTTTTACCCAACCCTTTCTTTTGTTTCATTATTTTCTGCATGTAAGTGAAATTATCCAATATTTTTCTTTCATCTTCTGACTTTTTTATTTAGCAAAAGTCCCTCCAGTTCCATTAGTGTTGCTAAAATGCAAGAGTTGATCTTTTTTTTAATAGCTGCATGTTTTTATTCCATTGGGAATATATACCACATCTTAATCCACTCATCTGGGGTTCGGCACTTAGGCTGAAACCCTGGCTTAAGTGTTAGGTTTCAGTAGTACAGACCAGAACCAGCTCCGATTGCCTGGAGAGAGATGCAGAAGGCAGACATTTTTGTTCTCCACAGTTATGCTGGTAGGATGATATGACTGCCACGTTAGTGTGATGAAATTCCTTGAGGAGACCCCTCATGCTGTGAATTTAGGTTATCATGACGACATAAATGAAACATTTATTTTGGAGGGTGGGAGAGTTGGGTGAAACAGATTATCAGATTTGTGGTTCAGAGTCACCGGCTACTGTGAAGAGGCTAGGTTGAAGGAAGTTGTGGGGAGAACAGTTACGAGACTGCTGAGTACTTCAGGGGAGAAAGCAGGCTATGTGGGCTAGGATGGTCACAGGAGAGGGAGTGGCGCATGCCAGGAACAATAAGTAAGAGGGTTAAGTGAGGACCGAGGAAGAGAATAGTATCGATGTGGAGAGGGTTTCCTCCACTCTGAACTCCATTATGGGAGCTAATAGAGTCTTAGAATGTTCTCATGGTCTCAGATGGAATTGTGTATGCTATTGGTCGTTACTAGACTCATGGAAGCCTGACCTCATGTGATGTTTGTGTGATATTTGGGGAAAGTGTCTACTTTTCCTAAGGCCAGTAGTGGTTTCAGCAAGGCAGGCAAAATGCAGGCAAACATTACACATCCCTCTGGTTGCCATATACTTTGTTAAGTTATTGCTTGATAACCAGAGTGTAGGACACACTTTTTATCCTCATTTTCAAGTGTGAGGGAGAAGGACAGGGTAGGGAGCTGGTCATTGACCTTTTTTACCCCCTTATAGGTATTAGTGACACTTTAGGAACTGATGACTTCATTCAGTGTCAGGAAGGCTGTCAACAGTGGACTCAGGGGCAAGCCTTAGAATCTTTGAACCGGTTTCCAAAAACAAAACCATATCAACAGAATAATACAGGGTAATATAAGCTGAGTCGGGGTCTGTCACTTGACTACCCAAGTAGCAGGTTTCTCCACCACACGCGATGTCTCCATTCTCTGCCATCATCCCAAGCCAGGAGTTTAAAGAAGCCATTACTGGTAAATACAATATAATCCAGGAAGCCCTTCGTTCTTCTCAGGCTCCATTGATTACCAGCCATAATCACTCTGACCTGTCAGCCAGTCACAGTCTCTTGAACAGTTGTCTTTGGTAGATTGATATGTTTTTTATTCGACGGGGTTAGAGGATTGGGGGAAGGTGGAGAGCCATGAGCTTTCAAAATATACAAAAAAAAAAAACCAAAAAAACCCATACACCAGAAGTCCATGTGGTTTTTAATGGCTGGTGATACTAAAAAGAAACTGTCATTCCTGCTCCCTTTGGCCCTCTTAATAGAAATCTGAGCTGAATTAATATAAATGATCATATACTTTTAGGGCCCCAGTGTAACCAGTGGGGTGCTCTGTATGACATACTCTCCAGGTCTCTTTGGGAGGGCCAGTCAACTAGGTGTGATTTCTCAGGGTTTCTTAAAGAATCCCTCCACAACCCACCAGGGTCCCACAGCCGATTTCATTTGAAAAGATCCAGTCTTACAGTGGCCATTCTGAGAGCTGCTTCCCTGCCTCCACCAGCTTTCAAGATGCCCCAAGGCCTGGGGATGACCTTAAGTAATTACACAGTCTAAGTGACCCCCTGACCGACTGATCTTCTAGATACCAGTGCCCCCCCCCCGCCTCCCCCTTCCCCACACTCTGCCCCCCAACACACAGAGGCTGCTGGAGTTTCTGGAAGCAGGATCTGTTGGCCTCTGTGTGTTATCAGGCCAGCTAGTTATTTTGCATAAGACTTTTTCTTATTGTCTATTTTGATCATTTCATGTCCTGGAATGCTACCTTGAAAGAGAATCTCCTTGCAGAGACCTGAGGCCATCTTTGTGAGACCACCCTAAGTTAGGGCACTTAAAATTCTGAGGAACCAGTCCTTGATGTTCTCCCCTTTTTCGAGGGCCTGTCTTCTGTGACCCTCCTCTCCTAATAGTTTCAGGCCTTGACAGCTGACGTCCTATGCCCTCTGAGAGGTGAGAGATCATTTATCCATCTGAATTAGATTCTGTGCCAGGCTCGCACTCCAGCTGCCCCCTGCTAAGTGGCACCCAGTCTGTGGAAGAGCCAGTTCCTGCCTCCCCTAATGCCTTTGAGTAGTTCAGTGTCTGAAACTAGGGGCCTCTTCTGTGGACGTTCCAACTGCATCCATGTGGCCTCTCCCTTCAGCTTGCTTTTGTTTATCCAGCAGCTCATTACTTAAGAGTAGCCTGTCAAAATCGGTTAAATATTCTTTGGGAAACATGGTCACTCACATCCTTGAGATACCGCAAGTATGTTTAATCCAGAGAAGATTGGCTTGATAAGAAAAACGTGATCGACTTGCATCACCAAACCATATTTTCCTGTTATTCCAGTTGAGTTTCCACAAGCATCAGTAAGCGCCAGCAAACCTAAGGCCATCAATTTTTGCAGCAGACACATAAAGACACTGAGGGAAGCCGGGAAAATGATTACTGATGATTCGTTCTAACTACTTGACCTTCTGACCTCTTCTCTAGATATATGACCAAGATGGGACCTTACAGCACTTTATTGATGGTGGGGAACCTAGTAAGTCGAGCTGGATGAGGTATATCCGGTGTGCAAGGCACTGCGGAGAACAGAATCTAACAGTAGTTCAGTACAGGTAAAGTATATCTTGATTTACCACTTACAGAGCTGAAGCCCTTTAGCTTGTGTATGCAAATCCAGGCTTGCCGCTAGGTTTGAAAAAAATCCTGCACAACTTTGCAAGGACTGGCAGAATTTCTTTTCTTTTCTTTTCTTTTCTGTTTTTGCTAGGTTTCAAAAACCTTACTTCTTGCAATAGTGGTTTTATGAGAATTCAGGAATCCAGTGCTCATAGACGGCCTCTTTCACTCAGCACACTTGCTAAAGTAACTCCCACCTCATTGCCTGAATTTCCAAAACGACCTGAAAAAGCCCAGCCAGCCCAGGGGCTGGGGTGTGTGTGTGGGTGGGGGGGCACTCCCCTCAGCGGCCCAGTGCATACACATCAATAGGAATTCAGAGAATCAGCTCTGGCTCCCTAACCTGCAGTCACCTCCTGCTAGCTCCCCGGGGAAGAGCTCCATTTGCACACAGGCACCGGAAACTAGAACTGGCAACCTCCCCCAAGCTCCATGGCAGTGAGGGAGCCAGAGTTACCTCTCCTGATCTTTCGAAAGGTGCCAGACACTTGGCTCTGGCTTTTGGTCAAACGAGAATGTTTCAGATGATGAGGTGCTTCCAGAGCATAGAGGAGCCCCAGTTTCTCGACATATTTGGGTAACACCCAAAGGGTAAGGAAGCCAGCCTCATGACCTGAAGTTCCCTCGGGCAGTCCCCGGAGAGCTGAGAAGCGAGGTGACTCTCAAACCCTCAGAGGCTCAGCCATTTCTGCCATGCACCTGTTGGCTGAGCCTCTTCCATTTTGGGCCGAAAAAGGCTGGAGCTGAGACGAGAGGGCAAGAGCAAATCACACAGGGAAAAAAGCCCCACCACAAAGCCTTCTTTTCTCAGAATCCCTCGAAAACATGTGCCATATAAATATATGACCTCAGTTATAAACAGCTATGTTCCCTTTCGAATCAGAAGCAACTGTTTAGCTTTATTAGGCTCCCCAGACACATCAAAGCCCTGGGCTCAGCCCCTTGGAGTCCTGCCTGCGGCTATTTATTTTCTCTCTTTCTCTCTCTCTTTTTTTGGTTTTTAAAAATGAAGCCTTAAAGCACACACACACACACACACACACACACACACACACACAACTGAAGCTTTATTCCTCTAAGAGGTTAAGGGCTGCACAAATCTGGCTCACTCTCCAAAGGTCTGCAATTCAAAGGCGCACACTGGGACCACTGGTGAGTCACTGCCTTGGTTTCCTCTGCAGCTACATTTCATTAAGCAATGGTTTGAGTGAAATGGTGCACAGCAGCGCTGGGTGACTCGGCCACGGACCAGCTTCGCTCACCTCTCTGGTGGCTGCAGGTCTGCCATGAAGTTGTTATGAAACGCTGAGCTAGAAAATTAGTCAAGATAGTGCCAGCCCATTCAGCAAGACATAGCCCGGCAGGTTCTGTCCAGGGTCCCCAGGGAACTCCAGAGGCGAATTCTGCATTTGGGCATAAAGGAGGCGCCCCTGGGAGGGAGGTGGGTAGGAGCAAATCACTACCTATCTGTCAATATTAAGTGGGTTTTATAGCTCCCCTTTCATGAGGGCTCTTAAACCTCCAGTTCTCTCCGCGATCTGTTTTCGATTACTTCAGATCTTTATAAAGCGCACTACAAAAACACAATTTCAAAAAACTGGCATCCATCACCAGTGACCACGTCCAAGAGTAAGAAAATAGAAAAGTTGGACCCCGAAGAGCCAGTCTAATTTTTATTGTACATGAATGTCCTCTTCACAAAAAGTCAGCTGGTTTAGATTCATTCTGTTATGATTTGTAATATCTAAATGGAATTTTCTTCAAAGCGCTCTTGATTGATTGACCCTCAGCTGAACGTTTTGTTTTTATTTTGAGGCTGACAATAATGTTTGTTGGCATGCGCTCTGCTTCCACGGCGTGGGGACGCCATGAAGCTATCTTTATGAGTCATCCAACCACAATACTCAATACATGTCAGCAAGGGAAATATTATCTGAAAAGGGAAAAATCCCTTTGATGTGCTTCAACATGCAGAGATTTCTGCGAGTGTTGGAAGGGTTGCCCGCTCGTACGCTTACACATTTTTCTCCCCCTTTCGGCCTGCTCCGGGCTGCCGAAGACCACCCATTGCTGAAAACAGTTCTGCTCTTTCAGCGGCAAAGCGTGTCACTTGGGTTTAGCACATTCATTTGCTGGGCGCTGTGTTTATATGAAGGGAAGCCAAACCGAGAGATGAAATGTTACAAGGGTGAAGTACAAAGTAGACTCAATTTTTCTCAACTTAGGAGATGCCAGTGATTTATAGCTCGGCTCCAATTTTGATTTTTTTATGTAGCAGTGGAAAGAATTAATAAAATGCACCGTTCTCAGAGATGCAGAGGGAGGCAGGGTGGTGAGGTCTGGACAACTGGCTGGAGTTTTTGTCAGATATTCATAGAATGTTGGGAAAAACATTCTGCTTAGCTAGCAGTGCCCTCGTGAGACAGAATGGCAGCAGCAAGTGAAGGAAAATAACAAGATAAATGAAATTTTTGCAGCTGCAAGTAAAATATTGAGAATCTGCACTTTTTTATTGATCTTTATGATCCTATTGCCAAGAGCCACTTTGTGGTGACAAAATATGTTGACAAGTGCATATCTCACCACCGTGAAAAATGTGGTGAAGGATTCGCCTTGTGTCTGCAGTGTTATACAAGGAACAAATTGCCTGCTACAGCCAATTCCTCACAGAAAGGCAACATTTAAGGCCCACCAACCCTAAACACTTTTATCTTGAACTTGAGGCTAATACTTGTCGCAATTCTTCATTGAGGAAACAGGTCGGTGGCGGTTTCCTCATTTTTTTTTAATCTGTAGATGTTTCTTTACAGTGCCAAAGCTGTTATAAAAAATGTTTATTTCTTGCTACCTTCGCTCTATCATTTCAGAGTGTAATCTTTCAGCCAGGGTAAAGTGCTCCTCTTGTGTTTATTGAATTTCTATCCATCTCACAGAAGAGGAATTTTCTCTTTGCTTGTATCAAACTTGAGAGGAAAGGTGATGAGGAAGATTTTTATTTCTCTTGGTGCTTATAGCACAAAACTGCTTAGTTTTATTACAAATTTGGGAACACCCACTGCCAAGTTTCCAGAATGCACGTAATGCTTTCCCTTCAAATACGAAATCAATAGCATTAATTTATATTTGAGGCTGAGGCAACCGTGTCTGCAATTTGCCAAGAGAGAGAATTTTCTCATTAGTGGAAGATGGAATTTTCTTTCTTCCTTCCTTTTTCCTTTTTTTTTTTTTAAATCAACTCTTCCTTCCTGTTGCCTCCTGGGCCAAATATCTGTCTTCAGCCAAGATGTTCTGTGAAGGGAAACTGGAAATAAAGTGTACACTGTTTATCATATTGGGTTACAGGCTCCTCATTGGTGGTCGGGAACCATAAGGTGGGTGCAGATTTTATTACAAACAGGATATGTTCAAGTGGAGCTGGGCAGAACTTTTGGGGTGGGGAGGGTAATAAAAAATGTGGATGGGGGCACATGAGTCCTACCGATGACTAAGCCGGGTTTTCTTTTGTTTTGAATAGGTCGAATATATTCTACCGAGCCTGTCTAGATATTCCCAGGGGCAGCGAGCTTCTGGTGTGGTACAATGACAGCTATACGTCTTTCTTTGGGATCCCCTTACAATGCATTGCCCAGGATGAAAACTGTAAGAATTTCTTTTAGCTCTGACTTCACAAAATACCTATTTTATAGCTAACTATTTTTTTTAAAGATTTATGTATTTATGCACACAGAACTGGGGTACAGACCATAGGCACAGGGGTGGTGAGAGGACTCACCAGAGACAGAGCGGGGAGCAGAACAGGCAGATCGATGAAGTACACTGCTGAGGGGAGCAGCGGGTGGGTCAGGAGAGGTCTGCCGTGCCGTGTGGGTCACCTCCGGGGCAGGCGGGGATCAAACTTATGCTGAAGTGGCTTTAGCTTTTTAGTGCTGTGCTTTAACCGGCTGTGGGCCCACCAGGGAGAGCCCACAGCTAACTATTTTTAAGCTTGTTGGAAATTCCTGACTGGCCATGCACCCTGCTGCTGATGGACGTAACATGTGCTCAAGTCTGTCCCGGCATTTTCTTCTCTTCTATGTCTGTTGCTTTTCTGTGGGACTGCTTGCCTTGTACAGGACAACCCTTCTTTGCCTGTTTACAACTTCAGAACCTTTGTCATGGTTTGAAATTATCTCTGGCAGCCACGTCAGGAGGCTGGGTTTTACTGAGCATCTATTATGGGGTCTGACTCTGTGTTTACCACCTTGTGGGGTCAGAGCAGTTGGGACTTTGCTCTGAAGGGGTACACAGTTTTGCTGGAGTCATATTGAATGCAAAAATGAAGTAAGAAGAAGCAGAGGCCTTTAATCGGGAAGGCTTCCCTCAGTAGTTCTTGGAATGAAAAATGGTAGCAACATCTGTAGACATGATGGAGGAATTTGTGTCTGAGTTTCTTAGTCCAAAATGAATCTTGTCATTTTCTTCTATATTCACTAGCATCGCAAGCCCTATCTTTAAAAAATTAACTACTAGGCATATGCAGTTTTGCAGTGATTTTTACTTGCATTTGACTGATTCATCAAGTTTTTGGAAAGATATACTACAAGGTGATTTCCAGTATTTATAATGAAATTGGGTCATTCTCATGAGCTTCAGTGGAAACACAGGTTTCTGGGCTACTGTTTTTTTTCTGTCATTCAGTTGACTAGTCTGATGGTTTTGCTATTATGCAGCAGAAAGAGAAACAAAACAGGTCTGTTTAAGAAACTTTATTTAGAAAAAAAGTAGTATTTTATTTTTTTCCTTGTCTCTTTTCTCCTCTCCCCCTTTTGTCTCTCCTGTTCTATACATCTACACATACCTATGAACTTCGGTATAAATATTGATACTACCCCTGATCAAAATCTGGTGATTGGCTATTTCTCTCCATACTATCTTTATGGTTTTATTAAAAAAACAATCTTCAAAAAGCATATTACTATCAACTTTCCTTTTCTACTTTCCCTAGCCCCAAACCAGTCTCAAGTCAAAAAATGAATCCTTAGACCTACAATACATCCTTCTTGCTTCCCAGATTTCTATTGCAGAAAAGTTCCTTTTCTGCAGTAACATTTCTCTGGGGGAAGGGTTGGTTTTCATGGGAGGACATGTCATGTTGGACATGAACGTGGGTAGGTTGTCAGAAGCAGATGGACATGGTGGCCAGTCTGTTCCCCCTTCCAGAGTGGTTGCAGGTCCTGCCTCATCTGAAAACAGATCAAGATGCGTGTACTGAGAAGTATCTAGCTCTCTCTGCTGCCATGAGCCTGTGTGTGCTTTAGAACCTTGACATAACCTTTAAGAGTATGGAGGTCTATAAATCCTGTAAGACCTCTGTTTCCTTCTTGAATGCAGTTTACTACAGATTCTAAAGATGGAGAACATATCAGAGCCTCTCATTCTGAGGTACACAGTACAAAACCCAGATATTCATGCAGCTATTCCTAAGATACTTACCAGACACTGTGGCTGCTGCCATTGCTTTGTGCTCCAAATACAGCCGTAAAGAAAACAGATGAGAAAGCCTACTGGAGCTTACATTCTAGTGGAAGAAGATAGATTATTACCAAATAAATGAGTAAATGAATAGTTTGGCAGGTGCTGAGAAGGATCAGTGCAGGGATGAGATAGCAGAAAAGGGCTAAGAGTATCGGGAGTTGGCTGAGTTTCCAACAGGTGAAGGGACAGGCCATGAGTGCTTGGAAGAAGAATGTTTCAGGCAGCAGGACCAAAAGTGTAAAGGCCCCAATTTGGAATATTCCTGGTGTGCTGAAAGAGCACCCTGAGGTGCAGTGGATGCTGTGGAGGAACTGAGTTGGGGAGATATTAACTCCCCAGATATTCAGGAGCATAGGGGCTAGGGAGACAGACATGTGGTAGAGCAGAGGAGGTTTCATTCTGTGTGGGCACAGTGATGTGGTTTTTGCAGAGTTTTGAACAAAAGAATGATATGATCTGAGAGGTTGTATAGGATGACTCTGGCTGCTGAGTGGAGATTAGGCATCCAGCAGATAGAGGCTCTTGCAGGCATTTTGGGGACAGATGACAGTGGTTTGGACCTACGTACGAATAATGACAGTTGTGAGAGGTGGGTGAATTCTGGATGTGATTTGAAAGTGGAAGCCAACATCATTTCTTGACACATTGGTTGCTGGGTAAGAGAGAAAGGAGTTGAGAAAACTCCAAGGCTTCAGTCTGAGGACCTGAAAGGATGGAATGGCCATTTACTGAGTTAGAAGTTGGAAATGGAAACCATGGAGAGACTCGAGAACACATTTCTGACATTTGATGTGGGGTGGAAGTAATGTGTCCTCAACGTTGCTTCCTCTGCATGGTAAGAGGGATATACAGATTGGGTCACAGGATTTAGGCATGTCGTGTGCCCTTCACAGCTACCTCTTAATGGGTCTCTTTGGCTATTCCATCTCATCTTCTGATTCAGAGCCATAATGTCATCAAAAAAGGTACTTTCTAGAAAGAACAATATGCTTTCTGAAAGTCCTTTATCCTGGAGGCCAAATTGTGTGAAGCATTCTTAGGGTTGTTGCTTGGAGTATGTGATATATCCCACTGGAAAGGCCCTTAGCAACTGAAATCCTCAGGAGAAAATTTGCAAAACCACAGCAGCTTGAAGTATTATGGGTCTCCGTGATTAATGAAACAGATCTTTTGGGTTGAGTTTAGGCCTCTAAGTAAGGGTTGAGGGAAGTCTAAAGAGAATGAAGCCATTGAAATGCTCAACAGTGACAATCACCTAGCTCCCTCAGGGTGTTATAGGAATTTTATTTCAGTTCCTGTCTCAAAGTTGTGTATCTGTCAGGTGATTGGCCACACCCGAGGCCAGTAGAAAGCTTCATCAGATAGTGTGAGGGAGATAGATGACTGTGATTCTAACTCTCGGATGGATTCTCATTCTATATGATTCACAGAGAGACCAGGGATGATGCTTTATAATGAGGTTGCTTATTCTGTGCAAAGAAAATACTCTGTGTGATTTAAAGGCACAAGTGTGTGAAAGGGCATAGACAGATAATTTAATAGATAGCTTTCCACAGCCCTGAGTAATTTAAATCATTGCACCTGGATGAGCAATTCTAGGACCAGTTTTATCCTACTGTGCTTGCCTCAAAATAAATTAGGTACCTTCAAAAGAAGCTTCATGAGATCAAAGACTTATTTGACGAAATGCCTTCACAGAGCCTCCTTCTGGTGCTGTGCACACAATTAATAAATGCTCACTGGCTATATATTGGGGATTTTATTGCCATTATTTGGAAAGACGAATTATTTCAGCGATACTTTTCGTTGTTAATGAAATGAACATGTGGACCCAAATAGTCCAAGAAAACATGATTTACGTAGTGAATAATAGTCATTTAGCACTTTCATATATTAAAAATATCACTTCTTCCCATGGTTCTTTCGACATTAAAGAAAGAGTGACTGAGTGCATGTGGAGAGTTCAGGCTTCGGTATCTGCCCCCCGACACCCCCCGCACTGTCTGCTGCTGGGGAGCCGTGGGGTACACTCGTCTGGACAAGCCACTGAAAACCTCCTGGCCTCACAAAGAAGTCAGCATTTCGCACCGGCATTTGGGTTCTGGAAGCAATGCCTGTGTTATTTTCTTTTAGGAAACCGTAGCTACAAGTGTAATAAAACTGTGGAGGGAGAGCCCTTCTGTCCACCGAGGCCCTCCAGAGAGCCTGAAGGAGGGTCTGTGTGGACAGATCACATCCGCACAGAGGAATGAGGTTCCCCAAAGCTTCCAGTGGGGGATTAGCTCCTGCAGAGTGTAAAGACCAGAGTGTATTCATATTCATTTCAGAGGAAATTAAAAAAAAACCTGGGAATAAATGTTAAACAAGTCTTCCTGCTGCTTTTTCTGTCTTGGCGTATTAAAGCTGAGGTAGCAGAATGTGAAACTTGATGGCAGTGCAGGGGTCGCTGCCTCCCCTAGCACTGCCTCTTTCTTTTGAGTTTAAGGAGCAAGAAATAAAAAGGGGCACTTCTACAAAGTGCCCCTCACCTTACCACCTCACCAATGAGGAGAAAGTGGGGAAATGATGGCTAGTTTCAGTTCAGCAGAACAACTGTGTTCTAAGCCCAGTGGGAACCCTGACGGGTCGTGTAGACGCTCAGGCCCTATCCTCAAGGAACCCTGTAGAAGGAGGCACAGTACAGAATACAAAGAGTGGTTGTCGGGGGAAAGTGTCTGTAGCACTGAGCTTGAGCAGGGGAGGCTGGGGCTGAGTGTTAATGCAGCTGGGAGCCCCCTTCTGTACAGTGGGAAGCACGGATCAGACTCCTGACAGAAATCCAGAAGTTACTAGCTTGTCCCTGCATAAGGACTAGAAAAATACAACAGTGAAGTTAACAGGCCATTGGAGTATGCATCTTGGGATCTTGTGAAAGCACTCAGAAACGAGACACAGCCATGGGACGGCATACGCTCAACACAGCCCAGTCTACTACATACGGAAAACCTGGGCCAAGAATCTCTTACAAATGGGTCAAGAACTGAAGGAATCTATAGCATCCTGTAAGAAGCAGTGCAGAAGTCACCATGCAGGTGTGCCTCGGCATATACACAGGGTTGCAGCAGAAGACAGCTCCCACTCGAGGCAGTTCATGGAGAGAAACGACCCCGGCCCAGGGAAACTGCTGTCCTGAGAGATCTGACCTCTTGTCTGCTCCCGGGATCCCAGCCTTGCTGCAGCACGGAGACACACATTCCTCCAGTTTGTCCAGGCTGATGGCTCAGATGACATCTCTGCGGAAACTTCTTCCAGCTTTAGAGGACCACTTTGCCACTGCACCCTCCCCATATAATAGCCAGCCCTGTCCAGTGACTACACAGCACTGGGTGTTGAGGACCCAGTCCCGTGTCTGAAAACAGAACAACTCTGAAGGACCTGCCCAGCTCCAGAGCTCACTCTGCTGCTTCACTCCCCAACAGGTCTCCCTCCTGGGAGCACTCCCTGGTTAAAACCCCTGCCACTGCCAAGATGTCTAAAATGTTCCTGTTAGGCTATTTACCTCTACAAACTTCCTCCCCCAAATACTGCCTAGCAAAGAGGAAAGAGCTCAAGATAAGTTGCAATAGAAGAAGAGAGGACAATATATAGGGCCAATACCTCCCAAACTGTTAAGGTCACCCCAAAACAGACAGGTCTGTCACAACAGAAAGGAAACTAAGTAAACATGACAACTAAGTGAAATGTGGGGTGGGATCCTAGGACAGAAAAGGACATTAGGTAAAAATTAGGGGAATCTGAAGAAATGACCAACTTTAGTTAATAGCAGTGTATTGATAGTACCTCACAAACTGTACAGACAATGCTGAATGTACAGTGTTAATAACAAGCACTGGGTTAGGTAGAGGGCACATGGGAACTCTCTCTACTGACCAGTTTTCCTATAAATCTAAGTCTGTCCTTAGAAATAAAATCCATTCTCTATGGTGATGGCACAGGGGTGATTTGGTGATGGGAAGCCCACGGGGATTACAACTGAGATGGAAAAAGACACAAAATGATGTAAAAATAAACTATTATTAAAAACAAACAAACAAACAAACAAACCCTGCCACTGTACAGGTTCACAATACAGCTGTTCACTTCAGAGTATGTGCCAGGGGCTTCGGAGGCTACTTCAGGCTTCTCTGCTGAGCCCAGCTCCCCACGCTCCAGCTTTCTACTCATCCTCACTTGTGTGTCTCTCAGGCACTTCACATTCAATAGTTGAACGTAAACTATTCCATGAATAACCATAAATTTCCTCTCCCCCAGGTCAGGAATCGTCACTCCCATTTGTCCAGCTGCTCTTAGAAACTTCAACCCTTTGCTCTCAATCACCCATCTATCCATTCGACTATCAAGTAACGCTGCGTGTTATTCTTACAAATGCATTTCTTTTCCTTGGGTAGCCTGACCCTCCGCTTTGGCCCAAACCATTGCAGGAAGCTCCTGCATGTCACATTTCCCCTTATTTAGGAGCTTATTTACTTGTTACACGAGTTCATTTCCCTAGGTAAAAATCCATAGAGGACATTCAGTTCTCCTAAATAGCAGTCAGTTGACAGATTATAGGGATCTTTCCAGACACATGTTTTGCCCATTCAAGCACAGTTCTTTCTCTCGGGGGCCGTAGTCTCCTGCTTTCAGTTCCTGAGTTCCATCCCATCTCAGTGGAACACACAGACTTTGTGGCAAAGCCTGCAATGTTTGACCTTCTGCTTTGCCTTTTCTTGCCTTCACCCCTGTCGAATGACTGTACCCGTCAGGGCTCACATTCAAGCTCACTGCCTCAGGCAGGCCATCTCTGGTACCCCAAGTTTATCCCTGCTGCATGCTTTCCTGGCCGCCTTTCTTCTCCTTCCACATAGCACTCACCCCACTTACAGCCACTGCATGTTGACAACTCTAAAATTCATGTTTGTCACATTTGAATTTTTATGAATTTGAAGGATATCTTATAATTAATTTTGGCTGATAGTAGTACAACTTGCAATGGATGGAATTGTAGACTCAATGGAAACTGAGTAGAGATTCACCTTAAAATGTTTATTATTTGTCCCACTGTAGAGGGGAAGTGGCAAGATCTTGTTCAGGGGCTGTGGCTGTCTTGGTCAGCTTAGTCACTCACAGTAGGAGTTATGTAGTAGATGCTCAGTAAGAACTCGTGACCTGGTGAGTAGACAAGAGGATGTTTGAAGGACATGAATGTGTCTCTGTCCAATGTTCTAATTTCCTAGGGTCTGATGAGTGTCTGTTCTTCCTTGACTATCCTTTAAGATTTCCCCTGAGTCTTTATGTTACAGACTGAAGAGATTTTACTAGCTCATTGTGTCTCCATGTGAAAACCACATCCTCCTCGGTCGTTTTAATTAGTCAACTCTGGCCTTTTGCAGTTGTCTGAACTGTCTGGAGTGGGGACGAGATAGCATCTTCTGATTCATTTCTGTCCCTTCCTGTTTTTGTTAATAGCTTTGATTTCCTTGGTGAATGAAGCTGATATTTAGGAAGAATAATTTGTGCCTCTAAGTCCCGCTTTTAAACAGTACACTTTATAAATCTCTAGTGTTCTGTAAATGTGCGTGAGCTCTGCAGACAAGCTGGAGATGAAGTGGTTGCTTCCATGAAATTCACTCCTTCCTATAATTTTTCTTCTCTTTAAAGCACATGCTCATTTCATTCAGTAGGATTGAATTTATTCATCAGTTCAGTTTAAAAAAATTCTATATGCTGGTAGTAGAATTCAGAGTACAAGCGTTACTACCTGCATCTCGAACGCTTATGACATTTGTTAGGGGGTGTCCCAGAGCGGAGAATAATAAAGTAGAGAATAATTATATTTCGGCCATCCCTACTTTTATAGCTTTATGGCTATAATCATTAACTCAGTTCCCACATAACCCAAATTAGTATGAATTTTTCATTATTACCATTTTGACATTAATCATTAAACTTACAACAGCTCATTTGGTCACAGATTCTTTTGTTATTACACAGGTCATGTAACCTTAATGCTTTTCAGAAATTAATTTATTAGGTTACTTTCCAGGAGTATGCGTGAGAAATCAGAACCTATAAGCTAGACTTAGAGAGTATTAGTTGCATCAGCCTTCCTTCTCCAAAGGCATTATATTCTTCTTTCCAAGAACCAAGCTTCTGCCTGTTTTTTCCCCCTCTCATGCATTGTAGATAAGTCTTCATTCCCAAAACTTCCCACCCCGCCTTCCTACCTGTTTGTCTGGCATTTCCCAGCCCACAGGAGCTTAGCATTGGCTGAAAACTCGTGGCTTAGCCTCTGCTTTGTCTCTTCAGGGCTAGTTCTAAAAGAGCTGATCAAGATGAGCTCTGCCTTGATCTGACAAAGCTGCTGTTTTTATTTAAAAAGTACTAAAACGTGATAAAGTATACCTTCTTCTCTTTCAGTGTCTACTTAAAAAGTAACAGTCTATACAAAGGTTTTTTTTTTCAAAGTCTAAAATGTGTACTCCCAGTGCATACTGATTATGCATTTTTGCTCCAGAAGTTGAGCTTTGAGCTGCGCACATGTATCTGCATGTATGTGCAAGTGCTTCTGTATGACTTACATGCCCGTTATATGCGCCCTGTGTGATGTATTGACACTCACACAACTCTGTGCTAGCTCTAAAATGTCCTTTCTGGTTTTGAAACACAGCTCATCAGCAGATACCATGTGGTCAGGGAAAAAAAAAATGCCCAAGAATTTGGAAAACTAAACCTTCCAGCTTGACTGAATGTATGACCCTCAGCAAGTTATAGGATCTTGTCAGACTTCAGCTTTTTATTTATGCAAAGGTCACTTTCTCAGCCCTAATTGCACACCTTTACAAGCATTCAGGGAAGCTTGAAAAATGCAGATGCCCTACCAAGAGCTTCCGATTTAATTTATTTTAAAAATCTCCATGAATCTAATAGAGGGTCAGGGTAAAAAGAATTGCCAGCTCGACACATTCCAGTGCCCCTTTCCATGTCCGAGAGTCCCTGTATTTTCCCTTTTTGAGGCAGGGCAGGTTGTGCTGGTAGACGCTCAGGGCATCATCTGGTCCTGTGGTTCTACAGATGGCTCTGGGTCTCGTCAGTGGTAGCCTGGGACCTCCTGGCTGTCACCCCTCTGCCACTCACAATTGAGGGGGTTTGAGGGTCTGTGCTCAGCCGTGGCCTCTGGTGGGGAAGGAGGAGTGGCCCCAAGTCCCTGTTTCCTTCTTTGGGGCCCTGAACCAGTGGCCGGCAGCCCTGTTTGACTTCC
Organism: Condylura cristata; assembly: GCF_000260355.1. Classification (NCBI taxonomy): domain Eukaryota; kingdom Metazoa; phylum Chordata; class Mammalia; order Eulipotyphla; family Talpidae; genus Condylura; species Condylura cristata. The sequence goes on from NW_004567122.1 coordinate 17,331,086, forward strand.
CTTCTCCAGTCTTCTTGCCTCTCATCCTTTCCAAGTTTTTACTCTCTGATTTTCTTCTCAACCATCCTGTGACCTTTCATCTCTTGACCCTCTGTGACAACCCATAAACACATTTTACTGATACAGTAGTTCCGTAAACAATACCAGCAGTGAAGTATAAGCATATTAGGTTCTGATCACCTCTGAACCTCTGTGTTGACCAGTAAATCCAAGAGACAAGTGGTGTTAACACAGCAACAATGTGAAAGACAGAAGACCAGACCTCTAGTTTGTAGGTCCCCCTCCGCAGGAATGTTTCTTCTAGTTCTTTCTGTACCCCCCAAACCCCCCATTACCACTCCATTTAGGTCCATCATGCCATGTCTTCTCTTTGTGTACCAGTGAGAATGGTGGCTGTGTTGATCATGGACTCTGGATGAATACTTTCATTATCTTGTTTCAGCCTCATAAAAGGGCTTGAAAGATGACGAAACCAAAGCTCACAGAGCATCAAAGATGGTGTCCCGCGCATACAGTAATTGCTTAATAAATAGGCACTGAATGATGTCATCATCTGAGATAACTGTGCTTTCCTCCTTATGTCAACTTGTCCGCTCTCATGTTAATTCCAAGTCCAGGAAAACAAATGTTTAAAACGCTGATTTATAGGAACTTTTGAAAAGCATGTGTTTTTGTGCTTATTTTAAGGGCTCATAAAACTGATTTTCTAAAATACTGCTGTTCTCCTAGTAAACGTCCCTTCAACGGTAATGGAAGCCATGTGCAGACAGGACGCCTTGCAGCCCTTCAGCAAGAGCAACAAGCTCTCCCCTACCACCCCGCAGCGCTCCGTCGTTTTCCCACAGACTCCGTGCACCAGGAACTTCTCTCTCCTGGATAAGTCTGGGCCCATGGAGTCGGGATTTAACCAAATCAACGTGAAGAACCAGCGCGTCCTCGCGAGCCCGACGTCGACCAGCCAGCTGCACTCCGAGTTCAGTGACTGGCACCTTTGGAAATGTGGCCAGTGCTTTAAGACTTTCACCCAGAGGATCCTCCTACAAATGCACGTGTGCACGCAGAACCCTGACAGGTAAACCCTAGCCCACGACCCACATGGTGGCGCCCTTTCAGGCTGCACCCCACCACCGGCCCAGCCAGCTTCCCCTCACGGATGCCCACCACACCTCAGGACACACCCTGTGCCCCAGAAGGGCAGGCAGGAGTGTTAGGCTCTGCTTGATTTACTGTGCAGATGCTGCATGAGCAGTGTCTGCAGAGAGGAGTCTGTTCTTATTTCCCCAAACAGTTCCACCCCATTATGGTGGGAAGCAAAATAGAAAGAGCATTTATGGATATCATGGATGGGAAAATGAGGTCAGGGTAATTAGAATCCTCTCTGTCTTCTGAAGATAATATAGTTGGCCGCTCAGTTGCTGTCACCATCGTTTCAGGGTTCACCTCCAGTGTGCTGTGGCTATGAACTTAATTAAGTACTAAGAGGTAATGAATTGGAATTTTTTGCTTAGTACTATTTTTCTTCAGAGCATGCAAACCCATAAATCCTGCAAAGCTGTCAAAAGGAAATACCTACTCTGCTAGTGATGTGGAGGAAAACAGATGCCACTTATTCAATAAACTAATATCCACACAGAAGAAAAATGTTGACTAGATACCTCAGAGTCAAAGTTGGTTTGAAAGTTTGTCAATAAAGAATTTTATGGCCATGAACTGAGGATGAAATTTAGCTGAACAAGTGAATTAAAATTTCAGGTACTCTGACGAGTGGCACAGTAGATATAATGGAACTATTATTTATGAATCAAAGCTGGTTTATTCGACAATCTTGATAGCTGGGCGCGCAAAAGACAAAAATCAAATTAATTCAGTAAGAAAGGATTGTGTTTTATCTCTCCTTCACATCCTATGAAAATTTCATTAAACCCCAAATATCTAAGAATAGCCCTGAAAGTGCACTTTGAATATAAAAGCAGAAAATAATTTTTAGAAGGAAGACAGACGAGGTTATCGGGACTCCTGAGTTATTTTTTTAATTTGGACACTGAATACCCTCAAGCCATTTGCCTCCTGTCCCCAAACACCCTCGCAGCTCTCTCAACCAGTTACAGTTGTGTTTGAAGACCCAGCAGGCAAGGGGATAGAAGGTTGGTGAAGAGTAGTCAAATCTTTTCTAAACAGTAATAATAGTCCATTTTGGGATACACAGGCACATTCCTATGTTATCTATTTTTATGTGTCCCGGTCTACAGAACACTTGCTTAGCATCAAGCATTGTTAACACTAATTTTTTAAAAGATTTTTTGATGTCTACACATCTGGGGTATATGTAGGCCAGAGGTGCATGGTGGGGGGGAGGTGGGTGGTGAGAGGATTCACCAGTGACAGAGTGGGAAGCAGAACAGGCAGATGGACTGAACTACACAGCTGAGGTGAGCAGCGGCAATAGGGTGGTAGCATTGGGACTTAACCCCTGCGCCGCCAGGGAGGCCCGATTGCTAGAACTAATTAAAACTGACATGTTTCTGCATTAGAGCTGTTGAGGCAGTTCTATCCTTACTTTTACTTTCAGTAGGAAAGCCCCCTGGGGAAGGTATCCACAGACCACATTTGAGAAATGTTTTCTTCACTCAGAAAGGATTTTTTTTGAAAGCTTGCCTTGCTTGCAGTTATCTGTATACCTCAGTGTTTATATGTGTATATGCATATCTAGTCAAAGTTTTCAGATCATTTTAGTGCTTTTTTTTTTTTAAGATTATTTATGCATACAGAACTGGGGCACAGGCCGGTTGAGAGGCTTCGCCACTAGACAGAGTGGGGAACAGTACAGGCAGATTGACGAAGTACACTGCTGAGGGGAGCAGCGGGCAGGTCAGGAGAGGTCTGCCACGCCACGTAGGTCACTTTCAGGGTGGGGATCGAACTTGCACTGAAGCGGCTGTGGCCAGCTTGCAGTGCTGTGTCCTAACCTGTTGCTCCACCAGGGAGGGCCAGTGCTTTTTGAATATAAAAGATATGTCAATATTTTTTGATGAACTTTCTAAATTGAGTGAATTCATATGTACACAGCTATTACCTTCATGAGGTTCATTGCCCTAACTCACAGTGCAAGGTAAAATGAAACAAGAGTTGGCATTTTCTGGAACTCGAAGTTTAGCCCTGAGGAAGATCAGATTTCATGGGGAATGTAACACAAAACCATGGAATCATCTCATAGTAAATAGAAAGATGCCCAAATAGTTGGTTTTGCCTGACTCCAGTTTCACTTGGGGACCCCGTCAGTCTGTGCTATAATACCTGTGCTGTGCTGTAATAGTGTCACCATTGGTCATACCTGTGTGTCAGCTGTCAGGAAATTACCTGGCATGTTAGAAACCTGCATTTGCAAAACACTCATCCGCAAGAGATTGTTAGGTCAGTGTCGATTCTAAGCTAATTTCAAGACAAGCATCCAGGTGACCCAAGGCAGGGTCCTCCTGGGCAGGAGGACCAAGAGGCTAGAGTCCGACGTCCAGATGGGGTGTGGCCAGGTCTTTTCAGGTGAGGCAGAAGTTTGAGTACTTAATATCTAGGCAGACGGACAGAGCAGTGTGTGGCTCCTTATCCTGTGGGATCCTGCTTCTCCCTATCTTGTGCTTTGATGGTGAAGATTTCAGAGGTGGTCACCACCCTTTTGAATAGATTAAAATTTAGAATTATAATTTCAAAAATTTCTCCCTTTCGAGGCAATGCAGTAAAGTACATTGTTGTTTCTTAGCAGTGGTAGGAGCGTCTTGAATTACTCTGTCTCACCTGAATTGGTTATTGATGATGGGGGCAATAGAGGGGGGATCCCTGTCATTTTAGCCCCCTAATTGCACTCTAAATACACAGTTTGCTTTCAGCATATTCCTATGGAATGGCTCTTTGCTGTTCCAGAGCCTGAAGTATTTTCTTTGATCCAGCAAGCTTGGAAATAAAAGATACTCTTGGTAGTCTCTAACCACCTGGGTGAATTGCTAAATGGGAGAAATATACAGAGCTAAAATGGAATGACACATTTGTTCATGATGCTGCTAAATTTTGAACCTCTACTTTTACTATCCATATGGAGACTTAAAATTGCTGAATATTCATGTTTTCTTTAGTGATTGACTACATACATCAACTGGCTTTTGTCTGACAGTTTGTGCCCATTCACCTGTGTATAGCGAAGAAGTTTAGAACACACCAGTCACACCCATCTCCCTTCTATTTGAAAATCATACTTTTATTTTGATAAGAAATTTCTTGCTAGAACCAGAGGCAAGAAAGGAGCCACAAAAGACAGTCAGAGGTAAGCAGGTTAGAGTTTCAAACAGGTCCAAGTTTGAAGCAAGCCCCTGAATCTTAGGTCCAAAGGATTTTTCACGCAACAGACTGACTGTTTGCCATAAAAGTGAAGGGATTGGCGCCTTCATCAAAGAGACTTTCTGTGTCTGTGTTGTATGCTTCCTAATGGGAAGCACCCCTGAAAAGTGTATGCTTCCCTGTGAAGGAAAGCGATCTGAAGATACCTAGGGTTAGGGTCATGATTTTCCTCTAATGTTATTTATACTAAATGCAGAACAAAGTTTCATTTGGAATTGCCATGAGCATGAGCAGAAAACCTAGCCACACGCATCAAGTGCCATGCAATTATTATTTCTTGATTTTTGTGCTGTTACCATTAAGCAAACAAAACCAAAAAATCTCTCCTTTCCTCTTTCCAGGGTCCTGTCTTTGTCTTTTCTTGAGCAAACGCAAAGGAAATAAACTGTTGGAAGCTAGATCAACCAAGATTTTATTTAGGGACTTCAAAAACATTTGGGTTTTCACTTAAGTTTATTACTTAGGTCAGGGTAACTTGACTCACTTTTGCTGGAACCAAGAGTTAGAAACCCCTGTTCTCTTGTCTTCCTGCTGCAGAAACTCTCAACAGTGCCCCAGGGGGTGCTCCAGAAAGGGGTAAGCAAAGTCTTCAATCACAGCGGATTATTTTCGGATGAGTATGTTCACTTTTATGTCTGCCAAAAGTGTTCTGATGATGCTCCTCCTTTTTTTTCTTTTTCCTTTTTTTGCATCCCTTTCTTTTTCTTTTCTCCTTTTGCATTGTTGGTGCCATGGGGAAAGTTTGCGTCTAGCCTTCTAGACCCCACTGCCAGCAGCTCACATTTGTTTCCAGTATCACTGTGTGTCATTGGATGTGCTGGTACCAGAGCGGGGGATGACTCTAGAAGGTGCCATTTTGGGGGGAAGATCCTGGAGTCAATCCATCACCATAATCGTTTCTTCGGAATGTGTCTGTGCTGAACCAGCCCTCCCACCCCACCCCCACCTGAAGCCTGTCTTCTTTCTCACATGCATTGTTCTCCAGGTGCTCTGGCTCTGTGTTTGCCTCTTTCCTGGAGTCTTTCTCTCCTCCCATAGAGCGACTTTCTCTTCTCACTCTGCATGGCCGGCCAGCAGTGACCTACGTGCTGTGCCCTTTGGAGTGTTTGGAGATCAGCGCTCGCTGGGGCTGGCTGATGTGGAGTGAGCAGAGAATGTGGCCCCGGCTACACAGCTTTGTCCTGGAGGCTTGCATGCCATGCAAGAAAAAAAAAAATCAAAGGAGGATTAATAATATTTGAAACCAAACCACACTTAATTTTGTTAAATGTTTCATCCTTTTCCTACGTGTACACCAGAGCAATTACAGTCTCAAAGTAAATGAATTGCACATTGTACTGGAATAATCTTTGGCAGAGGAGCCGCCAGTTCTGGGGGATGCCAAGGGATGTACAAAACTTTCTCAGGGCTCATTTTCTGCTTAAAAATTGACCAGCATTGATACATGTTAACTGAGTTCACCCGGGCTTTGCTTGTTTTTCGGTTACTTCTTTATTGAGTATGAAACCCTTGTACTCTTTCGTGAAGCTTGATATTGCTGTGTGGAAACTAGCTGCATAAGATTATTTAAGTCACTTCTTCAAAACTGAGTAAGACTTTGGTCTCTGACCGCCCTCCTCCCCTCCCCACTACACATTTCAAGTGCAAGCAGCTGTGAGGAACTGGCAACCCCCACCTTGAATAGTGGGCATGTAGGACGTTTGCATCCTGGGCATTCGGCTATCCTTGTCAAGTCATTCAAAATCCATAAGCTGCTCTGGACTCTCTCTCTGTGAAGAAGCTCATTGCATTTGATTTGAGAATAGTGAAATGCCACGGGTATGTGGTGTGTGGGGGAGACTCAGAGGGCTTTAGAGAGGAACTTCCCACTTAGTTGTTCAATGGTGTGAAGGACTGGAGAGAACTAAATACTGTGTGTGCAATGTGGGCCCTTCCAGGCTTCTTCTGTAGGGCACATCAAAGAGAAACAGGAGTTTGTTGCTAAAAATGACTATCTAAAAGTTTAATCAATGAAATTGTACCATTTGGCCAGACCTTGAAAAGTTAATGGGAGTGTTAGTCATTGGAATAAAGAGCTGAGTCATGACAAGTGATTCGGTGCCCAAAGGTCCTGGGGCTGTGGATTGAGAGAAGGAGATAAGGTTTGCTAATAGAAACTGACATAAATATTCTTAGCTCTTCTGGCCTGTTGTCCCATAAATTATAATATGTGAAATTCCATAGTGACAATAATGCTCTCTCAACTGTGCTCTTAGGCTTCATGGTTTCATTCCTGGGTCCTTAAATAAAATCTTAGGACAAAATCAGTGTTAAAATTGTTTTTTGATCATTCCCTTTTCTCCATTTTAAAGAAAATATTGAAAACCCTGCAAAAGAAGGGTTTTCTTGTCTACTTGCTCTATGACTTCTGTGTGAACTTCCTATACATTTGTAGGCTTGAGAAAGACAATATATTACTTATAGTGGCAAGTAGAAGATACACTTTTGTTCTCAATCCTACATAAAATAAGTTCTGCTAAGGGGAATGAGCTAAAACCTTGTTATTGAAGAGATATGTTTGTTTTTTGAGAGCAGCCAAAATATGGCTGGGTGATACATGTGGTACTAGATATTCACGTTGCTCTCAATTCTCAGCTGTTTACCAATAAAATTTAGATGGTTCACGTTCTAATTAGCACGTGTGCACACATACACACCATTAGAAAGCTCTATGCGTAGGGAACAATGGAATATGGAGACCACATTGACAGTGCAAGCTCCGTGAGGTGGTGTTGGGACAGTTTCATAGGCAGAAAGGTTGTGCTCATTCTCTGAAAGCAGGAATAGGGCATCTCAGAAAGAAAACATCGAGCTCATTCTAGATAACTGAAGAAATAGAGCGAGCCAGGGCGTTCCCTAGCTGGTGTTCCCTAGCTGAATGTACCAGGTTGAAGTAGGACTTGTCGTATCTATCCCCTCCATTCTAGGCTCTTCTGTTCCAGCAAGCTGAGTGCAGCAGCTGTAAAAACTTTGTGCCATAGTTCACTGGCTACCTGGTAAAATACCTCTCAGGTGCTGGGCAAAGTTGATGCGTTTGAATCCTGTTGGCCTCTTCATGGCATTAACTTGAAGGAAGAATTCAGCAGAAGCCTTTCGCTGGTCGTTTCTGCTCTCTCTGAGTAAATCTCTGCCACCGTGACTATTAACGTTAAGAGGATGGATTGACTTCTGACTGTGGGAGATAAATCACTGCAACTTTTGACAACAGAGTTAGAAAAAAAAGAAAAGATGAATTGGTTTTATTTAGCAGCTTATTGTTTATTGTGCTAGCTATTAAAAATAGATAACCAGAGGCTAATAAATGTTAATGGCCCCTTCACTATTAGAAAAATCAATTGTCAGTGTATATAGCATATATTAATACATTATTTGGTTTGTAATCTTCAATAGTGTTAAAAAACAAAACTTCACCTCTGAGAATTATTTCATGAATAATTCTTTAAGGCTAATGGTAATACAAAGACTGCATTCAGGAGAAGCACATTTTCATCTTCCTTTAATTTTAATAGTTCTCAAAGCCCTCTTTTATAATTGTAATGAAATGCATGTGTAATTTGTCAAGATTGATAAACTCCTTACCAAGGACTCTTATATATTTCTTTGAAACTTGTTTGAGAGCACTTAGATAGATTTCTAAATGTAAGTAATTAAAATTGTATAGTATTGAGTTATTGACCAGTCCTGGACTATTAATCAAGCTAAAAAATTCTACAATCAGTGCTCAGTGTGCTGAAGCCTGGCAAAATAATAGTATTTGTGTTCAGTGAGCCAAGTAGCCACAATTAAGCCCTTCACTTGACAAATGAGAGGGTACACTTTATTTTGCGCTTAATTGAATTGTTGTACATGATCGGTCACCATTGTCTTCTGTCCCTTCATTCTGGTTTGTGCTCGTTGGATCTTACGCATGTGTTAAAGGTAGATGAACTAAGTCAGCTTCTGCTGTTGACTTTCTGAACACACTCAGAAATGCCTGGGCCACACACCAGAGCTTCACGAGTGCTAAGATTCCTCCATGACAGATTATTAATTTTCTTAACAAAAATGTTGATAAACAAATTAGAGTCCTGTCAAGGGATGATATAAAATAGCTTTGAATAGGGGAAACTCCCTAGGTTTTATATCACTCACCCGATTTTGCTTCAGTAAGCAGAAGAACCTCTATAGAGAAGACAGAATTCTAATCTATTTTATGAAAACTCAAAATTGATTTACTTCTCATGAGCTGGAAAGAATGGCCTCTGATAATCTTGCTAATTATCAGGTATTTGTCTGAACTTCCTTCCATTTGCTGTTGCAGCACCATCCTCTTCCTGTAACCATAGTGACATCCTGTCATTTCTGGCTGCTATAAATCATGGCTCGCTACCAGATTAAACTGGGGAGCTGAAGTTCAAGAAAGACCCAGTGGATAAATATTAGTGAGGGGGAGTAAGTCGAAGTCAGGTTTTTCTTACAGAGCAACACATCTGGGTGCACAGCTGTGTTTGTGTACTGTCAGGGTTGTGCGGGAGACAGAACCCAAAGAATTGTCGGCACACACATACCTGACTTCCGCACTGAGCAGAAGGTCCAAACACCCTCGTGTTATGTTGGAATCCAGGGTTGATTTCCTAGGAGAACCGTTTATCCTGTTTTCTGAACTGACAGCAATAATCGCCCCTGTAAAGAAGAAGCTAGGTGATTGATTTTTGAGCAGACTTACTTTACAATTGTAATAAAGTGCATGGGTAATTTGTCAGGTTTGATAAACTTCTTTGAAAAGTTGAAAGTCCCCTGGAATGGTGAGAAACAATTGCCTTTTTTATTCTGTAACATCCTGTTTAATGAAGTCTGGACACTCCATGCTTGCAAAGTCGACGACTGTTTGTCTGGCCGGGTGGGGAGCAGGGGTCAAAACGAGACAGCAGGACTTCTTGAACTAGTGGGGTTCATCTCAGAAAGGAATATTCATTTGGAATTCTTGTGTCTCAGTAGCTCTGTGATGTTGTGGCAGCAGGCTCTGGGGACCCACTGGCCAAAGCTCCGTGCCCTGTTTTAAGCTCAGAGAACAGGGCAGCAACATCTTTCTGTCCTCGCCCCCACACGTCTGATCTCCCCTGACTAGCCTAGAAAATAATGACCAGGCATTGTCTTTGTTTCAGACCTTACCAGTGTGGACACTGCTCCCAGTCCTTTTCCCAGCCTTCAGAACTGAGGAACCACGTGGTCACCCACTCCAGTGACCGGCCTTTCAAGTGCGGCTACTGTGGTCGTGCTTTTGCCGGAGCCACCACCCTCAACAACCACATCCGAACCCACACTGGAGAAAAGCCCTTCAAGTAAGTCACGGCCAGTTCTGCAAGCTGCTTTCTCTTGCCCTCTCCTGAGAGCCGGCAGATGAGGCAGCGCGGCTGCTCTGCTCGGTCAGCTGGTGTGGGAGGCCGCTGGAAGGTCAGTGTCCAGGCTGCCACAGGACCAACATGTGTAACAGGGAAAATAAAGTCAGGGAGTATGCACTGTGCCTGGCATGGTCTGGGCAACCTTGAACTCAAGGCAGCCCTTCTGGTCTGTTTTCTCATCAGTGAAGTATGCAAGTAGGAGGTATTTTAAGATTCTTCTAGTGCCTGAGGATCTGTGTGTCTAGAATTTGAACTGGGAACCACACAGGGTACCATCTTAGGGCCACCCACAGGCCCCTAATTTAGGACATCGTTTGGGGAATTGAACCCTTTGGATTCTGGTGAGTGTTTTCTCTCCCTTTCCTATATGTTAAAGAGGTTTGAATGTGTTATAACTGCCAACTTGTGACTTGTCAGCATGCCTGTCAGGTCTCAGAATGAGCAGATTGGTGAAAAAAGAAAAAAAAAAAAGCACCAAGCATAGGGCATGACTGAGCTCTTGAGATTCAGGGGATGTGGAAAGCAGAAGTAGCGCTGAATTCGAAGGGTTTGGCAAAGTAGGGGCGCCTGGCCAAGAGGGTGTGTGTCTAGATACGACACCATGGTGAAACAGTAGACCTTGAAGATCTCGTATTATATGGGACAATTCAATGAAGAAGTACTATAACAGAGTGAAAAGGGCAAATGTGAAAATGGTTGTCTATGTATGAAGTCATCAATACCGTCTGGCAGAGGTGGTGATTAAGATGTGCTTTGAAGGATGAAGAGGAGTTTCCCAGACATACAGAGACAGGCTTTTCTAGCAGCTAAAAAAAACTTGAGCGAGTGAAGGCTTGGGAGCATCAGCAGCACGTGTGACTTTGGGGCCATCTCAAAGCAGTTATCTGTTTAACCCCTTCCATCTCTCTCTACTCATTGGCCATGCTGGCTTTTCCTGATTAAGAAAAATTAAAAGGCTACAAATGTACAGGATCTTTAGCTTCTGTTAGGCAAGATCAAACAAGAAAGTAAGTGGCTCTGGTAGTAGGAGATGAATCCCCTTGTTCATTCTTAGTCAACAAGTCTCCCCAGAGTTTCACGTTCTGTGGTTTTCCCTCTGGCGCTCTGCTGGCACAGCACGTGTCCACATGGCGTCCAGATTCAGCTCAGGGGTGCAGCGTCCTGCTGGTCTGGTACTGTCTCATATCTGCCAGCTGAAGAAGGATGTCATAAGAGGCTGTCATCTTCACTCACCTCCCCATGGGCTGGTTACCTTTGTTCATTATTCTCAACTATTTTCTGCCAGGGTGTATTGTATAGTGTCAGTTAACACCCTGCTTGTTCGCTGCAACACGGCATTTGACTTAGGGGATAAGTTTGGGTTCGAATGTCGAACACTGCTATGCTAGCCCACCCGGGTCTCTTCTTCTAACTCACCCTGAAGGCCAGAAGGGTTAGCACCGTCTCCATGGAGCTTCCAATGATGTCACAGGTATTTGTGTCCTATGCTGTGACTTTGTCATCACCCTCCATTGACCCTAGGGGCTTCACCCAGCTCAGTGTCATCTCTGCTGGTAATGTTGAAGATGACAGAGACACGTTTCCAGGACTCTTGAGCAGGAGAGCTTTCTGACAGCAGACGTGTGAGAGGACTGGGGGGTCGTCTCAGCCCCTGTGTTAGAGAGGGCAGCCAGATGACACGGTGCCAGGAATCAGATTGATTTTTATCTTGTTGCTGTGTAAATAGATTTTAGTAATTAATTGAAGAGGTTTCAGGGTCAAAATGGGAAATAGATTTCTATTAATGTTAAGGTGTTACTTATGTGTAACCTCGTTGACTCCGCTCAATTTTTTTCTTTAACATCCTGTTTTTGTCATGTTTCCGATAGAGTTGCCATGTTAACTTAATTTTAATTCATCAGATTAATATTTGAAGGGCTTTAATACTTGTGTCTTTTTCCTATCTAAAATATGTTTTTTGTGACCACAGCCTAATCTCATCTGGAATAAATACTAGGGAAACAACCACACTTGCTTGGGTTAGATTTTAAGGGCACCTTTTAGTTTCTTCAGCGTTTATCCTTATCAAGATAACCACACACTTATGTTTACTCCCAATGTAAGAAATATATGTTCTCAGGGGAGAACTGAGCGCACTTTATTTTAAAAAATTGAGATTTAAACATCTAGAAAATGAAAAGCTCATTCCTTTGGTGTATACAGCCAGGTCTTGCAGGATTGAAGTCTCCCAAGGGAGTTTTGGGAACTCTTTCAGCCATAGCTCATGGATATCCATTCCATGGACATTTGTAAATATTATGAAATTATCCTTTTACAGGCTTATAAAGCAAACATTACAAAACAACCTTTCATTGCAGATCAGTCAATAAAATGGGTTTCATCACAACTGTTAATTTTACTGCTTCAACTAAAAGGTATTGGATAAACAATGTTGCAAAGAAAGAAGAATCTAGTACAGATGTATAGCCTAAGCTTGTATCTTGGGCAGCTTCCAGATAAATGCCCAAGCAGCATAATCCCCAACTCTCCCACCCATTCAGTCCAGGAGACATCACAGAAATCTCAGAGCTTGCCTGAGAATGGGCTGCCAAGACAGTTCAGCTTCTAAAATCTCTCACTGACAAGTGGGTTTTTGAAGGAGACCAAGGTGCTTATCCAAAGATAACTAGAGAAGATTTGGCTTTAAGAGAGCAGAGTTTCATCCAGCCTGTGCCATACAATCTGATGGCTTGAAATCCCATCGAAAGTCTCCATCCCCCAGACTCTAAGTAGATTCCAGGCCTGTCCATCACTAACTTAGGCTGTGGAATTTGAATTTCCAAAGTAAAGGAGGGCATAGCGACAGAAATATATGTGAGCATCATACTGAAGTTCTTGGCACTCAGTTGTACCATGAGACCAGAGGTCATGGAAAACAAGGAGCAAAAGCAAGACATTGTTTCATTTTACAGCAGTTTTTCAAGGAACAGGTGGATGGATGAAAGGGAGGAGGGAAGGAAGGAAGTGTGTGAAATGTATTCTCGACAGTGAGAAGCCCTTTCTCCTATGTGACTAAATATAATCTCAAGCTTTGGGGGTATTGTTGCTTTACCTGGAAGGATCCATGTGAGCTGCTCATTATGGATTCAGAGTCTGGGCAGACCAAGCCATGCCTAGAGCTGCTTCTCTCCATCTTAGTTAGAAGCATATCTACATTTCACATTAAAGACAGTTTGGCTTGGTATTAAAAAAAAAATCAGAGGCTGTTCCAAAAAACTACTAATATTTTATCAAGATCTAAGCACAGTCAAAGCAAATCAAGGAGCATATCACTCAGTAGGCAGTGAACACAGCAAATGTATGAAGTCTTGTGTGTTTTGTGCTTCGGTTCACGTCAGGAAGTATTTTGTGATGGACCTTAGAAGCCCAGAAAGAATACTTCTTGCAGGTTTTTCATTTAATAAAATTTGACATAGGTTTGTGCCTCATCAGATTCAGGTGATAATTATTCATCTCCCTGTACCCATAAGCTGGCCAACCATCATACTAATAGAGAGTGATTTCAGATCTAAAAGAAAATAAAGTGTAACTTGATTTTCAAGAATTGAAAATCAAGTCCCGCGTGCTCGTTGAAAGTTGAGAACATCGTCTTTCCTGAAATATCTGGACAGCTTTCCACTCCCGTGTCCCTGTTCCTTCCCTCATTCAGGACTGAGGCCCTGAGTGCTAACTCTTGTCTGTACTCCCAGCTCATTCTCTGAGTCTTTTTATGTCTGTTACATCACACGAAGATCCTGCTTATTGGTACCCAGGCCCAGTCACTCACCTGGGAAGGTGGTTAAGTGAATGCCAGCCCAGCTCATGTCAGCTCCGACTGGCCAGACTCTAGGCCCATCTGCCCTGCTGATGGGTTTCAGGAAGTTATGGAAGTCACGTGTGAAGGGACTTCTCCAGTAATTAAAATGATGAGTTGAGGTGCTCTCATTGTAAATAAGTACTTACTATACTTAGCTCTCTTGAATTCCTTAATTATAAAAACTGTTTTTTTTTTAATTCCCTGCGCACATAGCTTTTATGTATAGAATGTACTCTGTGCAATTAGGGGACCTTCTGAGAAGACGGACCTAAACTAAGGAATTTTTTCCACATCTGCATTTGCTTTTTCTCACTCTTGGCGAGCAGATGGCACTAGAAATGATTGTTCAGTGATGATGTAAGCCACCCAATGCATCAGTCTGAGTGAATTTCCTGTTACAATGAATTGTTCCATGAATGTACATGTATGTGAGGCATTTAGGCAAATACTTGAAGAATAAAGTCCAGTTTTCCTCTTAATGTACCCATCCAGTCTGGATGGGTATTACATATAGACATACATTTTTTGCCTGATAGGCTGCACTAAACTCAGTGGTGAATTATTTCTATATATTTTTTTAAGATTTATTTATTTATTCATACAGAACTGGGGGATAAGCCAGAGACGCAGGGCCGATGAAAGGCCTCATCAGAGACAGAGTAGGGAGCAGAACAGGCAGATCAGTGAGATACACTGCTGAGGGGAGCAGCAGACGGGCCAGGAGAGGTCTGCCTCGCCATGTGGATCACCTCCAGCCCCGGGGGTCGAACCCGCACTGAAGCAGCTGTGGCCAGCTTTGCAGTGCTGCGTCCTAACCCACTGTGCCACCAGGGAGGGCCAAATCATTTCTATTTTAATACATAAAGTTAGGTGGCAAAAGTGTGAGCCTGGCAAACTGCCACTCCTCATGATTGTTCAAGCTCTTCTGTTCTCTTGCAAGTGGATTCTAGAGCTTCAGAAGGTTTTTTTTTGGAATATAATCATTTGAAAGTTTGTCAAGCAGTGAAAGGTAGTATATTTTGACACACTCATCCAGTAACTAATCAGTTTTCTAATAAACAATCAGCAATTCACTAACGTGTCCTCAGCACTTCAGAAGCTCTGGAGAGGGTATGAGCTGCCCATGGACGTTAATGAATACACCAAAAATCATTAGCTGATCAATACTTCTGAGTTATTTTCATTGAGTTGATAGGTCTGATACATTAAAGCTGACATCCTACATTTGTCAAGATCACAGTGCAGTTTTTAACAGTAGAACAGGCTGCTAAAAATATTCCCAGAAAGACAATCAAAATAATACAACTTCTTCCGTCTGACATCCTCACTTGTCACAGGAGCCCTGGAAACCCAGGCAACACAGTCCAGCTCAGGCTTCTTGTGTTCAGAAAAAAGGCAGGTGACCCCCCAAGCAGACAGCTGCATTATTCTCTTTTCCCCAGGGCAGGGGACTTAAGAGGAGCACCTACAGGATAATGGGGACTCTTCTGTGATGCCTCTGCCACAGCCCCAGTAGTATAGGGACCCCAAGACTCCTGTCACATTATTTAAGAAGAACAGTTGTCTGCTGTTCTCCAGAGTGGCTTTTCCTTCAGAAGTTTGAGGAGAGGGGACAACTGAGGTGGTTGCTGAGTCCCAACCAGCAGGGTGGTGACAGAGAAGTCTGCTGTCCGCAGCTTGCCTCCACAGTTCACAGTTTGTCTCTGTGTGTCTGTGCTCAGGTAGGTTTAATAGGCCACATAGCCTGCCTCAAGAGCTATTCTCGAGGTGTAAAACCAGAGCTCACCGGGCCTTCCCTGGTGGCGCAGCGGGTTAAAGCACTGCACTGAAAAGCTGAAGCCACTTCCGCATGAGTTCAAATCCCGCCTGCCCCGGAGGAGACCACATGGTGTGGCAGACCTCTCCTGTCTCGCCCGCTGCTCCCCTCAGCAGTGTACTTCGTCGATCTGCCTGTTCTGCTCCCCACTCTGTCTCTGGTGAAGCCTCTCACCCCCCCTGAGCTGTACCCCAGTTCTGTATGTACAAATAAATAAATCTTTAAAAAAAAAAAAATCAGAGCTCACCTCCTGAAACACACTGGCCTGAGTCACAGCATCAGGAACATTTTCAGTCGTGCTTCGGGAGGAGTGACCTTCCTGAGCCTGGTTGTCTGTAAGTTTATCTGAGTCCCCACTCCACGCCCCCCAACCCCACCAGTTAGTTTGAACTCTCAGTTTGATGGGCTGTGATACGGCACCATAGCAGCTTCCCTCCCCTCCACAGTCACTGCAAACTAATATGCTGCTTCCTCTAGTTACGAAATCTGGACATGATCGCCCTTTGGCTGCTGTATTGAGGGGGGAAGAATTCCTGATTTTAAATTAGCAGCAAGTGAAATTCTATTTGTCATCAATTTCTCTTTGGGGTTACAGAGCAGAAAACTGCAGACAAGCTGCTGCTTTGATGGCTCACTCCTAAAAATCTCTTTTTGTTCTTTATCTATTTGAACTGACAGTGATCAGAGCCGCAGCAGGACAGGGCCCTCTGGAGAAATCACCTTCCCCCTGCCTATCGACAGATCCCTCTGTTCTGCATCAGACGGGCTTTGTCCCATCACAGACATCCAGGCCTTGGAAGGAGCCACCAATTAAACCTCTTGAGCCAGTAAAATCTGAAGCCACTTTGGAGTGTCTGATCCGATTAGGCAGGATGAGAGGAAGCGCATCACCCTGCAGGCCTCGCTCCCTGGTCTCAATTTTCTCTCTTGCCTCCACCAGGTGCGAGAGGTGTGAGCGGAGCTTCACGCAGGCCACCCAGCTGAGCCGACACCAACGGATGCCCAATGAGTGCAAGCCAATAACCGAGAGCCCAGAATCAATCGAAGTGGATTAACTGATTGACTGGTTGGAATTAAACTGCAAGGAAAGTCATGATTAAATGTCATGGACACTTAAGCAAAACCAAAGATTTCCTCTGAGCAACTTTCAATCAGTCCCAGAAAACCAAAAGCAGTAATAAAATAAGTAAGATGTTAAGAGATATTGATCCTGGCGTGGAAGTCAGACCAGGAAAGAGATTATTTATTTATGACTAGGGATGAGACTTATTTCAGCAGACACCTAACCTAGGGTGGCTAACACTTCCAATCCCACCATGCATTTGCTTTGTTTCTAAAAAGCTTTTTAAAAACTGTTATTTAATACCAAAGGGAGGAATCAGGAATCGTACAGGTTCCTCTGCCCACAGTCGTGACTAAGAATGCACTGGGACTTGTTTCTCGTTGCACCTTTTTTTAGTAGCATGATTCAAGGAGACCCACTGTACAGTCCTTCTTTCTGCCGTTTTGTTCATCTTGGCCTGACGTGGCTGCTGCAGCAGGGGCTTCAGAAGAGGAAGCGAGATGGCACCGTCTCTGCCAGCACCATCTTCAGCCTCAAGGGCCTTTCATTTCTGTGTTTTCCATGCTCACTTCTCACTCACTTTCCGCATGGCTCCTTCCACCCAGCTGCCTGGTCTTGATGCAGAAGAGCCTGGAAAAAGAAGAAAATGGTTTAAATCTCAAAAATTCAAGGAAAAAAAATGAAATGGGGGGAGACTTAACTTTGTCCTGTCGGGATTTCAAAAGCATTTAAAATGTACGGCGCTTCATAATACAGTATATTGTTCCGAAGCAGCTAGTTGAGAAAATTTTGTTTTCAATAATGATTTAGCTTACAAATGAAAATAAAGTTCTTCAGTATGAGGCTGAATATGCGTTATGAGGCTTCAAGTGATTTTTCTATTAGTCTGTGAACATGTTAGTCTGTGAACATGTTGGATACGTGAGCAAAGGCAGTACTGAGCCTCTTTGTCAAGTTCGTTTAGGCAGTATTTTCTCCCTTCCTCCAGCAGCTGAGACCTGAGTGTGGGGAAGTGTTGGTGCAGAAACAGGTGGAAATAACCCAGACTGGAAGCTCTGGAGGCAGTGGCACAGACGGCTGTGAGTAGAACAGACTGCCCAGGAATTAGCTGATTTTATCAATACGAATGTTACGTTCTTCTCCTCTGGTCTTTGATATTATTCTTCCCTCAACATTGATTCATTGAAAGAGAAAAGATGATGTATACAATGTCAGTGTTCTCTCAAGTGCTAAGAAAGGTTGTTTAACTTTGGCTAGCCTTTTGGTCCTTCTACAATGATCCTCTACAAAATTGGGTCACAATCCACGAAGTGATCCAACATCAGAAGAAGTGGCAGCTCCTGTCATTAGCTCCCTGCAGCACCACAGAGACGCGGTCAACCTTGATAAACTGTATGTTTGATAGAGAGTACTTAACAGCAGCAGTCACTGTGGATTTCTTGGTCACTGGATAATAAGATAAAGCTTCCTTTAAGCAACTCCTGCTCTCTTATCCCTGCCTTCCATTGTCTTCCCTTAACAAAAAGACAAGACAGAGTTTAACTGACCAGTGAAAGGAAAGTACTGTGTGGTTCATGTTAACCTATCATCCTGAATTTTCTTCTCAGAAAACCTTCCTTGCCTTTCCATTTTGCTTCCTGATCCTTTTGCACCCAACTACCACATTTAAAATGGAGTAAACTGGGTTTTATAATTGTGTTTGTAATTTATATATCTGTATCTCAAAATCTGTAAGATTATGAAGGAAGCTGGATGATTCTTACCTTTGTTTCCCAGTCTCAAGTCACTCACCCAAAACTTCGACACCATTGCTTGTTGACTCCTGGTCATAGAAGTATAAGCAAGTATTCTCTCTGGTAGACAGGAATATGATTTAAATATACTTTGGTGCCCTAGGTGATGGAGGCATTTGCCCACAGTATATGCCCTTGGGAAGGATGGAAGGGGGACATTGCCATATTGACCTAAAGCCTGTAAGAAAATGACAGATCTGCTGCACAGATGCCATGTTGTTCCATTTATTAAGGTTGAAACATTTGGTGGTACCTGTGGAAAATGATGTTAGCAGATGACTCACCTATAGTTTGCATATTGCTTTTAGTAAGGAACGTCAGTTCACCTATTTCCTTCTTAATAGAACACAACCTAACCCCCCTTGGTGCTCATGAGCTAGAGCATCACATTGCACAAACGAGAAGTTCTGCACCTCTCTGGATTCCCATCATGAGAAGCATTCCCATGACAATGGAATTGTTCTGTCCACTCTTGTGACTTTGCCTGCCAATCCCCAACTTCCACTGAACTTGGCAAAAGAAAAGTCTGTCTCTTTTGTTATTAAGAGAGATCTTTACATGCATTTCCCACCTATTCAATCAGAAAATATTTTCTAACTCATCTGTTATGAAACAGCCCAACAGCCACAAGTACACATTTGCCCTGAAGGTAGGTCCTCAGATGGTTTGGTCCCAAATTTTTTAATCAAAGTATGTGCTGAGTGAGATGAGATAGGAGTAGGGTAGCAAATACTCTCTCAAATCTTCCAGCAGCTTCTTTAGCTTTTTGTGTTTAAAATGGACAGATAATCCCTTGGGTCACTGTAAGTGGTTGCTAGCAACTACAGTCAGTCAAGATTTATCTTCTTCCTTGTAGTCCCTTGCTAATTAATCATGGAGTAAAGAGAATGAATGCTCTGAATCACTGAGGGGGGGAAAAAAAAGGAAGGTGTCCAAGAGGAGAAAAGGTGAATACAGAACCAAAAGCAGTTGATTGTGGTAGCAATCCTTTTTTTCTCGTTCTATTGGTAGGGACAATTTTCTTTTTCTGACAGGCTGAGTGATATCCCAATATATGCTCATTTTTCTAGCTGAGTCAGAGCCAAAGGGTACTGCTAGCTATACATAAGGGTGTAAGAGGAAACAAAGTAGGACTGCAGATATCACATTTCTAGAAAAATCTCACCAGCTTTAGGCAAATCTGAGTATTTCCTACACAAAGCATGCATGAATTCTTCTTAAGATAAGCTTTTCATTTTAGTGGTATTTATCTTTAAAAATGACGTTTTTCAGGGGACATATGCTTTTATGGAGTTGTTATGTGGATAACTAAACCTGTATAACTTAATCTTGTATAATTTATATATTGTGATTTATTTAGTAAATATTATTGAATGTCTGTCTATTCAAGTGTAGCCTTTTGGAGAAAACGCCTAACAAACAAAGATTCTGATACCACTCCATTGTCACAAGAATCAGATTTGTTGCATTACATCGTGGGAAAACTTCATTCTAGGTCAGCTATAGAAAGATTCACAAATGTTTACTGGCTCATCAAAATGTTACACCAGTTAATTGAGTCATTGTTTTATTCATTTACTCAGCAAGTATGTACTGAACTCTTGTATAAAGAAAACCATTGTAGCTGTTTGCCATAAGCAGTATTACTTACGTGACTGGTAGAAAATAATACTCTTGTGAATTGGCTGTCAGGCCTTCAGACCACTGTCTTAGTGAATCTTCAGAAATGCTGCAACCGAGAGATGAGAGAGATGTGAATTCAGTAGAAGACTAAAGGTAGTGATTTCAAAACACATAAAGACACACAACTTGTTTGTCTTTGCTTGCCTTTTTGCGCTGTTGGTTCTGAACAACTAAATGAAGATAGCAACATTAGGACTAGAGTCTTACAAGCCTATTCCAGCAGTTGATAAGCCTGAGCCAATCACTGGGGACAGAGCTCTGGGGAGCGATTCTGCAGAGCCCTGTGGGTTTTCAGCGCCATGCCAGTGACATGCCCTGACAAAATCACCCTTGTCTGCACCCTTCACCTCCTGTCCGGTGTCTCCTAAATTCCACTCAAGCGCTTCCAAGAGCACCATCAGAGCAGATGGTAAGGACTGGTTTCAAAAGAGCAGTTGTTAAGATTGCTTTTGAATGTCACTGTCAAACTCTTCATGTCCTAACACTGACGGACCTTCACCCTCTGAGGACTGGGGTCTTGAGTTCATTGTAAAATAAAGTGGTGGTAATTGGTTTTAAGAGCTATAAGGCTAAGAAACTAGTAATTAGTTTTCATAGTAGAAGTAACATTACTGGCTATGTTTCACACAGATTTTAAAAATCCAACCTGTGTGTCTGTTGAGCTGTTTAAATTGGAAGCATGGCACACCTCACCAAGTGGGGCACTTCCAGAACAGCTTGGAGCTGGATTCAGGAGTTGTTCTTTGCAGTCCCTGCAGACCTATATTTAGAGCAAATCCATCACTCACAGATTAAGACCATGCCTGTCTGCAAAATCAGACCAAGAATCAGACAAACTAAGTAAACATTTTTAAGTTAGTTTCTATTTCCTTTGTTTGATGTGAATTTGATTTTATTTCTCATTGCCTGAAAGATAATAAGAGATAGCCTTTTTTTTTTTTAATTAGTAACAGTAGATTCTGGAAATATCATTCATTCGTCAGGGTCCTTTCAAAATGAAACCTTTTCACTAAGTGACTAGATGTTTCAGTACTTATCTACCCAAGCATTTGAGGTTTTGCCACCACTCACACTTACTTGAACCACTATAAAGAAACACAGATTTTCAGGAAGGGATTCTCTTAGATTCAGTACTAGAAACCAGATGATCAGCTAGCTGTCAGTTACAACAGGCAAACCAAAAAGAATAGGCTTTTCTCTGTAGAAGCCTTGCAACAGAGGTGACCTACAATCTATGATTGTATTTCCCACTTAGTTTCTTCTTTTACATGTTTCATTAGATCAATGTGAAATGATTTTTTTAAATGAGAAAACAGCAAAGAGCTAAAGCGGTTGAACTGTCTTCCCTCTCTTTTAAGGTGCTACTATTATACTCGAAATTAAAAAAGATTGTTGGTAAGATTCTATGGAAAAAATGAGTCTGAGTTTATTTTCTCATATATTGGCGGAAATGATATTGGTGGTAGCCACTTATCTGCTTAAATTTAGTCCTTAGGTCTTTAGTAAACTTATAGGAAAAATAACCTTCATCAGCCCTGTTTCATGTTTTATCTCAGCTTCCTTACTTAGTCCCCTTCTAAGACTATGTCACTATAATCCTTAAAAAGGGAAAGGATTTCCTAATTCAAGATTTTTTTGAGAACATGAGTTTTAAAAGTAAACACAAGTATAATTGATTTATAAGATATGTTTGGGGGGGGATGTCAGAATACCCTTAAAATGCATGTAATTGTAGTTGCTGAGATAAGTAATCCTCAAATATGTACTGCTGGATGGCAGAATTTCAGATATCCCACGGCAAGCATTCTTTTTTCTCTCTAAACATGGAACTAGTAGTCCAGATTAAAAGGAAAAAAAATTTCCTCGAGTGTGTGCTGTACATAGTGATGGGCAGGAAGGCAGGTTGTGTTGGACAGGGGCCAAGAGAAGAATGAGGCCTGAACATATTGACAAGTGAAAAAACATCCTGAATGGAACTAAGTGAAATCTAGTGTTCCGTCTTTGTTCTGACTGAATGCTAAGTGAGTTACTTTTCAGGCATCAATGTGGTAATTATACAGTTGTGTCCATTAACAATATGAACTTGTGTGGTTGTCTGTGAGGTAGAAAGACTGAAGTCGTCATAGGTTCGTTTGGTAAAAGGGACAAATAATGCAGTTACATGCTTGAAGTACTTGTGGCATCAGCTCACGTTCTTAGAGGAGATCTAGGTGAGTGTGAGTGAGTTATGCTTAAAAAAGAAAAAAAAAGCAAAACCTAAGTTTACAAAGTTTCTTCATGAACCAACTCTATTACAAAGTAGCTCTTTACCTTGGCATTGAAGCCACAATGTATGCTACTTTTCTAAAGGTTGAATTCTAACAGACACATTTGTTTGTCTGTCAAAGTTTTGACTGTGTTTCTCTTCAGTCAAACATGGTAGTCTCAAGCTAGTGATCCACACATGTCCGCACAGCAGCCATTTTAGACCCAGGATCACCAGCCCCAGTTCCTATGGCTCTTCCTATGGCTCCCTCTCTGAGCATTGTCCGATGATGAGAAAGCCAACCCTTGTAGATTCATTTTCCTGAAACAATCTATTACAGCTATTCAAGTTTCCCACACCTTGGAGGGAATGGAAAAACAACAACAACAAACACACAGGAAAAATTCTTCTCTGGGAAGCTCTAAGTACAGAGATGGAGGCTTTCTCCAAAAACCAGCACAAAGACCAAGTTAGTGACTCAGATTCAGAAGACTTTGACTCAGGTCAACATAATTATTTTGGAAACCTGGTGTCCCCAAATTAATTGATTTTACTACATCAAGGGAAAGCATCCAGCTTTTAGTGTCTATGCTATTTGGATACTCTCGAGGTATTTCTCCGTTTCCTTGCTATGCTAATTTTAGTTACTGTAAATGTCTCCTTTGGGGTAGAAATAAGTTTCTAAAGCCCATCAAGTAAAATGGTTAGACTTAGGAGTCATTTCAGTTCTGCATTTTAAGGTTTGGAAAGGTTGAAAAAGGCACTCAAAAGAATGAGAAGAAGCTTTTTGTGGGGGCGAGGCGTGTTTGTGGGAAGGGCAGCTGATATGACCAGAATGATTATCCTGCAATTAGAACAGTCCATTATTTGCTTATGTCTTTTAACTTTATTAAACTCACATCTTAAAAAACTACAAAGGACCCATGAGGTCATGCACACAGCTGTACTCATGATAAAATCAACCAGGATTATTGTGCTTAAATGGAAAACAGGCACACATTTAGAGATAATTGACCAAGAAATGTAAATATATTTGATTAATTAAACATTCCTGTGAGGACTTGCTCTGCTCCTGGGTTCTGTCTTTCAAGTCTCCCATCTTTCCAAGTGCTGTTCAGTTCTTGTGCACAGCTTTGGTAGTAGACCGTCATCACGCTCTTCTTGGGAAAACAAGTTGAATAGTGAAATGAGAAAGCTTGTAGAGCTAGCTAGTTGAAATATGTGAAAATTCAGCCCTGTCATTTATTCAGATACATTTGATATTGCTCTTTCCTCACTATTATGCTTTCAGACCCTTTTGTTCTGTTAAGTCTGGACTGTTGTCCAGCACATGTATACACACAGGGCTAGCTGTAATTCTGAGGCAGGATGTTCTTGATATTTGGTCTCTGGTTGTCATCAGCCTAGGAGGAGAGTAAAAAGAGTCTGAACCCTTCTGAATGCTAAAACACAGAGCTGTCAGTCAGCTGTTTGATAGATATCTTCTTTAGGAAATAAAATGCCACCTGACTCTGAAAAGTATGTGAGCCTCAAGGCACAGTAAGGAGAACTCAGAAGCTCTCTGTCTATGGTTGGAAGTGGGGGTTGGGGGAGATAGGCAGAGGTTAAGTCAGAGGCTTAAATGGGGTGGACCCTGGAGCCTCAGGGGATGTGGCTGTTGACCTCTTTGTGAGGTGGGGAAAACTGGCTTCAAGAAGAAGTGAGAGGGGACCTGATTGCAAAGAATAGTGTTGGCTGCTTTGTTGAGAATCAAGCACTGGGGGTAAAGGCTGAAGAAAGGAGCTGGTTTTCTACTAGGAAGATGATGGTGAAGGCGGCAGAAGTTACATATTGGGACAATATAGGGATAGGATTTGCTAGTGACTGGAGGTGGGCTGTCAGAGAGAGGAGTCCAGGGTGTCTCAAGGAGTTTTGGCCTATGCAAATAAAAGGTAAGGGTTTTTTTGTTTTTTGTTTTTTTTTTTTTGGTTTAGGGCTTGAACTCCATTTTTTAGCTTGCTCTCATGTCCTTAAGCACCAGGGTCACTGCAGAAAAACAAATGTGAACATGGCCTTGCACAGCAGACCAGACTTAGACAAGATGGCTGGCTCCCCTCAGCCACTAGCTCAGCAGCCAGCCCTGACCTGGATTCCGGGAATTGAATTGTACCCTGCAACCCACATGGATATCCCATTACCCAGGAAGGACACGCAGGTGTTTCGTGTCTCCTTTAGCTTTCAAACAATTGTATCTGCAGCCTCAGAACTCCAGGGTCGCTTCATTTCCTGGTCATGCCTCAGGACAGTGTCTCTTGATGCAGGGTGGGCAAAGGACCCCTGGGATGGCTGTGGTTTTCAGCATCCTGCTTGAGATCTGAGCAGCCTTTTTTTTTTTTTTTAAGATTTATTTACTTATACAAGAACTGGGGTACAGTCCAGAGGTTTGGGGGGCAGGGGTTTAGAGGATTCACCAGAGACAGAATGGGGAGCAGAACAGGTGGATCCACTGAAATACATTGCTGAGGGGAGCAGCGGGCAGGTCAGGAGAGGTCTGCTGTGCCATGTGGGTCAGCTCCCTGGCGGGGGATCGAACTCATGCTGCAGTGGCTGCAGATTGCATCATAGTGCTGCGCTTTAACCCAGTGCATCACCAGAGAGGTTCCTAAGCAGCTTTAATAAGGCTTATACATAAAAGACTCGTGTTTGTCCTTCATTTATGCATGCATCTATTTTACAAATATTTTTAAGTCTTTGTCTAAGATGTTCCTGTGCAGACATGGGTATGACGCGCTGGGTAATAAAAGCCGGAAGGGAGAGAAAAATGTGTACTGCCATCAGATATAGACATGGGAGAAGGCTGTATAGAATCGGTAGGGACAGATTTGAGAGAGCAGTCACGGGAAGGAGAGTTCAGGGTAGGTAGGCAGTTACTTTCTGAGATGTGAGTTGAAAGAAGAGATGTATTTAGATTTCCAACTGGACAAGCCACACAAGGAATGGTTGATGGGAGCCTCTTAAGAATATTTCCTACCTGTGTTGACAGCTACCCATTGCAGCCTTAGTGAAGATAGCTGGTCACATTGTTTTGTCTTGTTGATTTTTTATCACTTACAGTCACCTACTGCGTGTGTAATTGTTTTAGAAATCGGAAGTGAAGGCCTTGGCAGACATGGAAAACAAATTGAAAGTTTATAGGATCAAGCCACCCTGTTGATAGTTTTTCTTTCTGGCAATGGACTTCTTTGAGAAGGTAACTGTTAAAAACAAAAAACAAACACACACACACACACACACAATGCACCAAACTGCCCATTGAATTTCAGGAGAGGGCTTGGATCTCAAATGACGAATCCCTGAATCACTGATCTTACATTCAAAATGGTGTCTTTCAATCACCAACTGTGTTTTCAAAAGATTGAATGGGGATTAAAACAAGAGACTAAGTAGTTCATGAAGATGACTTTATTTTTCACTTGAAGATTTGGTGTCATAATGAAGAACAAACATCGACTCACTCTCTCATCAAAGGAGCAAGGCCTGGGTGGCTACTTCTGGGGCCAGGAACTTTTCTCCTTGTTTGTGACTCAGATGAGGCCCAGAGAAACTGAGAAAGAAAGGGAGTCATGTCACCAGCGTGGGTCATCTTACTGTGACTTAAAAGGGTAGGCAGGCAGTTTTAGCCCTTAACACCTGCTATCATCATCCCATTTTGTTCCCTTTCCCATCCCAAAATGCTAGTCGAGTGTGTGTCTGTAGAAAGTGTGCCTGACTTGCACACAGTTGTAAGGGAGTACTCATATTTGCAAGTCCACACATAACCACACTCAATCATTTTGTATCTACCACAGAAGGTAAGGTAGATATTTCAGTTCTAAACACCCATTACATTCAAATAGGTAGTGATCCAAAGTGCACAAATTGAAGAATGATGTCAAAAAAAGGGGGGGTAGTGATCCTTAAACCTTTTTGTCCTTAAGAAGCCATCTCACACATACAGACACATTTTCTAAGAGATATCCATTTATTCAAAATTCTTCACAAAAAATTTCAAGCTACCATTTTTATTCCCTCTTAGTTTATACCATGCTCTTTCCCACTTGCGGATTAAAAGGTACACTGTCCTTCTCCCCTAAAGAAGATATGTTTCCCTAGAACCTTTGAATGTGACCTGACTGTGCAGAAAAGGTTTGGAGGCCCTCCCTGGTGGTGCAACAGATTAGACACAGCACTGCAAGCTGGCTGCAGCTGCTTCAGTGTGAGTTTGATCCCTGACCGGGCAGCTGACCCACATGGCGCAGCAGACCTCTCCTGTCTTGCCCGCGGCTCCCCTCAGCAGTATATTTCAGCCAATCTGCCTACTGTGCTCCCCACTCTGTCTCTGGTAAATCCTCTCACCATCCCTGCACCTCTAGCTTGTACCTCAATTCTTTCTGTATAAATAAATAAATAAATCTTTAATAAAAAATAGAAGAAAAGGGTTGGAACATACAATTAAGGAACTCCAGATCATCCTGGCTTGTGCAGTGGGGCCTAACTCCAATGGCTCTTCTTGGAAGAGGCAGAGGTGGAGAGGACACACAGGGAAGGCGTGTGAGGACAGGGGCAAAGACTGGATGCATCCACCAGCCAAGGAATGCATGGAGCTTAGGAGATGGAAGAGG
>NW_004567122.1:17360056-17366225 GCF_000260355.1 Condylura cristata
GCTGAGGGGAGCAGCGGGTGTGTCAGGAGAGGTCTGCCGTGCCATGTGGGTCACCTCCAGGGCAGGGATCGAATGTTCACTGAAGCAGCTGCGGTCAGCTTGCAGTGCTGCATCCTAACCCATTGCGCCACCAGAGAGGGCCCATAAAGAAAGGGTTTTAACTTCAAAATCATGATAGAACTGTAGAATATCCTCAAACTTCAGAACACATTCCCAGCACTTCATAAAAATATAACCTACTGATTTTAGATACATGTATGAAATGCGTCCCTTGGGGAATAAGTATTGGAGGGTGAAACATTTTAAGTCATTGAAGTGGTATCTTTCTCCCCTTTGTACCTGTTCACTCTGCCAGGTGAGCTGGTAGCTCAGATCACTAAGCTGTGGTGTTTCCAGTCCCACACCTCAAGTGTGGGCTGACTTTTAACTTCTTGGCCAATGTGGCAACGTAGAAGTGACCATGTAGCAGCTCTGATCTGGCCCCTCGGGGCTACGTGCTTCTGCTTATCTGGCATCTGCTTCATGGCCACAAGTGCCTTCCTGGGTCACCTGCTGGAGCCTGAGAGACCTGATCTAAGATGTTGCCCCAGTCGCCCCAGCTCTGACTGCTGGTCAACCTCTATACCCGCATGTGAGCGAACAGTGAGGCCAGGCTTACCCCTAGAGAATCCCAGCAGTAGGAACAACCTAAGTTTTATTGCATGTGGTACCCTATAACACAGAATAAATGTGACCAAAGCCATTACACTAAGCAGCTTAGCTCAGAGTGGAGAGGCAGCATGCTGGCATTCAGCACCCCTGTTTTATGTAGAACATTCCACAGACATGCAGTGGCTGTGAGTTGATTATATTTACAAATTTTCACTATTTCCTTCTTCATTTAATTAAGACTTGGAGACATGTTTTTGGCCACCTACTGTTTGTTGTGAATAAAGCTGGGTGTGGATTGACACTTATTTTAATAATTGGCAGACATGATTTTACTCTTTTGTTCTTGGTGTACAAACATCATTTAGCACCCCACTGGTACTCAAACTCACCCATGTTTTCTATTTATGATAAATGATAAAATAATTATAACCTTTTAAAAACTTTCTCTGTAGTGCTAGCTTTCAGGGCTAGTGAGCACAGTAATCTCCACACATTTCTCCCTCGACTGTGTACATATATGTATATTCTGAACATCAATGGAGGTTTCAACCAACTTTGGAGGTTTCAACCAACTTTATTCATGTATAATTTACATAAAATCAAACATTTTTTAATTTTAAGATTTACTTTATTTGCGCATAAAAAACTGGGGTGCAGACCAGAGGTGCAGGGGTGGTGAGAGGATTCACCAGAGACAGAGTGGGGATCAGAACAGGCATGTTGACAAAGTACACTGCTGAGGGGAGCAGCGGGCGAGTCAGGAGAGGTCTGCTGCACCATGTGGGTCACCCCATGCCCAGGGATCACACTTGTGCTGAAGTGGCTGAGGCTAGTTTCATAGTGCTGTGTTTTAACCTATTGCGCCATCGCAAAATCAGAACCACTCTAAGTGTTCGTTGAGTTTTGGCCATCTGCAGGGAAAATATTATTTTTTTGTGTATCTTTTACTTACTTGACATGCACTTATATAGCAGATTCCCCATTATTATTATTGTGTTATTATTTTTTTAATGCCTTAGTAGCTCTGAGGCAGGTAATACTATTCTTCCCATTTTACACAGGAGGAAACTGAGGCATGGGATGGTTGGGTCCCAGATCCCATTGCTAGCAAGTGGCCAAGAGGGGATATGGCAGTGAGTTTTCTGCCTCTGGAGCCACATTCTTAATCACTGTACACGTTAGTGACTGTCTCCTCTCTGTTGATGTCACGCTGCGATGTGGTAGCCACAGTGCATTTGAAAAGGGAGCTTTTCCAATGGCCTCGTGTGCTGCTTGCCAATAGGATAGCAAACAGAGCTCGTTGTCTCTTGGCAATGGTGTGACTTATTCTGCTATGGAATAAGCCTTTAAACGGTGTTCTGCTTTTGGTCTCTCATCTATACCTTTACAGCACAATTTAGACATTTCTGAATGCAAAGCATTGTTTTGCACTGTTTTTCTAGAGAAACTGTTGGTTTCATCAAGAAGGTGATTGCATTGCGTTGAAACAACGAAAGGCTTGAGTCACTTCATGCCCCGATATGGCATTTTCTAACAGGCAGTATTCTAGAAATAGGGGTCAATGGATAGGTGGTCTTAGAAAACCTGATGTCTGAAGGCCACCTCCTCAGTTCACACCTTTCCCATAAAGATATATGCACTTGATTTATTTTCATTTATGCGACTATCCTGAGTTGTATATGTTTATTCTTTTGCATTTCAGTGTATCATGTATGTGTGTATGTTTATTGAGAATAAAGTAGTGCATAATTGAGAGGCAGCACAGGGTCATTCAAGTTGTAGGTCAAATTCCAAATCCAACCATTAAGAATTATGTGACCATGAGCTTAAGACTTAAAGTCCCTGGGACTCCTTTTTCTCATGTATAAAATGGGGACAGTAATAATAATATTTTTCCTTTTAGGATCCATCTAAAGATTTCAAGTATTCATTTGAAAAAGTATTGGCATATCATAGCTTGTAAGTATGTGCCATCTAACAAAGACAAATGAAAAATACAAAAATGACAAATTCAAAGTAAATATTGTCATAACAGTGTGCAAATATAATATTAGCTGAAGGGTAGTCATACCCACTGACCACAAGGAATCCTGATAGTGCATGTGTAACTTTGCAGACTATAATGGTTATTGAGGACAGGCTGGGAATTTGTTGAAAAATCATAATAAATTTGTATCTCAAATTTGTGACATATGTGTAAGCAAAATTGTCTCTCTACTTTTTCTGCCCCAAATTATCAAACTATCAAAGGACTTTCTTCAGGCTGCTAATGGAACATAACCTATTACCACCAAACTTAGTAGCTTAAAACAGACTTTCTATTTTGCACATAATTTTGTGGATACCAAGCTCAGGAAGGGCTCAGGTGGGTGGTTCTTCTTGCAAATCTCTTGAGCAGTTACATTTGACTATTGGACGGGCTGGCTGCATGGAGGTCTGATTGGGTGCTCATTACTGGCTTTCAGCTGGGAGCTTGGTAGCACTGCTGTTCGGTGCTGGCACATGACCTCTCTAGCATGGCTACCGTGGGGACATCTGTGACATAGTGGCTAGCTTCCCTCAGAGTGAGCATCCTCAAAAGTGATACGATACAATTTCCACTGTAGTCCGTTGGTAGAGATTGTTACAGCCCTGCTTAGATTCAAAGGAGGAATCACTGGCAGTTTCTCTTTGGGAAGAAAGTCAAACTTGGGGGCCTAGAGTTTAAACTGCTATAGATCACTTAATAGCATCCTAATACCACCCAAAGTTCAGTAGAGCCTGTCTTCTGTGATGTGTATATGCAGATTCTTTGACAGTCTCAAGAGAATCAGGGAAGGTTCTTGTAAAAGCTTTGGCAGTGGTGCTCATGGCTCTCAAAGCCTGGAGGTCTGTCTGTTTCCATGAGCACAGGCCATTTAAATGGCTGCTTTTACAGCCCATGCCAGAGTGACTCAGCAGTGTCTAAAAATTCTTTCTTTAGGCTTGAGAACTGAATTGCTGTTTCTTCACCCTGCGGCTTCTCTAAGTAAATCTTGTCTATGCCTCTGTGAAACATTTCCTTCAAGGTAAGATCTGTCTTGCCAGTCCATCTGTGGGCTAGTTTGGTGCCTTATTTGTGAGCAGCAGGAAGGGCTGATCCATTGAGTCCCACATAGGAGGGTACCACCCACATAAAAAAGACCTGAAAACAACTGCTGTAAGAGATTATTCTTAGATGAATCTGCATGGAAATAGGCCAACCTCCACAGCTGGATGACTTCTGTTTCAGCTTGAGAAATGGCTGGCTTTCTCAAAGTTGACATTGTCCATGGGACGAATGTATTTGTTGTCTCCCATGGCTACGGACTGGAGGCAACTTTGATAAATTGGCTTTATACTTGATAACAAAAATCCACAGAGCCTTCCAGTGAGGCAAGTAACCAGATTTGGTGTGGCGGTTCCTTGACTCTTGCAAGTGAGGTCAGAAGGATGGTAAATAGGCTTGGGGATTCTCTTTGCAGTCTAGTCTCCTCCCCTTCTTGAGCTTGTTTCCTACTTTGCATGGCTTTCCTGGACTGACTTGTTTTCAGGAGCACTCTGGTGAGGCTCATTTCTCTTCCTTAGTTTGTGTCTGTGTGAACATTAGGCAAGGCCTGGCTCCTGGCTTCTTTCTGTCCTGTACTTTTGGCAGGAGAAGCCTGAAGGAGCTTGAGCTCATCCCAGCTCGCTTTTCAGGTACCGAGATTCTGCAGTTTGCATTCTCTCCAGCCTTTTTCTTTTGGGCCAAGTTTTTGAAAGTGCTCAAGCCCCACAGGCCAAAGCTTTGGATGTGAATTTGAACCTTCCTGGCTTGTTGTGCTCTAGCCAATCACAAAGCCTCTTTCATTCAAAACAACCGAATAAAGAAGAGCCAGAGGTTTTCTTGCACATCAACAAGCTCTTCAAAATAACATTTCCCCAAAAGTGCTCATGATTCAGACCAGATGGAGTCCATTTCCCTAAAAGAGATGAGTATCAAAGCATGGAGAGCAGCTCCTGCACTAGTATCTTCGGCTTTCCAAACTCCAGCCTGGCCCCACACGCTGTCACACAGCCCAGTCTCTCCTCACCTGTGCGCTTGACCTGACACTGACCTTCAGCCTTCTAAGAAAGGTGAGTTCAGGCCCTCCCTGGTGGTGCACTGGCTTAAAGCACAGCACTATGAGGCTGTCTGCAACCACTGCAACACAAGTTTGATCCCAGCCAGGGAGGTGACCTGCATGGCACAACAGACCTCTCCTGTCTCCCCTCTGCTCCCCTCAGCAGTGTATTTCAGTCTATCTGTCCATTCTGCTCCCCACTCTGTTTCTGGCGAATCCTCTCACCTCCCCCCCCCCCCAGTCCTCCCATATATTCTATACTCTGTATACATAAATAATTTAATGTTTAATAAAGATAAAGAAGACTCTCCCTGGTGGCACAATGGGTTAATGCATCGCACTATGAAACTCTCAGAAACCACTGCAGTATGAGTTCGATCCCCGATCAGGGACCTGACCCACATGGCTGGAAGAGATCTCTCCTGCCCTACCTGCTGCTCCCCTCAGCAGTGTATTTGAATCTGCCTGTTCTGCTCCCCACTCGGTCTCTGGTGAATCCTCTCACCCACCATCCCTCTGGCCTGTACCCCAGTTCTGTAAGCATAAATAAATCTTAAAAAAAAAAAAGATACAGAAAGATGAGTTCACCCATGTGGAGAATAACCTCAGACTTCAAACCTGGAGTGGGACTCTTAGACCCTTTTTATTACTGTGATTTTAAAGAGTTTAAAATAAATCTCTTATCTTTCTGTTAATTGTTAACACTTAAGAGTGTTTAAAATCACAAATATTATGAGAAATAAAACCAGTCTTAAGTATCCTGTGCAGTAGCCTTAGATGCATGTACTATATTACGCACCTAAGGATCTCAGAGTATTTTCATCATCCCCAACTAGACCCATTGAATGATGACTCCCTTCTTCCTCTCTCCTCAGGCCCTGGCCCCACCTTTCTCCTCTCTGTCTTTATGAATTTGAGGACTCTTAGTACCTCAAATGATTGGAATGACAAAGTGTTTATCTTTTTGGGACTGGTTTCTTTCATTAGTATACTGTCTTCAAGAGGATTTCTTTCCTCTTTCAGGGTAATACTATTCCACTGCTGTACACTTTCCATTTCCTTCATCTGCTCATCCACTGACGGACACTCGGGCTATTCTACAGTTTGCTGTGGTGAATAAAGCTAATCTGAACACCACTGTATACATACCTTTTCTGAACCCCACCTTGGATCTTTTTGAGTATCTGTACCCAGAATCGGAATTGCTAGATCTTAAGGAAATTCTGTTTTTGATTATTTTCCATAATGGATGTACCACTTTACAAACTCACCAGCAGTGTAGAAGGCTTCCAAATTTTTTACATCCATGCCAATTTTTTATTTTCTTTAAAAAAAAAAAATAGCCATCTTGGGCCCCTCCCTGATGGCGCAGCAGGTTTAAGCACAGCACTAAGAAGCTAAAGCCACTTCCGCATGAG
>NW_004567122.1:17366325-17371198 GCF_000260355.1 Condylura cristata
CCTGCCTGCTGCTCCCCTCAGCAGTGTACTTCGTCGATCTGCCTGTTCTGCTCCCCACTTTGTCTCTGGTGAAGCATCTCACTGCCCCCGAGCCTCTGGCCTGTACCCCAGTTCTGTATGCACAAAAAAAAAAAAGCCATCTTAATGGTAAAAAATGGTATCTCCGTATTTCTATTTTCCTTTTTTCCTCTAATAATTAATGATTTGGGGCATATTTTAATAAGCTTATTGGCAATTTATCTTCTTTGAAGAAAAGTCTGTTTATGTTCTTTGCTTATTTTAAAATCAGTTTTCTATTTGTGTTAAAGTGGAAAGGTCAGATATGTTCTAGATACTAACTTCTTATAAGAAACATGATTTGCAAATATTTCTCCCATTCTTTAGATTGTCTTTTCACTCTGTTGATCGTATCCTTTGATGCATAAAATTTGAAAAGTTTCATGAAGTTCCATTTATCAGTATTTCCCTTTTATTGTCTGTGCATTGGTGTTATATTCAAGAGATCAATGCCAAATCCACTGTCAAGATTTCCCCTGTATTTTCTTCTAGGAGTTTTACAGTTTTAGTTCTTGTATTTGGATCTTGGATCAAGTTTGAGTTTTGCATTGGGGTTCAAATTCATTCCTTTGTATGTGCTCATCTTGTTTACCCAGCATTATCTGGTGAAAAGACAATCTTTGTCCCATAAAATGGTCTTAACAGCTTTGCTGAAACTCATTTGAACATAGCTGGGAGGCCTTATTTCTGAACTCCAAAGTATTTCCTGACTTAATTCACCCCACAATCGGTTCTTTCACCCATGAATAACTTTCAGGTATTGTATCAGTTCTTCCCTTGTAAAAGAATTAGATTGAGTTTTTCAAGTGAATGAGTTAACAGAGCCTGTAATACCAGTGTGTTGAGATGGGGGTGTGTGTAGTGAACAAGCCCTTTAATATGTGATAAGTGTTAGGAAGTAGGAAAAACAGGGTCCTTTATAATGTGGACATGTTGGGAGTTCGAGAAACTTTCTCGAACAAATGCAGTCTGAGAGTTGAAGTCTAATAAAAGTTTTTTGGTGGCGAGAAGAGGATTTCCAGCCAAGGGAATAGTCAGTATGTTATTAAGTCTTTTCTGGCCTTCTGAATATGCTATGAAAAACCAAGTTACTGAGAATTAAAGTGATGCTTCTTTTTTTTCTTAAAGATTTATACATACAAGAACTGGGGTACAAGCCAGAGGTGTGGGGGGTGAAAGCAATCACCAGAGACAGAATAGGAAGTAGACCAGACAGAAAGAAATAAACTGCTGAGGGGAGCAGATCAGGAGAGGTCTGCTGTGCCATGTGGGTCAACTCCCTGGTCGGGGCTCGAACTCATGCTGCAGTGGCTGCAGGTAGCTTCATGGTGCTGCGATATAACCCCTTGTGCTACCACGGAGGGCCTAAAGTGGTTTCATTATGCGTATCCCTCATTAGACTTGAAGTTCCCTGAGCACAGGACTGTGTGATATTCACCTTTGCATCCCAGAATCACCTGCGCACTGCAGGCATTCAGTGCTTCCTTACCTTAGCAGACCAGTGACTGTTGAACTTATCTCTTTGGTGTCTGAGAGCTTCTAAGCCATACTTCTCTGGCATGCCTGTAGAGCCAGTCTCTGCTTTTGTCCTCAGAGTTCTCTTGAGAGATAGACATTGCTATCTGGTGTAGAGATAAGAAAAACCAGATGCATTGTCCAGGGCCATATACTAAGTGGAGCAGTTGGTATTTGAAACAGAGGAAAAAAGAGAGCTGATTGATATCAGCATCATGCTTTTGTAATTATTTCATGGGGTTTCACTCAGTAACACTCAGGTTATTCAGGATTGTGGCTGGCAGAAACTAGCTTTCATTGAGGTCATACTAGAGCCTTGACATGTGTTCTAAAAGTAGATAACTTTTATTGAGCCGTTAGTCTATATCTGACTATTGCAAACACATTGAGTATCTTTTCCACAGCAGCCCTATGAAGTAGGGGTTTTCATTTTCACCCTTTAAAAGAGGGGAGCAGGCCCTCCCTGGCGGCACAATGGGTTAGGATTCAGCACTGCAAACCTGCTGTAGCCGCTTCAGTGCGAGTTCAATCCCCGGCCCCGGGAGGTGACCCACATGGCGTGGCAGGCCTCTCTTGACCTGCCCGCTGCTCCCCTCAGCAGTGTACTTCGTCGATCTGCCTGTTCTTCTCCCCACTCTGTCTCTGGTGAATCCTCTCACCACCCCTGCTCTTCTGGCCTGTACCCCAGTTCTGTATACTTAAATAAGTAAATCTTTAAAAAAATAAAATGAGGAAAGCAATTAAACACAAAGAACCAGGATCTAAGCTGGACAGAGTTTCTGGAAGACTGAACATCTCACACCAGCCCATGCTATTTGATTTGATCTCTTCTTCTTCCCATCTCAGTCCCTCATCTGGCTCCAAATAATTAGAAAAATCAACTAAGTTGTGACCGAATCGCTAAGAAATTCTTTCTCAAGCACAGACTGAGTCATTTAAGCCACCAATCTTTCTCTGATTGCCTTGACTGTTTGATTTCCTTTCTGCTTTCAGAGAGTTGATGAAGAGCCCAGTGCAAAAGAGAAGCTTCAGAGCTACCAAACTCTGAAAGGGTCCCTGGACCCTAGGCAGCCTGGTGGCTCGGTCAGACATGGCCACCGTCATTTATAGATCCATAAATGGAGCCCCTCAAGCCTCGTCCCCACCCCCCCTTTCTTCAAGTGACAGTGAACTTTCTGAATGTAAAGCCTTACATATAATATTTGTATTATTTTAATGAGAAAAACCTTAGCAGTTGGGATGGACATAGGGATTCATGTGTTTGAGAACCTGGGATGACATGAAGAAATTACAGAAAAAAGCAAAACCTGACACCACACATTCTGGCTTAGAAGGTTAAACCCTGTCAAATGCTGTTGGTTTGGTTCCCGCCAAACCACAGTGACGGCTGGCTTCCCATTCCCCCAAGAAGAAAAACTACGCATGTGGGAATTGAGAGGCTCCTCCACTCTGCCTCTTCCCCAACACCCCCTCAGCACTCTCTGCTTGTACCCCCTCCCCCCAGAAAACTTGCTTTGAGCCACATGATTGTTTTTTTCCTGGACAGAGAAACAGCCGTTGCTCCGTTCTCAACTAATTTTGGTTCCAAGACCTCACAAGGCGTGAGGAGAATAACTTCCTGAGTGAAGAAAGCATGTGAACGTCTGCATCTAGAGATACTCAAATCCAAGAACTTAGTGGGAATAGGGATGAGACTAGCACGAATGAAAACAGAAGAAAGTCAAGTCCTGCTGTCGGGAAGTTAGAAAACAAGACCTTTGCTTTCTTGCCTTCCTCCCTTCTTTCAGCATCTCCTATGTCTACAATTAGCCCTATTGATTTTAAATAAGTTGAGCTTTCTTCAGCCCAGAAAAAGTTCTAAGGCATTCTTGCCTTTTTCTTTTCAAGATTTAGATCGCTGATTGTACAACTTAGAGTACACAAAATTCTTAGGAAATGTTATTTCAATAAATCCTCGGCTGACATGTTGGTTTGTTAAATCCTAAATTCTATTAAGGCATATTCCTTCCACTACCTTCTCTCCTCCCACCAACCTCATTTCAACTTCAGCAAGTTTTCCTTTTATAAAATACTTGGGTCACACACAAGTGAGTACTAAAGTGGAGACAGGACAGTGGGAGGAGGGTAGATAAGGATTAGAAAATTCCTCTAGGGCCCTCCCTGGTGGTGCAGCAGGTTAAAGCACAGCACTGCCAGCTGGCCACAGCTGCTTCAGTGTGAGTTCGATCCCCGGCACTGGAGGTGACCCACATGGTGCAGCAGACCTCTCCTGTCTCGCCCACTACTTCGTCATTCTGCCTGTTCTGCTCCCCACTCTGTCTCTGGTGAAGCCTCTCACTGCCCCTCACCTCTGGCCTGTACCCCAGTTCTGTATGCATAAAATAAATAAATCTAAAAAAAAGAAAATTTCTCTATCCATCAGCCTTAGGGGTACACAATGAGCAGACTTCCCAGGAAGGTTGTACATCATGTCCAGGACTTTACATTAAGATGACTTTTTACTTGAGTCATTTGTTAGTCCATTACCAGTTCTCCTATCAGCTAGCATTTCATCTTGTATTAAATCAAGGTAACCTGGCATGTGAAAACAGGCTCCTGCATTTCAATTCCAACCCAGCAGGAGTGGGAATTCCAGTGTTTGCCTTACATTCCTGTGAGTCCTGGCCAGTCACCACCTAATGCCCAAAATACTCATTGTTGACCGAGTCCCAGATTTTTCCACAAAGACATGCAGTGGTCAAAGGAAGGCCAAGCCATGTGCTAAAAGCTGGTTCTTTTCATTTTTTTTCAAGATTTATTTATGCATACAGAACTGGCATACAAGCCAGAGGTGCAGAGGCAGTGAGAGGCTTCATCAGAGACAGAGTAGGAAGAACAGGCCAACTGATGAAGTACATTGCTGAGGGGAGCAGCGGACGAGACAGGAGAGGTCTGCCACGCCATGTGGTCACCTCCAGGGCCGGGGATCGAACTCGCACTGAAGCAGCTGTGGCCAGTTTGCAGTGCTGTGTCCTAACCTGTTGAGCCGCCAGGGAGAGCCCTGATTATTTTCTTTAGGGTTCAGTTCATCTCCAAGAGGATCTGAAACTGAGCAACTTCTATTGCTAATCCTTCCATCATTCCATACCCAAAAAGCACTAATGACAGAGGTGTAAAGGAAACCTGCCTTGAAAAACCATGTCCAGCCCTCCCTGATGGCGCAGCGGGTTAAAGTGCAGCACTGCAAGCGAGTCTCAACTGGGAGGTGAGAGTTCAGTCCCTGGCTGGGAGGTGACCCACATGGCACAGCAGACCTCTCCTG
>NW_004567122.1:17371553-17372727 GCF_000260355.1 Condylura cristata
TTTGGGGTTGCATGAAGCCACTGTTAGATTTTGGTGCTACCCAGACACTCCATAGTGTCAGAGTGAAATCCTGCCCTCTACAGACCACCTCCATTTATGTCAACTCAGCTACGTCTCCAGTGCTCCTTCCTCCCTGAAACCGTGTTTCAAATGCTTAATGAACCTATGAGTAAATGATTTCTTTCCACGACTCTTAAAGTGCCAGAAAGCAAAAGAAATTTAAACAGACCTAAGATCAACATCGTGAGTTTACTTGGCTTTCCCATCTAGCAACACTGCCATAAATTTCTTCGACTTCTTAGTTGGGAATTTAAAAGGCCTACTATAGCCGTGGCAAGGTTTACATCACAATGTTTCTTCTATATGGATTATAAACACACAAAATCCCAAGCAGGGGTGGGGGGATCATGTTTGGTCAGTGGGTCAATCTGAGAAACCTATGGAAACACTTAAGGCTTTGCATAGCCAAATGCTTTCTCTGCACTTCACCTGGTGAGTGGGAACAGCTTGGTTGGCTCTATCACTGGTGGGTCAGGTGCCCTGTTTCTTCAGTTGAGGTTTTGCTATAGGAGAAGCTTGTGCTATGGCCCCTGGGGAGCCAGGGATGCTTAGCAAGGCTGGAACTGGCAGAGGGAGGCCTGTCCGTCTTCCTAGGCTCTATGGACATCTAGCATCTGTGTCCTGAAGCCCTTGGCCACATTGTGCAGAGTGCAGGGTGCTCAGGTCGTAGGATCAGCACTGGTGTGTGCTAAGAGTGGCCCTCGGAGTTCTGGGGTTTGTCTACCCATCAAGCATGCTTGATTCTCTAAAAGCAGCTTTCGTGATAAGAAGGTGTCCCTCCTTGTGTGCCTGACCACAGTCTCCCCTTCAGAACGATCTGCTGTGGAATGATGCTTCTGTGCCCAGAATGCATGTGGAACCTTCTTCTATGGGGCTTGTGGGTGGATCTTATAAGTGACTTTGCCCCAAGGGGTCTGCAGATGGCATCACCAAAGCTAGAGAACATTTCCTTGCTAAGAGCAAGTCTCCAAAGGAAGCTCTCCCCTCGAGGCATGAATCACATGTTCTGCTTTTTTTTTTTTTTAAGATTTATTATTTATGCTTACAAGATCTGGGGAGAGGCATAGGGGGTGAGAGGGCTCACCAGAAACAGAGTGGGGAGCAGAACAGGCAG
>NW_004567122.1:17373497-17377887 GCF_000260355.1 Condylura cristata
AGGTCAGGAGAGGTCTGCCACGCCATGTGGGTCACCTCTGAGGTGGGGGTTTGAACTCGCACTGAAGCAGCTGAGGCTGACTTGCAGTGCTGTGTCCTAACCCATTGCGCCACCAGGGAGGGCCCCCAAGATATATCTTATTAGATGGAAACTAAAATATGAAGCTGTTGGAAGTCACTGCTTTATGCTATTCAGCCTGAATGAGATGTGGCCGATGAAAAATGGCAAACGCTGAGTAATCACAAAGGTATCTGGATGGTTCTCTCATTCAAGATGCAGCCAGTATTCAGTTAAGTGAAAAGCTTCCCATGGAAACATGATTCAGGGATAAACTGTTTAAGTCTATGCATCGTCAACTTATGAAACCCATCACTTAGAATGTTTTTTAGGACCATGGGGAGAAGGAAAAGGGAGTAGTTAGGACTGCAAAATCAAGAATTTTTAAACTTTGTTTTTAAATAGTAGGTGTGTTTAAGCAGTGAAATCTGAAAATCCAGTGTTTCAGATAAAAGTGGAAATGTTTAGACTGGAGAAAGCCTACCGGCTTCCTCCTTGACTTTCAAGTATCATTGGCTTCTTAGAAGAAAGAGTGGACATTTGGGTTTTAGGTAATTATTCTGAAAATCTAACTATTGTGGAAGCACTAGGCTAGTCATCCTCACACCTCTTCCCTGTGATGGATGCCATGAAGAACAGGCTTAGTGCTACCAGAATCTTCTATTTGCTTCCCTGGTCACATGGAAGGTCACTGGTACATCAGCATCCCAAGGTTATGGAAAATGTGAAATTCCCATTCTCTCAAGTCTCTCCTGAGCTTGAGAATACCTGTCATGATCACTCTCTGATTCTGGAATTTGCTGGCATTTAGAAGTAAACTGTATGGAAAGCATTAGGAAAATATCTCCAATGAGTGCCCATTTAACATGTCAAGAATCATTTCATTAGCACATGCAGAATTATTCCCACCGAACATTCACGTGAGTTCCCAGAGGCTGTTAGCAAAGCAAACGAGGCTGTTTCGGATGGTTTTCTGACTGTTCTCCATGCTCTAGCCTTTCTAAAGAAGTGCCTGTCTAGCTTCCTCATTTGGGATGTGATTAAAATGGATTGGATTTCAAATTGGATACCTCTGCCCCATGTCAGGCCTCGCCTGAGCGTGTGAAGCCTTACTCACCTGCCTTCTGTTCTGCACGTGAAGCCAGCACCTCTGGAAGCCAAGTTCCTGTGGATTTTGAAAATACAGTTAGCTCTGGAGTTGAGTTAGCTGGATGTGGAATAAGCAGGTCTGCAAGGAGGTACAAATCTTACCTGAAGGTCTGTGATTCTAGGAATGAGACTCATGTCCAAATAAACTTGGAGTCATTTACCTCTCCAAAGGTGGGTACATCTGGAAAGATGACTCAGCTTAGAGCTTTGCACGATTCTTTCATTTTTAAACTTCTGTTGCAACTCAACAAGAAGTGGCTTTTTAAAAAGATTTATTTATGCATACAAGAACTGGGGTGCAGGCCAGAGCTGTGGGGGGTGAGAGGATTCACCAGAGACAGAGTGGATTGCAGAACAGGTGAAGTAACTGAAATACACTGCTGAGGAGAGCAGCAGGTGAGACAGGAGAGGTCTGCTGTGTCATGTGGGTCAGCTCCCTGGT
Organism: Condylura cristata; assembly: GCF_000260355.1. NCBI lineage: Eukaryota > Metazoa > Chordata > Mammalia > Eulipotyphla > Talpidae > Condylura > Condylura cristata. The sequence continues at coordinate 17,375,146 of NW_004567122.1, forward strand.
CAGGATCTAACTGGTGCTGCAGTCTTCATAGAGCTGCACTTTAACCCCTTGTGCCATCAGGGAGCCCCCAAGAAGTGACTCTTAAGATAGGTAACAAAGTCTCATGTTATGTGGAGATTTGACTCTAAGGTCAGTGTTTATAGCAAGCAAGAGGTATGTGCAGCCCAATCCTTGAAAATTCTGTCCAATGCAGACACAGTGCCATTTCATGTACAAAGAAACATCATTGGCCCTCCCTGGTGATGTAGAGTTAAGGCGCAGACTGCAATCTAGCTGCATCAGCTTCAGTGCGAGTTCGATCCCCGGCCCCAGAGGTGACCCACATGGTGCAACAGACCCCTCCTGTTTTGTCTGCTGCTCCCCTTAGCAGTGTGCTTCATCCATCTGCCTGTTCTGCTCCCCACTCTGTCTCTGGTGAATCATCTTACTGAAAAATAAGTAGATAGATGGATGGATGGATGGATGGATGGATGGATGGATGGATGGATGGACGGACGGACGGACGGACAGACGGACGGACGGACGGACGGACGGATGGATGGGTGGGTGGATGGATGGATGGATGGATGGATAGAAACATATCATTACACAATAAGCACAATGTTGACATGCAAGAATTAATTATAGAATGTTTCCATTTGCACAAACAGCTAACCAGAGTTAAAGGGAGTTAAACCTGCAGGAGTAAGGGAGTAGGTGTGGAGCTCACCCTTGGGGAAGGCAGTGCTGTGTGATTCTTTCTGTTCACACACTTCTCCTCCCAGAGTTTCTCCATCACCAGCCCTGTTTTGTTCCAGATCCATTTTTTTGCATTACCTCACAGCATTTGGCCTCTGATGTACTTTCCTTGAGAAGAAGCACTAAAAGAATTGATCTCTTTAATTTAGATGCATTCTCAGCTTTTTCTTTTCTTAAAGTTATTTTCTGCCAGTGTTGTTTACTTTTTGTACATATTTGATTTCTCTCCGCACTTGTAGTCCCTGTAGGTCTCCCACCACCACAGCACCCAGGCCAGCTCCCTCATCCCTTATACTCTTCCGCCCTCGCCTGGTTTGGGCCCCTCCCCCGCCACTCCCTGCTTTGCCTCAGGTGTGTGGTGAGCTTGCAAGTTTTGTCTTTTGACTGTCGTTGTCAGCTTTTTTCTATAGCATCCTGATAGAACTAGTTTGATAGTCAGAACTATGTCTGATTTGTACACTAAAGAAAGTTTGGTGAATCTTTTCTGGCTTTAGGGTGCATGTGGGACGAGGTAGTGCTTTCCCTGCTTCTAGGATTGCTTTACTTAACTATTTTCAAAGCTTTACTTCATTTATTTATGCATACAAGGACTGGGGTGCGGGCCAGAGTTGTGGGGGTGGGGGAAGGTGAGAGGATTCATCAGAGAGGGGAGCAGAACAGGCAGATCTACTGAAATACACTGCTGAGGGGAGCAGTGGGCGAGACAGGAGAGGTCTGCTGCGCCATATGGGTCAGTTCCCTGGCCGGGGATTGAACTCATGCGCAGTGGCTGCTGATAGCTTTATAGTGCTGGGGTCCTTGAAAGATCTTCTTTTAGCAAGATGGTGTCTGGGGTGAGTTTGGCTGGGCTTCCACAGGATGGTATCTGGGATGGACCTAGGGGTCAAATGTTGGACAGGTGCTGTCCAGCTTCTGCTTCTGCTAAGAAGCAGAACATCTCCCAGCTTCTGCTTAGAAGTCCCATGTGGGATGGGAAACCCATGGGGATTACAATTGAGATGGAAAAAAAAAGTACAAAATGATGTAAAAATGAACTATTATATTTATAAAAAATATTTTAGTTAAAATATCAAAAAAAAAAGAAGTCCTACGTGGGTGGTGGTCTCCAAGTTGGTGCTGGCTTAATGAACGATGGCTCTGCAGACCCCTGACTGCAATGTCAGGCAATGTCAGGCAATGTCTCTTTCTGCAGTGGCTGCTTGCTCTGGCCTCAGGAACTCCTGAGAACCCTCTTTCTTTCCTATCTCTCATTCCCACTCACTGCTGCAACTCACCCACCTTAATTGCCAGAGGCAGAGTACCAAAAGGAATTCTTATGCTGGGTCACTTCTCAGTACGTGCCACAGAGCAGGCCCAGTTCACTGTACCTGTTTATCCATCCCCCAGCCAGGCAGAGAATCTGCCGAATCTTTGGCCAGCGATGAATATTTCCCTGCCCAACAGTAAGGATCCCTGTTCTGGGTAGGTGTGAAGAATGACCCCAGAGAGTTTTAGTCTGATTCCCATCACTTGTTTGTCATACTCAAGGATAAGCAAACTTTGATTTTAAAAACTCATCTCCTCTGAAACTGCCGTGCATATGGCTAATGGCCCAAAATGGGAGATGTTTACAGGGTCACAGAGCTAAAAAAAAATCAAAGGGAAAAGCTTTCCTTGGTTAATCTATCAAGTTATTATTCCACACGAAGAAGTACATTGAGGTTTGATACATGGCTACTAAATAGAAAACACATAAGATCACATATCTTTAGTTCCTTTCTCTAAAAGCCAAAGATAAATGGTCCATCAAAAGGTCTCTAAAGTTACAGCCGAAATAGTCTTCCAAATTACATGCGCCCAAAGAACCATTAAAACATGCATCATTTTAAAGGACAGTATAAAAAAGTGGAACCCTCAGAAGTGAATTGCACATTTGGTAAAACTTTATTATTATAACTTAAAAAGTGGGCCCTCCCTGGTGGCGCAGCGGGTTAGAGCGCAGCACTGAGAATCTGAAGCCACTTC
>NW_004567122.1:17378067-17380557 GCF_000260355.1 Condylura cristata
AAAAAAAAAAAGTGGGCAACTTCCAAATAGTCAAACTTCAATGGTAGTTACATTTGCAACAGCCATGTTTAAAAATTGTTAGTGGCATGTCAAGCATCATAGTGGATTTGTAATGTTCTCTTTCCCAACATGCAGAGCTAAAATTTATATGTGTATCACTAAATTAAAAATATGGGATGTCATCTTTGAGGCATACTGATTGATGTAAAATTGACTCAAATAAATGCAGCCTATGGCTGTATTCCAGCAAGTGATTTCAATGCAAAGAGTTTCATACAATGACATTCCATTTTTAAAACCACGTCAAATTTAACTTAGAGCATTTCTGAAAACTGATATAGCCACTTCCAATCAGTTGCCTGGCGATAATTTAAGATTCTCTTTCCATGAAGTTTTAAAGGTTTCACCAATGTGTGGCATAACCTTATTGCTTTGGTGTCTTGGTCTGAAAATCATTGCTCCCAGGACTGCCAAGGATTGTGCCATCAGTTGCTGTGGGATAAAGGGGAGAAAACCACCCAGAACTTTTTTCTGGAGTTTAAAGCCACATCATTTGGAAAAGAGAGATGGGTCTTGGGCCAAACTCCCATCCATGACTACATGTTTGGAACAGGAACGTTTTCTGTGGCTGGAGAATTGATTGATTGCTTGATATTTATTGAGGTCTCTTGGTGGGTTTGTTTCTCAATATATAGGAACTCGTCAATGGTTTTCCTTTCTCAACCAGAAACAATATGCCTCAAGATAGTGCCAAAACCATACTACCTGGAGTCATTCCTATATCCTTCAGGATGGATATAAACAAAAAATTAGGTAAACATAGTTTTATCAGAAGTTTTGTGTCTTTCACCTCTGAATCCCAAGTACTTCCTAGCAACCTGACTAGATTTTGATTGTCTTTCCTCACAGTAAATTCTATAGGAGCCAAGTTCTCCTCCATCACCAGGGAAACTACTGGTAAACGTCAGATCAAAGGTCATCTGGAACTGGAGAAATTCTGCTATTTCTAGCCCCAGCAGGAATAAAAGCTCCAGGATTGGCAAACCCAGTGAATGTTCTGGGTTTCCAAAATGATTGCCCAGGAGGATTGCTCCCCTCTGGGCTAAATGATTTCATTAATTGGTGTCTAACTCATAAGTCTGGGTTATTTATTGTAAAACCAAATAAGTACCATATGACTTTGAAGATCTGATCCGACCAGGCTGTGTGGGCCAGAGACTGAGCAGATCAAGTCTTTCCACATTAATCTGTCACAGTCCATTTTTCACTTGCTAAATCAGCTTTATGCAAATATTGTCCTCTCCGGGCTCACCTTTTCAGGAACCCCTCTCTCTCACATCCAACATCTGTGGATGTTTTAGAGATATGGGCACATAAACTTAAGTCTTTAAGATGTGCACTTAGAATTCTAGAGTGGGAAGAAATATGAGCAGTCCTCTTGTTTAAGCCACAGTTTAACATATGGTGAAACTGAGGTGAAATGACTTGTCCAAGAGCAGTTAACAGGAAGAGTCAAATGCTTTATCTGGTCTTAACAAACATCCTTCTTTTCCCAGAACTTTGACAAAGTCCCTTCTAACACCCAACTTGCCTTCTTTGAGAGGTGTCATTTTATTTTATTTTTTAAAAGATTGATTTATTTATGCATACAGAACTAGGGTACAGGCCAGAGGTTGAGGGGCAGTGAGATGATTCACCGGAGACAGAGTGGGGAGCAGAACAGGCAGACGGAAGTAATAGGCTGCTCGGGGAGCAGCAGGTAGACAGGAAGGGTCTGCCATGCCAGGTGGGTCACCTACCTGGCCTGAGATTGAACTCATGCTTCGGTGGCCACAGACAGTTTCATAGTGCTGCACTTTAATCCGTTGCACCACCAAGGAGGGCCCCAAAAGGTTTTAAAAGCATAATATATCATGAACAGGCAAATCCGCAAGCAGCAAGTAATATGTATTTTTGAAATGCCATGAAGTTCTTCCTTGGGTCTTACTTCTGGGATGGGAAGCCCCTAGCTCTAGATGGATGAAGAGGGTCTTCAACAGGACAAATCTTGTCCTGGTGGATATCTACTCTTCTACACACCTACCTGGAATTCCTTTTCACAGGTTAAGGGCACAGTTGACCACTGTGGACAGCAGCAACAAGCACAGGGTCCCCTGGCCACCTCCATTTCTGACACACTGGCTTCAGTTTTGAGGACTCTCCCTGTTCCCGTAAGTTTGCTGATTAGCTTGAAAAACTCATGGGCCTCAGAGAACTACTCATCTGTGAGTTTTATATGGTGAAAGATACAGAATGAGTCAAATGAAAAGATACATGAGGTCGTGGGGCGACCTCATGTATCTTTTGGGGAGTTATCTCATGTATTTGGGGAGTTCCCAAATACATGACTTATGTGTCACCAAGAGCCTTCCCCTCCTGGCCTGATTGATGATTGGCAACCACAGAGCATGCCCAGCTTCTATGTCCAGAGTTGTTATTGGGTTTCACTGT
>NW_004567122.1:17381387-17382709 GCF_000260355.1 Condylura cristata
GACGAAGTACACTGCTGAGGGGAGCAGCGGGCGGGTCAGGAGAGGTCTGCTGCGCCATGTGGGTCACCTCCGGGGCTGGGGATCGAACTCTCACTGAAGAAGCTGTGGCCAGCTTGCAGTGCTGCATCCTAACCTGTTGCGCCACCAGGGAGGGCCCATGCTGCTGTAACTTTTTTCCTTTCACGTTGAAATGAGTATCTCTCTACCTTCCAAAGTAATAAGAAGGAGAAGTATGTTTATAGGAGGGGCTGGCACAGATGCTGGACTGGAATAGGGGAACCAAGAAACACAAACTCCTGTCTCCAAACAGTTGCCAGCCAGTCCTGGGACTTTGGGTTGCTTTTTTGTCTAGCACTCCCTCTAGTGACGCCAGCATCCTCTCGGGTTCCAGCTGGAACTCAGAAAATGACAAGCACCATCAGAGATGGGAGGTGGTACAAGGTGAGAGAGAGGACTGACTGTCGCCATCTGGAAATAGCATCCCTCCTGGGACTGTAAGGGTGATTGTGGCTTAGATTTACTGTGGAAAAGCAAAGGATCAAAATCACAAACACCTGAAAAGAAAGAAACGGGTGAACAAAGAGTTAACCAATGTGATTGAGATTTTTTTTTAGGTCTAATAGCAGAATAAAGGATGAGTATGAAAAAGGCTCGAATTTCAAGCCAAGGAGGGGAACCTGATAGCCATGTTCTAGCTTGAGACATAACGCTTTATCTTTTCACCCCAAGGATCACAAGCCTGACCTTATATCTTCTCCAGCCACCGAGCAAATCCAGACACCAGCTGTCCTATGCAGATAGGTGCTTATCCAGGGATCTCAGAGCTGGTTGGGGAAGAAAGTAGTGTCCTGTCATGGACTGCCTGAGTCCATGCCGTGGGTCTGTATCTGAGCCTTCCTCGTGGGTGTTTGGGAAACAGTCACATAAAGTAGGGCACCGAGAACACTTGGCCATGCCCACGTGCTGACTTGAACATGAGAAACAAGGGTTCACAAACCGAAGTCCAAATGCCTCTGATGTCCATGCAAAGGAAAAGTGGCCAACTTAATTCTGTTTTGATTTTCCCTGATGTGCCTGATGTGTGACTTGATCTGTGGGCTGGATTTCCAGAGCCATGCTTGTGCCAAGACCATGGCTGAGGCATACTCATGCCCAAATATGGGTCTCTCATGTTTTGTGTGGACCATGTGCCTGGGTCCAACTGTCCAATCCTGGACAGACTCCTTGCCAGGGCTCTCACAGACACAACATAGACTAGCATTATGTGATGGATAAACAATTTTGCCTGAAATGACAGCATGTGAACAGCTCAGCTGGTAGAT
>NW_004567122.1:17383109-17396594 GCF_000260355.1 Condylura cristata
AAGATGCTCGATTCCTCCTTGAACTTCTAAATTCTTTGGTCTTCTAGAGAGAGACTGATAAGGAATAATGTTATAGACAAAAAAAGAGACTGAAAAGGAAAATAAAGAGAAGGAAGGTCAGAAAAAGGGAACGTATGGAGAGAGGAAGGGAGGAAGAGGACACTGAAGAGAAACCAGTAAGGACTTACCTAGACGCAGGAGTGAGGAAACCCTGAGAGACAAGAGCTGGCACTTGGGAGAACCAAACAGGTCTCACAACCCAGTGTGTGTGACCCATGTCTGGGGAACTTAGGCAAACTCACCAAGTTCATGGCATTGAGCAGAACCGGATCCCCTTCCTACACACCCCTAGTGCGGAAAGACTTACATCACTGCAGTGCAATGGAACATCAGCCAGTGTTGACTTGGGGGAACCACTGCTGAGCTACATCTAGATATTTGTATTGGGTTTAAATGCAGGACTTGCTGGAACTGTCATTTATGTGTGTACTGCTCGCTGCTGCTGGGTTACATGTAGCTCAGCTTCATCACACCCAAGGAAGATCATAACATCCAGGGATCGTCAATATCCATGTACTGGGATGTGTGTTCTTTGGTTTCTCTTTTGCCCTAAGCCATGGGCTCCTTAAAAGTATCTCTTCTACAACAGGTGCCTGATTAATACTTGAGGCTTTTATCCCCTGCGGAGTGTCATATGGAGGGACCTGCTAAGGTCCACATTCCTTTGCTCATTTTAACACACATTATGGAACGCTTAGCTTCATGGGGTGGGAAGTCAGGAGAACTCTCTATTTTTGTAGTCTTCCATTCTAGCTGGCTTGGACCCTCTGTATTTCATTGGTTACTTTTTCCCTGTTTCCAATACAATTATGTAGACTCTCATGCTACATAGAAAATCTTACCAAACAGTTCTATTTCTTGTTTCAAGTCCCTTAAAATTATTTCCTGCAAGGTTCACCATGTCCATGGATCTTTGTGAGAATGAAGTGATGTTCAAAGTGTACATTGAGTAAACCTTACTTCTCTTCTACTTTAAAAGGGAAAAAATGGACCCGTTGTATTGACAATCAATTCAGATTTTTCAGATACTGGGCTCTGCTTACTAACTGCAGTTTTAATCTCTCAAACACTCACTTTCCTTATTTAAAAGGGGACATGAAGATGAAATGGGCACATAAAACCCTTAGAACCATGACTCGTTACACTAAGACTCTAAAGATACTACTTCTCATGCAAGGGTGAAGGAGCCCCCGCTGGCTTATGGGTGATTCAAAAAACTGTGGACAGACTGGAACAGTGGGCTAAAATTATCAAGAAGAAATTAAACAGATTGGGGACCCCTTTGGTAGCATAGGAGTTTAAGTCTTAGCACTATCACATTATCACTGCTGTGGCCTGAGTTTCATCCCAGCTAGCGAAGTGACCCACATGGCATAGCAGACCTCTCCTGTCTTGCCTGCTGCTCCCCTCAGCAGTGTGTTTCAACTGATCTGCCTGTTCTGCTCCCCACTCTGTCGCTGGTGAATCCTCTCACCTCCACACCTCTGGCCTATAACCCAGTTCTTCTATGCATTAAAAAAAAAAGAACTAAACAGATTTGTTACATAATCATCCTGTACATAAAAAAATAATGTCTCAAGTTCCATTTGGAGAAGGAACTTGACAAAGGAGTGACAACCCCATGAATATTGACTGATAAATGTCAGTAGTCGAGTTATAAGAATTAGCCACTATTATAGAAAGCTCCTGAGTTGCATTCATGGATGATGATTCTAGAAAGAGAATTTAAATCACACCACCCCTAAATTATATAACTGTCTAAGTTTTCAAAAGCTGTGGACTAACTAAGAACATCCAGAAGAGGAAGATCTGGGGACACAGGGGGCTTGGAAGCCTAATCTACTGGGGAGCAACCTAACCCCTGGGTTACAGGCATGGGCTTCTGAACTGAACAGACAGACACAGGTTCAAGTGCTGAGTGTTATTTTTGCCAAATGAGTTGTCCTGAGCAGGTTATTTAGCGTCTCACCTTTCTTCCTCTCTAGTGGACACTAAGGAAATGAATGCATTTATGAAGTAAGACCGACTGCTGGAACAGAAAAAACTGATTCTCATTGACCCAAAACAAAGAAATAAATCTAAATTTAGTTCTTTCCCATATTGAAGTTTATTCCATGAGGTTACTCAGAGATCCAGGATGCCTCTAGCTCTTGGCTTCCTGCAGAATGAAGCCAGAGACCATGTTCGTGTTTACCTTGCCAAAAGGGGAGGGACTTGATTCATTCCCACTCATGTTCCATAGTCAAGAATTCAATGCCGTAGCCACAGCCAAACGCAAGGGATTCTGGGAAGTACTCTACATGTTTAGGAAGAATGGATTTTCATTAAACACACAGCCCTCTCTGCCATAGTCCAGCCTTGTGGCGACCTTCTTTACCACACTTGCCTCTTTCCTACAAGAGATAACTCCAAATCCCATTGGGCTACTGCCTCTGGCTCACAGTGTAGAAGAGACTCCCTACAGTCCTGCTCCCTATGAGAAACTCTGCAGTTTATATGTTGTTCAGCTTCTTGGTGCTGTAAGTTCAGGGGCCTGAAGGGTATTTTAAAGTATCAAAAGTCAGAAGAGTTTTTGTTTGTGGTTTTAGTCCAGACTTAGAGTTTCTTTGGCAATAAAATGTTGTGAGAAACTTAGGATCTTCCAATTTTTTCTTTTGGCCAATTCCTGATGCTAATAACCACACCTAAAGTGATCTTGTAGATATTATTCTCCCACCTATTATTTCATTGATATCTTGTGTCTGTGCCTTGCTCAGAATTAAGTGGCAAGAATTAAGCTTTCTTAAGGTCATGGTAGGTGAGGAGATATACCCTCCATCTGCTTTTTTTCTAGGACTAAATCACTTTGTCTACCTGAGAACCTTGCTGGGCCATTAGCACCAAAACATTCTTTGATTTCTTTTCTTACTCTTTTGGGCTCCAGAAGCAATTGAAATTTTTTAAATTGTAAGACCCTTGACCCCTCAACTTTATCTGTTTTTTCCAATCTTGCTTGAAAATAGGCCAATTCTTTCTTCAGTTCATGTCTTTCTTGTCATATATTGCTAATATAAGCCAACAGCCAACAGGCTCCATCTTGCTTTCTACCACTTCTAGAAGTTCTATAACCGTCTGTGAAGCCATTGCGACACATTTTAGGATTTTGTTGAGGCAGTATCTGATTTCTACTACCAATTTTGTATTAAAGTAACACTGGTTGCTATAGCAGATGACCTTCAAACTTGCAGTGGCTTAACCAAGAACATTTGTTTCTTACTCAAATCAGAGTGTAAGGGAGACACTTCCCATGCAAGTGGGCCTAGACTCTCTCTGCCTTTTTTTTTTTTTTTTTAACTCCCTCTACCTCTTGCTGTTCAGAGTCCTCTCTATTTCTGCCACAGGGGGGAATACATCTCTATTTCTTGAAACACTCAGAACATGCAATAAGTATCTGTTGCTATTTCTGTTGGTACATGCCCATTGAACATAATAGATGAAAGAAGTGATGTATAGTTATAGCCAGGGGTAAAGAAGACTTAGAGAAAACATGATAAAGCTTTCAAATATAATGTAAAAGATGGATTACATTTATTCTGTGCCATTCCAGAGGGCAAAACTCAGAGCAGTGAGCTGAGTAAGGCTGTTTTCCATGTAAGGTAAAGAGAACGTTCTTATAATTAGTAATGAATCCCTCTTGCAGTCTTTCTTTAAAGAAAGCTACTGGCGTATAAGCACCCACACAACTACCATATCCCTAAGAGAAGATTCTTGCTTTAGGGAGGACTCCCGAGACCACATTCAACACTAATATTTCTTTTTCTGTATTCATGGAGGAAGAGGCCTTTTACTGTTCTTTAGCCAATAGCTACGGTTTCTGCCTTTGGGAGTATTTATTACCTTTTTGTTCATATGCTATTAGTTAAATGTTACACTCCCTTTATACAACTGCAGCTCCTCATCCAGTAAAATCTCCACGTGTGTTCTTCAGCCCTACTGCGAGGTTGCCCATCACAACCAGTGGACTCACGTTGCGTGGCCACGCACTCTCTTGTTCAGGCTGGGATCCTCATGTCACTCATAGCTATGTCTTACCATCCCCAGGAGACTGGCTCTCCCATTTCTCAATAATCTACAAATTCAGCTATTTCTCATTACTCCATTACTCCAGGACAACCACTGTTTTCTTTTGCCAGCCTCCCCTCATCCATTTTCACAAAGGAGCTAGACTACAATAGGCATAAACACTGACAATCCCAGCCCACAACGTCAGCAGTGCAAAATAGAGTTCATGGATGCATTTCTCTTGATTTTGAAGCTGCATCATTCCTGCCCGATCTGCTGTTATTCTTGAAGTTTCCCTGGTTCTCTGAATTGCTCTCCTTCCCCCTCCCCCAATCTTTCCAGGGACCTATAAAGAAGGATTTGCGTTTACACCAAGCTCATCTATGAAATGTTTTACAGACACTGTATTCATCCTTACTAGGGATTTGCTTTTCATTCAGAATATTCTCATGTTTATTCTTGGACTTCTTCCTACAAAAGTCTCCACAGCGTAGTTTCTGTGGGAGCAGGATAAAGGAGGGGGAGAAAGAAGACTGCATTTTTGTTCACAGAAGCAATGGACCCTAGAATAGCAGGGCTGGGAGCCAGGGCATTGAAGCTAGACTATTTTTAGGGAATGTATATTTGTTTTTAACACTTCGGAGCTGGTTTATGCAAAAAGGAGAAAAAAAAAGATGGGAAGAAAGAAACAGGAAATGAAAAAGTCACCAGAAAGAAGTTCAGACAAAGTTCCAAGAGCCTCCAACATCAATATTTTTTTAAGGGGGTAGGAGGAGAGCCAATATTTTTTTTTAATGGAAAGAAAACCCTGTTTTATTAACTGACGATAGCTTTATGATAGCTGTATGATCTGGTCTATCATTTCTAAGTCATTTTTTAATTTGTCCCTCTGGAAACTCTCATACAGCTGCTTCAGAAACGAAATCTCAACAGCATGGTTTCTGTGCTGCCAACTGACATCCGGGCTCCTGGCTCAGATCTGTGCACATGGCCAAGCAGATGTGAACTGTGTGCTCACGGATGTTCCCAGAGTTGGCTGTCACACCCTCCCAGGGAACGGTGGTGCAGAACGACAGTCACATCACCCTGGGCCTGCCTCGTAAATAATACTTGAATCCTGACAAGAGAAGAATTTTTCCCTCTCTCTTCCCTTCAGATTGGTAACACTACACACTGCCTCGAGCCCTTGATATTTCCCAAATGGAATTACAAAGTCCTGATTTTGTGACCTGTGGGACACCATCGTGATGGAGACATCACATGGCTTGTCCAATCCCTTAGAACATACAACAGCAAGAGTGAGCCCTCATTGAACAATGGCTTTGTGTGGCTATGATACAGGTTTATCACTTTGGTAAGTGGACCCCTCTGGTGGGGGCTGTTTATAGTGGGGGAAGCTGTGTGTGTGTGGGAGCACCGACATTGGGGAATCTCTGTATCTTCCTTTCCATTTTTCTGTGAACCTGAAACTGCTCTGAAACAAAAAACATAAAGTCCTAACAAAGGAATTGAACACACATTAAACAGAATCTGGAATGTCCCACCACAACAAAAAAACCCAGATTTTGAAGAAACCTGGTAAGATTTTACTAAAACTAGGGGCATTTGGAAATGACATAGTTTTATGTGTTGCATATGAGATCATTTCTTCTGTTACAGCTGATGAACGAATGAGTGGCATTCTCCTTACAGCAGAAACAAAGATTCTACTGAAATATAATAAATATTAATAAATAAATTAAGTCATTATGGACTTCATATAAATAGGAAAAATTCTCCAGTGTTTTACTCTGTCTGAGAATTTATCCAATGACAATTAATCTTGAAAATGGAAACAGCTTGATTTACAAAGATCTCCAGTGTAGTTTTAGTTAAAAGATGTGAACAATCTTTAAGTAAATCATTTGCTTCATGCATTATTATGCTGCTGTCCAAAATCGGGCATACAAAAAAATTAATAAAGGTATGGAAAGTTGTCATGCTGGGATGTTGTTTTAAATGTTAAATACAATGTAACCTCAAATTTTCATAGACCCATAACCATGAATCGAGTACAGACACAAATTTACCAACATTGGTGCTTACTTTTCTTGGCCATTCTGATTATTGGGTGTTTTTTTCCCTTTTACTTTTCTGTAGCAAGTTTGTAACATTTACAATGAAGAAAAAATACTATAATACTATTTTTAGAAAAAAAATCATCTTACCATAAACTTTTCTTTTGTCCATGCAATGTCAGTATTGGACTGTTAAGGTGAATTTGATGAATTATATTAGGGCACTTATTGGCCGTATGATACCATTTAGCTATGAAGTTAAAGAGTAAATATTGAAGAATGTAGAAATACTGAAAGATCTACTTCTGTTCCTGCTGCTTTGGGTAAAATAATACATACTCATTTATTTTTCAAAAGGAAAAATCAATGCTAGGTAACATTAGTTATAGCTCTCTATACAATTGAGAGGGGTAGAGTCATATTCCCTCAGATGTCACCCATACCACATCCAACACAATACCCAGAGTCCTTTACCATTCACTCTTGTTCCCGCTTCAGCCTCCCCGACCCACCCAGTACCTTCAATTCTGTCGACATGCTTCTAGGTTTTGTTTTGGTTTAGTTTTGTCAACTCCTTTATTACGTTCCCCCACACCCCACATATGAGTACAGTCATCTATTATTTGTCGTTTTCCTTCTGACTTATTTCACATATCATCATACCCCCCCCCAGTTCTATTCCTATGGTTGCAAATGTCAAGATATCATATTTTTCAACAGCTGAGTAGAATTTCATTGAGAGTGTGCAGGTGTGTGTGTGCATACCACATCTTTCTAGCCACTTCTCTGGCATGGAGCACCACTTTGATTGTTTCCCTAACTCAGCCATTACAGCTAGTGCTGCAAAGAACATAGGCGTGCATCCATCCCTTGGATTCATACATTCTTCTGCTAAAAGTGGGATTATTGGATTCTCTGGTAGATCAATTTTTTCTTAAAGATTTATTTATTTGTGCATACAGAACTGGGGTACAGGTCAGAGGCTCACGGGCGGTGAAAGGCTTCATCAGAGACAGAGTGGGGAGCAGAACAGGCAGATCGACGAAGTACACTGCTGAGGGAAGCAGCGGGCGGGTCAGGAGAGGTCTGCCACACCATGTGGTCACCACTGGGGCAGGCGGGAATCGAACTCATGCAGAAGTGGCTTTAGATTCTCAGTGCTCTGCTTTAACCCACTGCGCCACCAGGGAGGGCCGGTAGATCAATTTTTTTAATTTTTGAGGAAATACCACACTGTTTTTGCATAGGGGCTAGAACAATCTACATTCCCATCAACAGTGTACAGGGTGCCTTTTCCTCCACATCCTTGCCAACATTTGTTCTTTTTTTTTTTTTGATAGATGGTGTGCCATTATCATCAAAGCAAGCTGGTATCTTATTGTGGTTTTGATTTGCATTTCCCAGATGGTATATGATATCATACATTTCTTCATGTGTCTGTCGGTCATCTGTACATATGGATCCCTCTTTGGAGAAGGATCTATTTAGCTTTTCTTCTCAGTGTTTGGTTTGATGTGTTGTTGTTGTTGAGTTGTTTGAGTTCTTCCTGGATCTTGGCTATTAGCCCACTGTCATATGTATGAAGTACACATATTTTCTCCCATCTAGCAGGGTGTCTTTGTTTTAATGGTAGTTTATTTTGCTGTACAGAACATTTTCAGTTTAATATAGTCCCATTTGTTTATTTTTCCCTTGCCATTGAAGTCAAGTCCTTAAAGACATCACTGAATCCGGTGTTGTAGAGTGTTTGCCTGTGATTTCTTCTGTGTGTTTTATGATTTCTGGTCTCACTGCAAAGTCATTAATCCATTCTGAATTCATTTTTGTGTATGGTGTGAGATAGTCTTCTAGTTTCATTTTTCCAATGTGTCTGATTCTTAATATCATTTATTAAAGAGACTTTCCTTTTTCAATTTTACACTCTTGATTCCTTTGTTGCAGATTAACTGTCCATATAAATGTCATTTTATTTTGAGCTCTTAATTATATTCCATTGGTCTTTGTGTCTATTTTTATTCCAATACCTTACTATAGTTTTGATCACTATAGTCTAGCAGTATGGTTTGAGATATGAGAGTGTGAGATCTCCATATCTCTTTTTTTGTTTCATCAAGATAGCTTTGGCTAGTCAGCATCCATAGAGATTTCAATAATATTTTCTCAGTTTTTTTGGTAAGAATTCCATTTATACTTTGATAAGGATTACATTGACTCTATATATCGCTTTGATTGAGTTAAAGTATTTACTAATATTAGCCCTTTAACTCCATGAGTATGGAATATCTTTCCATTTTCTTGTGTCTTCCCAAAGAAGAAAATGTTATTGGTAGTTTAAACCTTAAGTAGTGGGTGTAAAGTGCACCATCACTGGTGGAGACTCTCCTGCCTGGGTTACTTTACTTCTAATCTAATTTATAGTTTGAAAATACAAGCTCAGCCTCAATAATTATAACAAAAATCATGATGGCAATAACAACAAAATCCTATGTGTTACTTGTTATCAGTGAGGTAACTTCCAAGCAATTTCTGTACTTCACTTAACATCACAAGTCTATAAACTTTTCTTATTTTGTTGGGGAAAAGATAAAATCACAGGTTTCTGAAAATTTCTTTTATAAGAACTCTAACTTTTGGCAAATATCATTCCCAAATATAATGCAAACACTGGCTATTACTACATTATAAAATCCAGGTGTATTTGATTTTAATAAGTGATCAGATTGCAAAAAAAGAATGAATGTCAGATTGATGGTTGTAGGGACATGTGGGAAGATTGCAGGCTTCCAGCAAAATGAAGGGAAATCTCGAGTATGTCATCCACACAAGAACCAAGTACTTCCTGAATTTGGCTGTTTGCGTGTTAGAGGGCTCATTTAACGTTTAAAGTTGGCAGGTTTTGTGTGAGCCATCCTTTCTCCTGCAACCATGGCAATATGGAGTGAATAACTGGTCGCTTTGGATGGCATAATGCCAGACCAACAGGAAGAGTAATGGGCTAAATAGGGAAGACTCAAAGCCATCTAGTATCAGGCTAGAGATCAGTTTCTTCTTTTTGTTTAAGATATTATTATTGTATTTATTTCTAACCTCTTGGGTCCAGGCCAGAGATGCAGGGGCAGTGAGAGGATTCACCAGAGACAGAGTGGGGAGCAGAACAGGCAGATTGATGACTGTTCACTGCTGAGGGAAGTCGTGGGTGGGTCAGGAGAGGTCTGCCGTGCCATGTGGGTCAACTCTGGAGCTGGGATCAAACTTGAAGTGAAGCAGCTGTGGCCAGCCTGCAGCGCTATGCTTTTACCTGCTGCACCACCAGGGAGGGCTGAGATCAGTTTCTAAACCACATCTCCCTAAGAAACTCTGATAAGACAGGAGCATTACTGCTTTATGGCTGAGCACTCTCTCAACCAAAGACGGAGGACCACGTAAGGCCCCTTTCTCCACTAAACTCTTATTCTCCTGGATTCTTTCCCTGTTAGCTCCACTACCCAAAACCTGGAAGACAAAATACCCTTAGCCAAGGACTCCCTGGTGGCACAAGGGGTTTAACCTCAGCACTGTCAAGCTCTCTGCAGCACAAGTTCCATCCCCAGCCAGGGAGCTGACCCACATGGCGCAGCAGACCTCTCCTGCCCCACCCGCTGCTCCCCTCAGCAGTGTACTTCAGTCCATCTGCGTGTTCTACTCCCCACTCTGTCTCTTGTGGACCCTCTCACCAGCCCACACCGCTAGCCTGTACCCCAGATCTTGTATGCAAAAAAAAAAACAAAACTTAAAAAAATACCCTTAGCCATCTCTTTGTTGATTCCCCCAGCCCGGAAGATGATCACTCATGTGTAACAATGTGTGAGAAAGTGTAGTGTTGGGTCATCCCACTGCAACCTAAAGTAACAGGGATGACTGGATGGGTGACATTGTATTTCTGAACCATCCCAGAAGTCTGTTCATTGGGTCCTGATGTTCAAATATGGGTTGTGGTTATTTCCATTTCTGTGCTCCTGAGTGGAGACTAGACTCGTGCTCCCAGATGAATTCGATGGGGAGAGCATTGTCTCTTCCTAGTCCCACATGAAGTACAACCCTGCTCCCTACCAACAGATCCTGGGATTTCTGAAGAAGGTAAAATGGGTCTCATAATCAAGACTCTTTTGATAGCCCAAGAGCTAAAAGCCGTCAGCTCTTTTCAACCCATCCAAAAGTCTGCAGCACCCAATGCCTAGGTCTTTGCTTGTCAAAATGTCACTGGATTCAAAATCCACCTCAGATGCCCTTTCCTCCTGGAAGCCTTTTCTGATTCTGTGTCAGGATGAGCAGTTTTCTCCTCCGTGTGCTCCTTTCCATAGCTGTCTTGTACACAGACTGCAGTAGAGGGTCTGTCCTAATGCTGGGGGTCTGCACATCCTCCCCCCACCAGGTCTCTATGAGAGACAATGTGGCCCTCACCTTTGTTACCTGTCTGGGCTGATGGAACTTGCAGGTGGGGAGTCACTGGGCTTGTGCAGTCCGTGGTGCCAGGATTGACTTAGCGTAGGCACTTGCACGAATCCTCCCAGTAATGCAGAATACTTAAGTGAGCTGAGACTTAGCTGCCTCCAAATGCTAGCCAAGAGCCTAAAAGCCAGATGAGGGAACTCTGGCAGCCCTGTGCTGGGAATGGGCGCTTTTCCTACCATGCCTCACCAGTGTACCTCCAGGCTGTGAGCAACAACCTGTTTGATATTACCAGCTCCCAAGGGGTGTGGACTGTGAGTTCCGTCCTTACACGGTCCAGCATCCCATGCACAGGGCCCTCCGGTAAAGAGTGTTTAGTGTTGGACACTCACAGCATACACAGTGAGTGTGGTATGTTTGGTGTGTTTGTAGGTAGTAACAGGAAACTAGAACTCAGAAACTAGAACTCTACTCAAACCTGATAGCCTAATAGAAACCTTCATCCCAGGTTTGCAGAAGATGAGATAGTGTAAAAGGCCTCTGGTCAGGAAGGATGTTAACAAAAGTTGTGAAAATCCACACGTTGTAGTCGTTCAGTTACTGTAGGTCTTCAAGTCACCTACTCGTTGTGATGTGAGGAGAGCGTTTGAAGGAGGACAGTGAGAAGTCAGTGACTATTTATTTAAATTTGTCAGCAGGAGACTTGTAGCCAGTATCAGAACCCCTTCCTCTTGGCGGGTGCCCAGCTTGAGGTCTGGGGAAGCTGTTCTCAATCTTCCCTCAACAGAAGCCAAAATCACCGCTGTCTATATACTTGTGTGCTACTTTAAACCACTCAGTTTATTATAAATTGTCACAGCTATCACTAAAAAAAGAAACTAGGTAGATTGTATTCAATATAGTGTTCATCGAGGTTATAATTAGTGGGTTAATTATCATGATTTTTTTCTATTTAAATGTATTATTTGAACACCTTTTGTTCTTTTTGCTTTGGCTTTCTCTTTTTTTCTTTAGTCTGTTCTGTTTATAGACTTATTGCTGATTTAGTCCCAAGCTTCCAAAACAATGTCTGGTATAAAGTACGGGTTTGATAAATGTCTGAGGAATGTGTTGAATGCAGGATTGAACGAATAGTAAGTTTTCTATTGCTCTAATTGTCATACCATGTAAATGATCTGTTCATTCTGGTGTTTTGAAAACTCTCTGTATCTTCAGTATTTTGCTGTATAGTGTGTGTAGGTATGCAGTGATTCTTACCTATCTGGATTTGTTTGTTTTATAGCAAAAGGATCACCTCTTTTCTCAACTGCAGAAAATTCTCCAACTCTCACCCTGTGAAAGAATGAGATACCTTTCCTATAATTAAAATTAATCTTGGCAATAGCTGTTTTTCTTTTTTTTTTTTTTGGAAAAAATGTGTTCTTCCCCTAACTTAACAATCTAGGAATCCTGGGACAGTGTATACAATTTCAAGTTAAAAACCCCTGTGAAGCAGGAGATGGGAAGCAGTTTATATTCTCTCAACTCTTTCTACTAAGTCTAGATTTTCCTCTCATGACTGGGGTTATGTACAATGCCTAAAATAGTGAACAATGCATTTCACAACTAAGTTTGGTTTCAGTTTAAGGAGGAACAGAAAAGAATTCATTTATCTTGCAGTTAAAGTGTTACTTTAGTGTCTTGAGTTTATGCCTATGGCAGAAAGCTCAGTTTTTGCAAAGAGCTAATATAAAAACCTGTGATCTTCTTTTCAGTATAGGGAAAAACATCACTTTACTCAAAAATCCCAAAAACTGGGTTTTTGATATCCTCCGTTTTCATAGCTGTAGGAGGGAAACACTTGATTCTTTTAATTTCTCAGGCCACTTTTCTAATGCAGGCATTCACTGAAGTTCTAAGTGGTTTGCACAAGGTTAAGTCTTTTCCTTCTTTTTAGGGTCTTACTAAAGTATTACGACCTTTTGAATTCCCTAGCTATAAGGTTAAATTTTTCTTCATTTTTTTCTTTTTCTATGTCCTTTCTTTTCTTCCTCCCTCCTTCCTTCTTTTTCTCTTCCCCATTTACCACCTCTTTCCCTTCCTCCTTAGCTCACTTTTTCCTTCCTGCCTTCTTTTCTGCTCATAGAAGTTCAAATCTAACATTTGGGGGTAGTGGAGTTACTGGTAACAAACTGGGAAAGTAGAAATCCCTCTCAATAGCTATTGTTGAGGGTTAGTATTCTATGAAAGGATATTTCTTACTGAATGTTATCAATTTTGCCATTTTCAACATTATTTGGTCTTAGAAAATGAGAGATACAAATAACCATGCACCAAAATAGTGTCCCTGTGACTCCTGAGATTTGTTTCCAACAGCAACAGTTTAATAAAATAGTAATGCCAGAGACTAAGTCCATTAGCTTTCTCTTTTCCTAGCTGCATGTAAGCGCCTTTACTCTTGATTATAACAGAAAGGTCATTCCTAAGGAATTACTAACCTTTAAATGATATGAGATAATTATTCTCAAGAGAATCAAACAAATTTGTAAGACAAATACAGTTGAAATTTCAGGCATCAATCTCGTTTTTACTATAGCCTGGGAACAAGGGAACTATGAAATATAATTTTACCCCAAGGTCCAACAAATGCCTACAAGAAAATTATTTCCCTCCTGCCAAAATAAAGAGAGGGGGAGGGGAGGAAAGGGAAGAAAACCTTTATTTTGGTGCACAGGTTATACGAAGTGCTTACACAGGGTGTTGTTTTGTTTAAATAGCAAAACTTTCCTGAAGAGGAAAAATTATTCTCTTCCAAATTAAGAATTTAAAAAATAAGTTATAACGTATTTTAAGAAGCACTTTCTCTGTAGTAGTCACCAATTCTTAGTGTTGAGCCAGTTCACTGTTCAGAATACTGGAC
>NW_004567122.1:17397454-17494467 GCF_000260355.1 Condylura cristata
GTCCTCTCCTATATTTTTAAAGTGAACAGTACTTGTGGAAAAGGGGACGAGCCCTCCATGGGTACCAGCCCCAAAGTCTTAGAAGCAACCCAATTTTGCCGATTCCCAAACTGGTACTTCTGGGAACTTCATTCCTGAGGGATGTCCTTCTTGAAAAAGATACATGTTCCAAGTTTGGACACATCTGTAAAGTACAGCTCTTCCTGGAGAAAATTCAGGAAGAGCATTACCCGGTTGAAGTCCATGAGTTCTTGACCAGTAAAGATTGATTTCATTCTGTTCAACTTAGAAGTTCTGAAGTGCATGTAACTGCACCACACGGTAATACCGGTTCCAAAGAGCATGCTTTGGGAAGGGTGCCTGGGTGGGCAATACCAGAATATTTCCCTGTCTCTTTTCTTTTTAGGTCAAGTTTGAGATAATTTGATTTAAAAATAACTGAGTGACTAACAAGGTTGGGAAAATTGTGGTAGGGGAAAAAAAAACCTTTAGAAGAAAGTAGAATTGGGAAAAACAAAGAAATCTGTGATGAACGTGAAAAGCTTTATATGTAAAGGACATAAGGATCATCTATTCAAATGTTCAGCAAATAATAAAACAGTTTGAACATGGAAAGCTTTTCTGAATTCATTTGGAAAATGGACAAGAAAGAATAGTCCAAAAAAAGTGTAAAAAGAGGCATGAACCTACCCAGTTTGGCCTCTGTGTCAAGATTACATGTAAAATAAGGTATTTGGGGCACATAAATAAGATTGTTCTGGGCCCTCCCTGGTGGAGCAAGGGGTTAAGTAGAGCACTATCAAGCTATCCTCAGCCACTGCAGTTCCAGTTTGATCCCTGACCAGGGAACCTACCCACATGGCACAGCAGACCTCTCCTGACCCGCCCACTGCTCCCCTCCACAGTGTATTTCAGTCCATCTGCCTGTCCTGCTCCCTACTCTGTCTCTGGTGAATCCCCTCACCAACCCCCCACCTCAGGCATACACTCTAGTTTTTGTGTGCATAAAAAAAATCTTTAAATTAAAAAAAGATTGTTCTCAGTGTAGGAAAGCAGATGACTTAGGTGCACCAAATCCAATATGCATAAGGAATTCAGATGAATGGGAGAATAAGTGGGAGAAGTAGCAGTGAATCTTTCTATAGACTCGTCCTGTATGCCAAGGGGGTCTAAGCACAGTTCATGTATTGAATTTTTTCATCTTCACAACCACCCACTGAAGGGAGAAGATATACATTTAAACTCAGGCTACAGATTCTCAACCGAAAGCCTTTACCCTCCTAAAACTATTACATAACAGAGTTCATCAAGTAATTATCATTAATTCAAAACAAAAAAGAAGGATATGGCTCAGAAAATGCAGGTATAGCTTCACCTCAAACTGTATGACTATATCCATGTAGTTGTATTTTCATAAATATCATGTATGTCATTTTCATAATTATACACCATTGTAATTAACATTAGCTGTGATTACATATAGAATAATAACTGTGAGGGAAGACACAAAATGTGGGACTTATAGGTAAACATAATTTCTCTAACTTGTAATTTGATGTAGTTCCTAATCTCCTATAATAATATTGCTTTTATGATTGGGAAAAAAAAAAACAGAACAGAAACCTTAAACAATGAGTCAAATAGTTGGAAAGAAAATAATCTTATTATAAAGTATGAGATATTTTTAAAACCAGACATTAAGTTACAGTTAACATGTGGCTTAGACTGCAAAATTGTATTTGTTTTCAGAGTAAAATGTGAAAGTCCAAAAAATATGTGCTTGTGGAAGGCCTCAAATAGTACCCAGGCTTGGGGACCTTCTTGGTTGTCTTTAAAGACAGGTTGAGAGGTACTTGGGTAAGACTTGAAGTGTTAAAGTTAGATACCTAGGGTGTTAAAATATGTTATGATTTCATGCTTAGTGAAATAAGCCAGAAAGAAAAGGAAAAATGCCTGATGGGTTCTCTCATAGCAGGAGTATAACAGAACAGGTGAGAAGATAATGATAATGATGAACAGCCATATACCAGAGACATTTTGTGGGGGTAGAGTGGGGAATGGGATCAGAAACAGTGGGGGGAGGGAAATGCACTGGACTATGGTGATGGCACATGGGTGATTTGGGGATGGGAAACCCAAGGGGATTGCAACTGAGATGGAAAAATGCACAAAAATATGTGAAAATAAACTATTATAAAATTTTTTAAAATGTTATGATTCCATTTGGTAGCTCTTACTGGCTATCAAATTATAAAGATACCTAAGGGGAGAATGATCATAAGCTCTATTTTCTGAAGTCTGTACAGGAGACCCAGATTTCCCCTCCTACAGAAGTTGTATCTGATGGTTCCCAGTGAGGGCTTCAGTTGTTGGTAGTGATGTGGTTTTGGAGTTGGTGGGTTTTGGGTCCTTGGGTTCACCCTGGCAAAGGTTTCCCCAAAGCTCCCCTTTCAGTGGTACACAGTGAGTTCCCAGGTGAGTTTCTCCATGAGACAGAGACTCAGTTATATTTAGAGAGCAGGATTATTAAGGAAAAGGACAGAAGAGTAAAGGACACTTGCATAGACACAAGCAGGCAGGAAGAGCTGCCCCGAAAGGGACAGGATTGCTGGGAGAGGTCTGCATGGTCTCAGGCGGCCTTAGGAGAGCAGCCTCTGCTGAGGCAGGTCAGTGCAGAAAAGCCCTGGCAGGTGCAGGTCATGGGCAGGCAGGAGGCTGCTGCCCTGCAGAGGGAGAAAGTGGGTGGGAAGAAGCACCTACATAGACACAGGCGGCAGAGGACTGCTGCCCTGGCCAGGGCAGAGACTGCCCTGATCAAGAGCCTTCCTCTCTGTGGAAGGGCTCACTCCTTGTGAGCCTGGGTTTGCTGTTGAGTTTGAATAAACTATGTAGAATCTGAAAGGAAAGGAGATTGCACAATGGACTCCATAGCCTTATCTTTCACCTTTTGACACTCTGGACACCACCTACAGCAGTCTCCTACCTGCTTGGATCTTCTGCTTTGCAATAGGCACCTGAGGATCTTGGTTTCTATGACCGTGCCCATGGTGATGCCAATCACTTCTACCTCCAACTCCCTGTGTGAGTCAATCTTGGGAGACCTTCTTTCCATCCTTCCCTCCATCAGTACCAGTCAAGCCCCCCACTAATAGAGTTACAATATATATTATCTGAGGAGACTCAATGCACAGCATTTGAGATAGCAGAAACTCCCTTTCTAAAATGTCTTTAGGGAAACAGAGTTTGAATTTTGGCCATGAATTTTTTGTGTTCGTGCAGAGATCCCCTCTGTCCCCTGCCGGCTAAGGAAGGGCTCTGAACCCCATGTCAACACTTAGGATAATGTGATTTTCTTGTTTGTCTTGATTTACAAACTGCAGTCTCTGTGAGGAGACTTTTGGGTCTGCTGTGTATCCCATGTCTTAGCACAGAGGAAGTACACACAATACATTGAGGAATTAAGGATCTTAACTCATTCAAAATTGGATGATAGGAAGTTCAGGAGTGGATCTCACGGGATTGGTAGAGAGTAAAGGCAAAGTCACAAATCATAAGAACCGTACAGCCATTTTTAGAACCTTGTAATCCAAAGCTGTTTTCATTTTCACATGTGTTATGTACAGACCCCGTGAGGTAGGCAGGAAGTAGCCTAAATATTTTGTAAGGTAAGAACCTTGAGGTTCAGATTGATGAAGTGTACGGTCCAGTTACACTTTGGAAACAAGTAGTAAGAACCGATATTTACAGAGCACTTCAGAGAAGCGGACATCCTCCCAGAGGAAAGGATTTCTGTATAAGTCTTTTGATCCACTCATAACTTTGTGAGTTTTTATCCCCATTGAAACTGAAGAGGAAAGGGAGAGACAGGATAATTAGGCATCTTGCCCAAGGCAGAGAAGCAAGAGACCAGAATGGACTTCTGGGGCAAAGAAGCTGCTAGAGACTTCTAATAGACCTGCAAGCTGGAATTGTCACCAAACTCCAGTGGATTTGCCACCAAAGTCCATCATTTCTCTCACCTGTCACTTCTGTGCCATCATGTGCATTTTTCAGAGGTTGAGGATAAATAAATTTTAAAAATGCAAGTGTATGCAAAATAGGTGCAGTGTGTCATTTGCACAGCTCATAGGGTTGGCTAGATGAATTAGCTAAATGCATATAAAACACTAAGCAGAACATCTTCCACATAGTAAACACTCAAACATGTTGACTGTTTTTCTGAAGTGTTAGTCATATGCATAGATGAATACTCTAGGCACTTGTGAATTTTTAAATTCGGAGTAATGATAAACCCCCATTCCCACACTGGTTGGCTGAATGGCTAAAACAAGAAAATAAATTAGAAGCAATTTGAAAAGTTGAGTCTTTCACACAAATACACTATTTAATTGCATGTTACATGCAGTCCAAATTTTCGTACTCTGACTTTTGCTCATTTCTTCTTGCTCTCTGCAGTAAAAATTGAATGGTGGATACTCTGTCCACTGTTGGGGTCCCTGCCTGCTGTTGCCCCAGTTCTTACCTGGTCACCTTGCATGAAGGAAATGACCAACCTGAGCCTTTGCTTGGGTTCCTGCCCCAAGTTGAGCTGGATTCTCCTCTTAGCCTATCTATACTGTGGGTAGTTTCTTTTTAAGATTTATTTATTAAAGAACTGGGGTGTAGGCCAGAAGTGCAGGGTTTGGGGGAATGAGAGGATTCACCAGAGACAGAGTGGGGAACAGAACAGGCATCTTGACCAAAATCCACTGCTGAGGGGAGCAGCAGGTGAGACAGGAGAGGTCTGCTGCCATGTGGGTCACCTCCCTGGCTGGGGATCAAACTTCTGCTGCACTGGCTGTGGACAGCTTCATAGTGCTGAAACTTGACCCCTTGTGCCACCAGGGAGGCCTTTGCTTTGGTATTTTCATTGCACACACAAAAAAGTGTTTCTGAAGATGAAGACACAGAAGGACTTAAATGCAGGGTTCAAAGAATGCTTAATTATAGCCCACATTGCTTTCGATCCTTTGGCAGAAAGTGGTAACTTCCCTAGGGCCTGATTCCAAGCAACATGGAGAGTCCTGCTACCTGCAGGTGAGCCTGTGTTGTACACTTTCCCTGTCCTCTTCAGGGACAGACAGGGGACCCTGACTACTTCTTCTAGCTACTCTGGGGCACTGGAAAACCTCAAGTTGCAGCTTTGCAACGAAATCGATGTAGGACCCCTAGAGGCCAACCCTGCTAGGTCTCTGAGGATCTGAGCATGTCCACTCCTGCCCCTAGAAGATACTACTAGACCGCAAAGCACGTATCTTTCCCTAGAAAGCAGAGAAGCACATTCTTTGAAGCAAATAGTAAGAGCTCTGAAAACAGCCTGGGATGATGCCTTCTTCACCTCCCTTTGGCATGAGCCTGCATTTCTTTCAACCGGGGAAGCAATGTGTTTGTGCAGTAGCTCAGTTAAGAACAATTGCTGCAGTGTGATGTCTCTGTTCCATAAGGAAAATTGCACTGCATGTCAGTCTAGCAGCAGCAGGGCTTGGGTCCCCTGGGGGAATTTTCCCGAAAACCCCCTCTATCTGTCTTCCCATTTTAAATACCATTTCTCTGTGGGAATTGTAGGTTCAGTCCCATGTCAGTAAATGGTCCCCTAATAGCCCTCCCTGGCAAAGTTATGACTTATCCTCAAAGAAAAATGCTGCTTTGTTAGCATGTTTTATCGAGGCTAAGAGTCAAGTCATAAAACATCAGGCCTCCCGTCTGAGTGCCCGGTCACTAACACACTATTTATTTGTACATAAATATTTCTCTTTTCTTTGCAGGGGTTTATTTGCTTACGTATTCAAGTAGACCATCTGCGTAAATTTAAAATGTCCAAAGTGTTATAATGGGAGGAGCTGATTATTTTGGTTGCCAGTTTGTCCAACATGCTAAACCATTCCTGGCTTTAACTAAAAAATACATAGATACCAGCTCTCACATCAGAGGTCTCATATTGAAAAATCATACAAAGCTTTAAGTAGTAAAATAAAAGGCAACAGACCATAGAGAGGCTTTACTGTTTTTGGTTTTTTATGCTGTGAAGTTAGTTTTGATGCAAATGTGTTAGGTTTGTTCTTTATGAAGGAAGCCAATGAGCTTCTGTGGACTTGATCTCATTATTTTGATAAATTAATGTAGGCACCATAAGCACCTTATAAAAACGCAAGTCAGGCTCTCCCTGGTGGCGCAACGGGTTAGGACACAGAACTGCAAGCTGGCTGCAGCCGCTGCAGTGCGAGTTCAATCCCCAGTCCCAGAGGTGACCCACATGGCACAGCAGACCTCTCCTGACCGGCCTACTGCTCCCCTCAGCAGTGTACTTCGTCAATTCACTTGTTCTGCTCCCCACTCTGTCTCTGATGAGTCCTCTTTCCCTCCACACCTCTGGCCTACACCCCAGTTCTGCATGCATAAATAAATTTTAAAAATCTTTTTTAAAAATGCAAGTCAAATATGGAAGGTCTCTCTACAACGTTATATTTTTCTATCAGCATACAGAACTGGGGTACAGGACAGAGGTGCTGGAACAGTGAGAGAATTCACCAGAGACAGAGTGGGGTGCAGAACAGGCCGATTGATGAAGCACACTGCTAAGGAGAGCAGCGAGGGGATCAGGAGAGGTCTGCTGCGCCATGTGGGTCAGCCCTTGGCAGGGGTCGAACTCGTGAAGTAGCTGCGTCTAGTTTCATAGTGCTGTGTTTTAACCCGTTGCGCCACCAGGGAGGGCCCAGAACCATCTTTTTTTTTTAAAGATTTATTTATTTGTGCATACAGAACTGGGGTACAGGCCAGAGGCTCAGGGGCGGCGAGAGGCTTCACCAGAGACAGAGTGGGGAGCAGAACAGGCAGATCGATGAAGTACACTGGTGAGGGGAGCGGCGGGCGGGTCAGCAGAGGTCTGCCACACCATGTGGTCACCTCCGGGTCAGGCGGGAATCGAACTCATGCGTTAGTGGCTTTAGCTTCTCAGTGCAGTTCTTTAACCCACTGCACCACCAGGGAGGGCCAGAACCATCTTTTTTAAAAACAACTAAGGAAGAGAGTCGTGCTTGCTTCCTGACTGCCATTGATAGTTTATTTGCAAGTTGAAATGGATCCTCTACACTGAAATTCAAAAGTACTTCCCCAAGTGAGCTCAAAGGTGGAAAGTGTTTCCACCGCCTGTGTGAGTTTTTGCGCTGTCGCTACACTGACGCTGTTTTTCATGGAACCGCCTGGTCTGACAGCTGAGGCGCCCAGGTGGACCACGAAAGTGATATGCATAAGATGTAGGTGGAAAAATCTATACTGTGCTTTCATAAGGAGAACTGTAAGCGGTCTTGTCAAGAGGGTTTTTGAACATATTCACTCATTATGCTCTTTTCTGTCAGGTGTTGATAACAGGCTCATTAAGCGTAAGTTTGAGCTTCAACTTGGAATGTAGTATTTGAAAAGAAGGTGCTGAAAGCAATTTTAAAACTTTTTTATGTGTCTGCTAAAAATAATTAAATGGAACAGGAAAAAAGAACCACTGTCACTTTCATGTCAAATCAGCTTACTGTGAGTTCTGACTCAAAATGGAACCGGAAAGGAAATCCCGGGGAGCCCTGGAGAGGGAAATAAACTTGATGTCGGGCAGTGAGGAAGCTGACAGAAATGGCATGTGAGCGTCTAATGACTGAATGTGACCATGATTAGCTTTCTGTGGGAAAACCAGGTAAAATCCGCTTCCAGAAATGGATCCATAAATTGAAGGGAAATCTCGAAGAGCTGGGTTTGATATTTGCTCATGAAGAATGAAGGGAGAGCTCTGTGCTAAGCAGCTCTGCTACAGTTACTGTTTACTCCCAAGTGATTTAGAAAATGAAAATAATTGTTTTGCTTATTATATCCTTTCATAATTGGGAGTTCAGAAAGAGGAGTTATATGAAAGTATAATTTTTGAGTAAGGAAATAACTGTCTTTTAAAACTATTAACATTCTGGGAAAGGCAAAACTCTAGGGACAGACACTGATAGTGCCAGAGATTAAGTTGTGGGGAAAAGACTGGAATGAGGAGGGGGGAGGGGCTGAGGTAGGAAGAAGGAGTTCAATTTTAGGGAAGGAATTAAAGGGTGAGGAAAGGGTTGAGATGGGGGAAAATGGCATTCAGTTATGTGAAAGAGGGGTTGAGGGCTGAGGAAAAGGCTGAGGAGTGGGGGAAGGATTTGAGGTGTGAGAGGTTCAGGAATGGGGGGAGGTATTGAGGTGGAGAAAGTTGATTGCAAAGTTGCTGACTGTGTGTCTTAACAGTGGTGGTAGAGCTCTGTTTCCCGCTTTCATCAAAACTCATTGCCCTGTAGGTTCAAAGGGATGACTTTTAGCACTTGTAAACTAGCAAAAAATTCAATGTGAAAAATCATCATAACCAGGAGCATGTTTAAGTGCAAAAGTTCAAAACTACTTTTTGAATCTCTTGATGTGGTTTCCTATTCAAGGCAAGTGGAGGCAAGAGAGACAAATCAGAGAATCTATTTTGTATCTCAAAGTTAGTTTACTGAGTCCTCAGCACAACTTTTACGAATCGTCTGGGAAAAAGTCAAAATAGTAAGAAAGGAGAGAAAACAAATGTCACAAGCTCTAGAAGCGTCCTCACCCAGAGTTAACATCTTGTCTTTTTCCCATCTAGTTTTGATAGGCAAATAAAATAGAAATTTGCAAAGGTAAAATCGCCTTTACTCACCTATCCTGGAATTCTCTACTGCGTCCAAAAAGAACTTGGAAAAGGGTAGACTAGGCAAAACCATGGAGGCAACTGTGGAGTCTGTCTTCAGTAAACGGAATGAGTTTGTCATTGTTCTCACTGACAAAGTCCCTCTGTAGTTATTGCCAGAGGAAAGGCAGGACTAGTGAACATCCCCGGATGCACAAGTGGCATCTGACCAGCTGTTCTAGGAGCTGAATGCTAGCATGGGGCTGTGCACCTTTGGCTTAATGGCTGGGGTGATCAGGACTAGAAACCTGGGTGCCCATTACCAATTTTCCCAATTTTCTCACCCACCTCCGCCAGAACTTTGGCAGTAGAATCAGTCTAGTCTAGAGAGAACTACCATGACACAACAGCTCTGTCCTTAACAGGATTAATAAAGCTTTGAGCTCTAAACAGTATCAAACCCAAAAGACCACAAAAGAAAACAAATTTGGGGTTGAAGCCAAATCTGCCATGTTGATTTAAAAGAAAATAGCTGTAGATGGCTTTTCAAATTGCCAAGACTGCATGTGCTGTCCAAACGTCTCCACCCCTTCTGCATGCCTATCTCTGACAAGAAAATTGCTCATCTTAATCCAAAATCAAGTAATTACTGAACAGAGATGTGTCATATTTGTAGTCTGCACTGGGTTACAGGAATAACCTGCTGTGGCATCTAGAAAGGCACTCAAAATTGCTTTCTTAAAGGTTTTGCGGAATTGTCAGGTCCAAAGTAACACATTAGTCTGACGTGCTTTACATGGCACTGTAAAAGCATCAAGTGATGTCTGAGGTCATCTCACCATCAGCCTTTTAATTGTGTGATTCCCCCAAGACCAGCAAGAATAACAACTGTTTCTTTAAGTCCAAATCCCTTTAACTGGCATTTGACATCCTTTATGAGACCCCCAACTTTGAGCTTCTATTTTTTTTAACTACTCTCAAACAGAGACTTATTTTCCATTAAAAGAATGGATGTGATTTATTTAATCTTAAATTTCTTTGAATTAACATTGGCTTATAGTAGTATGCGTGTTGTGGATGTGCAACAGTAGAATTCGGTTATCTGTGTCTATGATTTATGTTTACCACCAAAAGTCTAATTTCCATCCATCATCATACAACAGGCCTCTGTACCTAATGTGTCCACCTCCCAGTCCTCTACCTTTCTGTTAACCATCATTTTGTTCTTTAGTCTAAGACTTTCTTTTGTGTGTGTATTTCCTTGCATTGTTTCCTAATCTTCTATGTATAACTGAAACCATACAGTATTTGTATGTCTCTGTCTGACTTATTTTATGTAGCATAATTTCCTCTAAGTCCAATCATGTTGTCCCAAATGGCAAGACTTTGGGTTTTTTTCATAGCTGAGTAGTATTCCATGTAACTCTAGGTTGCATCATCTTTATCCACTTACCTGTCAGTGGGCACTTATTTTTTTTTTACAACTCTTGGATATGAAAAACAATGCTTTAGTGAACTAAGGTGCATATATCTTTTCAAATTACGTTTCCATATTATTTGGATAAATATCCAGAAGCTGGGTCATATGGTATTTCTAGTCTTAGTATTTTGAAGACTCTCCATATTCTCTCCACTGTGGTTGCGATGTGCATTTTCTTCATGTGCCATCTGTATCATCTTGGGGAGGTTCACATCCTCTGTCCATTTTTTTTTCTAAAGATTTATTTATTTGTGCATACAGAACTGGGGTGCAGGCCAGAGGTACAGGGGTGGTGAGAGGATTCACCAGGGACAGAGTGGGGAGAACAGGCAGATTGATGAAGTACACTGCTGAGGGGAGCAGTGGGCAACAGGAGAGGTCTTCTGTGTCATATAGATCACCTCCAGGCCGAGGGATCGAACTCACACTGAGGCGGCTGCAGCTAGCTTGCAGTGCTGCATCCTAACCTGTTGCACCACTGGGAAGGGCCTGTCTGTCCAACTTGTAATAGGGTTATTTGTCTTTTTGTTCTTGAGTATATGACTTTGTTTTGTACATTGGGTCTTCATATCTTGCTGGTTGTATTATTTGTGAGTATTTTCTCTCAGTTGATAGGTTACCTTTCATTTTGGTGGTGGTTACTTTTGCTGTGCAGAGCTGATTAGTTTGATGGAGTCCAATTTGGTTTTTCTTTTGTTTCCCTTGCCACAGGAGTGGAATCCCCAAAGACAGCACCAATAGCCATCGTTAAAGGACTTGTCATCTGTTTTCTTCTAGGTATTTTATAGTTTTAGGTTTTACATTCAAGTATATTCAGTTAATTTTTAATTAACGTTTGTGGAGGTGCTAGGTAGCAATCTAGTTTTATACTCTTTTGTACTTAGCTGCCCAGTTTTCCTATCTCCATTTACTGAAGAGCCATCACCTCAAAAGGAGCCTTTTGACCCAGCAAGCCTGCCCTCAGGAAATGGATCATCAGCATTCTGGGTCTTACTCGTATCTCTCCACTCTCTCAGTGCTACCAGTCAGTTCCATGGCTTGAAATGCCATCCATATGCCTGTGACTCCCTAAAATATCTCTTGAACTCTAAAGGCAGAGACCTGTTTGCACATCTGACATCTCTGCAGTGGTGTCCAGTCCTCATTATCCAAGGTATGATCTAAGAGCAGTACTATTCAGTTAACTGAGAGCTTAGACACGTGGGCACTTGGGCTCCATCTTTGGCTGACTGAATCAGCATCTGCATTATAACAAGATCCCCTGATTTGTATGTATACTAAAACTCAAGAAGCACTGGTCTGTAACATGACTGGGGACCAGCGTATCCAGCCTTATGATATTATTTATTTTAGGCAACTGTTCTATCAGATTGTAAACCCTGCATGGTTTGAGACCAAGACTCATTTTGCTTTATACTTCTAGCACCTAGCAGAGGACACACCAATGGAGTCTGTATGCATTGTTCTTAATTACACTGAAATGCAAATGGATATATTTGCATGCAAGGCTATTGCTTTTGCATGTGGGATAGAGGAGCCAGTGACTGACTTATGCTCCCAGCCTGTCGCTGGTAGAGAGATCACTGCTCATCACTGTAGCCTCGTGAGTTTGCAAGTGGCACTTTGTGTCCTGTCCTAAGAAGAGCTGGACTATACTTTAGGCTATCAGTTAGGTAATACGTTTGCAAGCGTTACTATTAAACGATGCTACAACAATCTCACCCTTTCTCTGGTTTATTCAAAATTTGAATTTGTCCAAGGAGCCAATTAGAGTCATCGCCCCATTTGTCCTGCCCTAACCTGGACATCTGTGCAATAATTGGAGCATGTCTGAGGCTTTTCCTTAAAAATATGTGTTTACCACCATCAGCCTGGGCTTATGCCGGGTCACACTGGGCCTGTGTGTTTCAGAGAACAGATGAATTCACATTTCATCTGAGCTATGGTGTTGCCTATTCAATTTCCCAGTTTTGTTCCAGTATCTGATACTCATTTAAGAGGATTTCACAGGACCCACTGGAATTGTGAAAATCAATGGGCAGTAAATTTACCTCCCAGCCAACCTGCGAATGGCCCTCATTTACATCAGGAATTGAAACAGAGAAACAGAAGTAGTAGCGATGGGACCTCCAACCTCCAACAGCCTCAGACAGTAGAGCCGCAGAAACTCCCTGCCTTGGGCACAGTCAAACCACAATGTGCCACAATGGAGAGAAATTCTAGCTTGCAACAGAACTTCTGTGTAAGTGAGCATGCACTCTGGTTTATCTTATTTTGCTGCAAGTGTGTTTGAGGTACCAGTGATTATTGTCTATACAAATAAGGTCTCCAGCGGAAACATTATTCCTAATTTTTCAGTTCCTCTTCTACCTATAGTGTTGTGTTGTACTTTATACCCTGATTTCTCACTTGTGCTGGCTGATAAGACCCACCCGGGAACTTATTAACCACTGGCTTTCCTAAGACCCTCTCTCTACCTAATTAAGGTTTCCGGGGGACTACCCAGGAATGAACATGGAAAATGAGCTCTCCGGGAGACTCTTAATTAAATCACCTTCTATGAAATGTTTATTTCTGAAAGGTTTTTTTTTTTTTTTCTGAGATGATTAGAATAGCTCTTCTGTTTCCATGCATTCATCTGTTCAAGATATTGTAGAGTAATTTCTGGATCCCAGACCCTGTTTTTGCAAGACCTGGAGAGACAAAAGATGATCAGACCCAGTGCTGCTTCTAGGAGATCAAATAAGAAGAAGCGAGACTGTTAGAGACACAGAGCATAATGTAAAAAGCACTACGTAGCAACAAAACACAAATCTAACCCAAGGTTTTATCTGTTGCAAAGAAAGATTCATGCGACAAATTAAATACAGCCCAAACAAAATTTTCATGCGTTAGAATGTTTACCAGTCCACAGGAAAAAGGCTTTCTTTTTTTCAGTGATTGAGCCACAAGAAGCTTGTAGCTCTTCTAACACCTAGTACAAAATCAACATGTAATAAATGTTTATCATACTAATGACTACGAATACCCACGAAATTACGTACTAAAAGTAAAACGAAGAGAATCTTGCAGTGCACCTGTGAATAGAACTGACAGCACCTCAGAGAGTTCTTTGAGTTGTCACAACAGGTTTTTCGCTCCTCACACCCTTTCCTCTCTGCTCTATCACTGTCTTATTCCTTAGTGACCGTATGGAATGAAACTTTGAGACCTTCCCATGAGCCACTTTGCTGTCCCTCTTCATGATTTCTGCCTTTTTTTTTTCCTTGCTTTCCCATTTTCCTTGCAAATGCAAACAATCTTATATAAATGTTATTTTTTCCAAGCAGGGCATCATCTCTAATATTGGACTTTCTACCAGGGGAATACCTTACTAAATAGAGCTTGGTGCTGTATATTTTTTAGACTTAGATTTAATTCTTCTGGAAAGAATTTCCAATCTGCTCTGGAGGGACTTAAGTTCAAAAACTTTCTTGACTAAAATAAAAGCATAAAGAATAAAATAAATCTAGTTTCTCTGCTCTCTGCATGCCCATATATAGAACCCCATTTGAACCAGAAATGAATGCAAGCATATTACTTGTGGCCTGAAAAAGCAAATATTGTCCCTAGTTTTCTACTGTGTTGTGTCACAATTACAGCTGAAAAGCAATGAATGAGGAGCTGAGCACCTCCCCACCCCCCACAGTCAGCTTGCTAGATGCCAGGTTCTAGAGCTGTAGAAGCTGAGATACAGGAGACTGTTCCACAGTCAGGTGTCTTGCTAGGTGAGAGGGAACCTGGCTCCTTTGCTCTTGAGGTTCATGAATCAGCATTTTAAAAAAGGTTTATTTATGCATACAGAACTGGGGTACAGGCCAGAGATGCGGAGGGTGAGCAGATTCACCAGAGACTGAGTGGGGAGCAGAACAGGCAGAATGATGAAGTACACTGCTGAGGGGAGCAGCGGGCGGGTCAGGAGAGGTCTGCCGTACCATGTGGATCACCTCTGGGACGGGTATCGAACTCTTGTTGAGGCAGCTGCAGACAGCTTGCAGTGCTGAGCCCATTGTGCCACCAGGGAGAGCCCGGGGCTGGAGGAAATGTTCCATTTCTTGGATGGGATGGGTGTATCTTTTGCAAGAACTAAGTGTCTGTGGTTTTCCAGCAAACTTCCTTTCCTAAGAGGGTCAGTCAGGCCTGGATCACACCTCTGACAAGAGTGACTGGCAGATTTTATTTTTGCATGAGACTCACTTGGAATACTGAAAATATAGATATCTGGGCTCTCCTCAGCATGGCTGACAGGGACTTTAGGTGAGACCCTACAGTGTAGCCTTGACACCATCAACCTCGCTGTTGCTGAGTGATACCCAAGACCGGCAGGCCCTGCTCCAGTCAGCCAGGCCTTCTGTTGGCTGTGGTTTGTTACTGAAAATGGGTGTGCATTGGCATTGCCAGAGAAAGCCATCTCTGTGCCTAGGAAAAGCATGCAGAATACAAGGGGGATGCGTGGTGAATGATATTTTGTTTGGGAAGGGAAGTTTTGTTTTTTTTTTAAAGATTTACTTATTTATGTGTACAAGAACTAGAGTACAGGCAGGAGGTACAGGGGCTGTGAGAGGATTCACCAGAGACAGAGTGGGGAGCAAACAGGTAGATTGACCAAAATACATTGCTGAGGGGAGCAGCCGGTGAGACAGGAGAGGTCCGCTGTTCCCTGTGGGTCATCTCCCTGGACGGGGATCGAACCTATGCTGCAGTGGCTGCAGATAACTTCAAGATTTTTGTCTGTAACACAAGGAACTGGCACATGACGAGTAATCTCTAGGCCTTTTCCTGATCAGGGCCTCCTGCCAGTTCATTTCAACATTAATCCTCTTTTCATGCCCAGATAATGCTTTCTGTTTACTTGGGGCAACTGGTTTTTAATTGAGTTTTTTAATCAAGGTATTTCTTCCTCTCTTTTACTCTGATTAAGAACCAAAGCATGGGGCCCTCCCTGGTGGCGCAGCGGGTTAAAGCACTGCACTAAGAAGCTTAAGCCACTTCCGCATGAGTTCGATCCCCGCCTGCCCCGGAGGTGACCACATGGCGAGGCAGACCTCTCCTGACCCGCCCACTGCTCCCCTCAGCAGTGTACTTCCTCAGTCGGCCTGTTCTGCTCCCCACTCTATCTCTGGTGAAGCCTCTCACCACCCCTGCACCTCTGGCCTGTACCCCAGTTCTGTATGCATAAATAAATAAATCTTAAAAAAAAAAAAAAAGAACCAAAGCATGATCTCATCAGGTCTGGACAAGTATTGATGGGCTGGGGTGTCATGGGGCTAATAAAGAGTGTTCTCCAGTATTTTTTAGTGACAGATAAGAACTCCCACATGAAAGAGACAAGAGGTTGAGTATAATATACATGTCACTCCAGAAACAGTGGCATTAGGGTGTACAGGGCTAGACATGAGTGATTTCATTAATGCACTAAGATGGGTCTTTTTGGGGGGTAAGAGGCACTGGGGAGGCAGAAGGAAAGCGAAGAGGAAGTAGTCACAAGACAAAGAGTAAGCTCCGTAGCTCTCTGGGTGTTAGTGGACACACCTCAGGAGCCTAGTGAAACACTTGAGATGAATAGGAGAAGAACTTCACTCAACTATTCATTTACCCATCTCCAGTCACCCTTCTTGCCCCCAAGACACTATTTAAAACATTTCAGAAGGAAGGAGGTGAGGTGTTGAAAACCTTAAGCCCTTTGGGATTTGTCTCCTTTAACTTGTTAAAAAAATTTTTTATAAAGATTTATTTAGTTATGCACACAAGAGCTGAGGTTCAGGACAGAGGTGCAGGGGGTGAGAGGATTCATCAGAGACAGAGTGGGGAGCAGAATAGGCAGACTGATGAAGTACACTGCTGAGGGGAACAGTGAGAGAGACAGGAGAGTCTGCTGTGCCATGTGGGTCAGCTCCAGGGCAGGGATTGAACTTGTGCTGCAGTGGCTGTGGGTGGTTTTGTGCTTCAACCTGTTGCGCCACCAGGAAGGGCCTACTCATTAAATCTTTAAGTTGTGTGTCATCCACTCTGCTTCTTGGGTTTCTGAAGGGAAGAAAGGCTGGGGGTGTGTGAAAGAAGCAATGGGACTATTCCCAGCACTGGACCTAGAACATGTTTAAATTAATAATTTATACAAAGAACAGAAACTGTCCATTATTAACAGAAGAACCCATGCTGTGAAATGCCTGTCTGTGTTTGGAGAACCCAGAGACCTGTCTATATCAAAGGCAAAAGGACAAGAAATTTTGAAACTTTCTTTTGCAAATTAAAGAGAACATCACTGTGGGATAGGTGGTCTGTGCCATGGAGGATAGAAACCTTCTAGGACCGTCGATTCTCTTACCAGAAGAGAAGGCTGGCTCAAGAGGAAAGGAACTGTGCAAATATCCAAGAGCCGATATGTAATAGGTTTTCCAAAGAGTACATGTTGACATTGATTTGAGAGGCTTGAGATGTTAGAAACCCACAGAGAAAAACTACACCCAAGATAACAGAATATGTGTGTGTATAAAATTTGTCTCTACTTTCTCATTTTCCACTGACTTCCTTTTATTCAAGGGTCTTTTACGTGATGCAGGTAGCAACAAGTACCAGAGGCATCTGAATTTGGACTATTAATATAACTCCATTTGTAACTACAGGCTCTAAGGGCCTAAAGAAATTCAACAATAAAGAGGAAGAGTCTGATACAACACCATTGGAGATTCAGTAGACATGACAGAGTCGTGTTGGTTCTGAGTTGTCAGTACAGAACTGCAATCGCATCTCCAATGACAACATCATTCACTCAGTGAGCAAATAATGATCATGTCAGCCTTTTCCTCTTTCTGTTTCTCACTGACACGTCACCCTTCAGTTTTTGTTCTGTTTTGTTTGGCAACTTGAAGTCACCAAACAGTTGTAAGAAAACTTTCCAAATGGGAAGGGTGATTGAGCATGATGATGAATAATCTATAAATGTAATAAAGGCATTGACAAAAATTTGATGTATTTTCTCACTTCTCTTTGACCTAAACCGTAAGAGGGTTCAAAACGCAGTATATGTTTGCTGCACAAATTGTGAAAACACCATAGCCAAATAAACAATAAAGTAGAAACTAGAAATCACGGACCTCCCATCAACTCTACCCAGAGACCGCCCTCGCTGACTTTCTTTTATGCATCCCCTTCATGTCCCTCATCGCATATGCTTATTACAGGTTTAGTACAGGGTTTTGCAAAACTGAGCTTGAGGATTAACCAGATTTGGACCCTGCTCACTTATTCATATCCTGAGCCCAGTCTCTGTGACGTCATTTAATACCGATGGCAGCTGAGGAATTCTCTTTCTTCTGCTCTGGGTGACTGACCTTTGGTTCTCTGTACATGTCTTTCCTAAGGTGCTTTTCCTGTGTTGGAAGATAACAGTAGTAACTGGTGTTTACCGAGCAATTCTGGAATATCCCTTGTCATCCTCACAAATCCCGCGAAGGTCCATTTTACAGATGAGAAAATTGAAGCACAAAAAAGCTGAGTGCAGGCAGCTAGCCTGTGGCAAAGCCAGATTCAGACCTAGGCCTTCTGATTCCAGGCCCTCCAGCACCAGCTCTGCCCCTACTGCTGAAGAATGTGTTTGGCTCTGTCAGGTTTGAACAGGAATGAAAATCCTAGAACTCAGTCCTGACGCTCGGCGACAGCTTAGACATGGCTGAGTGAGCCCCTCTTGATTTTGGTTGAGAAGTTCAAGGCAGCCAGGCTCCCAGATCACCTTCTGTTGTTCTTTCTGCTCCACCACGGTGCCTGCCTGCCATCCCACTTTATTTTTCCTTCTCAGAACTGTGTGACTTGAGTGTTTGGGGACATGAAAGATTAATAACTTCGGTCTGGAACCGGCTGACTGTGGGCAGACCTTGTGAGAACTTTTCCCACACTTCTGGTGCCAACAGGTCTCAAGCCTGAGCTGCACACCCCTGTTATTCTTCGTAGCTGAGGGCCTCTCTGGAGCCAGCCCGACCTACCGTGACAAACTGAGCCAAGGTTTTGAGAGAGGGAGACACCCAGGGGACACAGCTACCCAACTCACCACCAAGCCAACTCTGAGCGCCTTTACCTTCATTTGAAAGCCAGAAACATATTGGAAACTTCCCAAGCTGATGCTTTAATCTGTGTAACTAAATCCATCTGCAAAACACCAATGCTGGCTATGTTATTTTTCCTAGTCAGTTGTTAGCAGCCAGAAGTTTGTCACAAGGAATCCACTTCCCCAACATCTCGTTCAAGTGCCACAGAGCTCAGTGAGAAAATGTAAGGACCCAGCTTTAGGTCAAAAGGAGGTGCTGCTGGTGAGCTCTGTAACTGTGGCCTTTGGTTTCACCTGAGTGGACCTGTCTTTCATCCATCAGCCAGAGGGATTGGTTTACATGAATGACAGATCTCTTTCAACTTGATCATTTCTGTAGTCCTTGTCAGTCTTGGTCAAACCAACTCTAAACTTGAATCAGTTTTATTATTTTATTCCTGTGTGCATTTTGTTTTAAAGATTTTATTTATTTGTGCATACAGAACTGGGTACAGGCCAGAGATACAAGGGTGGTGAGAGGCTTCACCAGAGACAGAGTGGGGAGCAGAACAGGCAGATCGACGAAGTACACTGCTGAGGGGCGCAGCGGGCGGGTCAGGAGAGGTCTGCCACACCATGTGGATCTCCTCCGGGGCAGGCAGGAATCGAACTCATGCTGAAGTGGGTTTAGCTTCTTTAGTGCTGTGCTTTAGCCTGCTGTGCCACCAGAGAGGGCCTCTTTGTGTGTGTGCGTGTGTTTTAAAGAAGTCCGTGACTGTGCCCTGCCCTTGGAGTAGAATTGTTGATAAACAGGCATGTGATCCATTTCAGATTGTGGTAAAGAAATTTGCAAGAGATGTCAGAGTGTGCAGTGGGGTCTGACTTCAGCTGGGAGGTCAACGACAGTCATTGGGCTGAAATGGCATTTCAGCAGAGACCAGAAAGAGGGCATCAGCCAAAGGACAAATGAAGAAATGAACTTTGCAAGCAGAGAAAATCAGGTTTGAATGTCTCTAGGCAGAAGGATGCAGAGCCTAGAGGATGGAAGCGCTCCCGTGGGGTGGGAGTGTATTCCATGCAGGGAACGTAGTTTCACTTTGTCCTTGGAATAAAACCCCAGCTCCTTCCCTGATCATGGCTGAGCCTTAACTCAGTCTCCATGCTCGTCCCCGTCACTCCCCCTG
The DNA here is from genome assembly GCF_000260355.1 of Condylura cristata. Taxonomy (NCBI): domain Eukaryota; kingdom Metazoa; phylum Chordata; class Mammalia; order Eulipotyphla; family Talpidae; genus Condylura; species Condylura cristata. Next base: position 17,416,873 of record NW_004567122.1, read on the forward strand.
TGACCCATTCCTCTCCAGCCACAGTGTCCTTCTCTTTGTCTACCAGGTGACGTACGTTAGCCTCAAGACTTGGCAGGCACTAAAACACTTCCTTCTGCTCATGCCTTGCTCAGGACACATACTCTGCTCATACTCTGGAATCAGCCTATCACCTCTTCTTGGGGGCCTTTCTTGATATCCCCAGCTCCGGCAGCTCAGGCTTGAAACCTGTTAAGTCTTTGTCTCAGAACCTAATCATTTCAGTCACACCATTTCTGTGGTCACCATGAGTCTTTTCACTTGCTTATTCCCCTCAGGTCGGTACCATCTGTCTTGCTCACCTCATGGCATGGTTGATGAGAAGCAGGCTGGAGTGCAGGTAGGTTATGAAATGTCACATAGACATGACTGAAGAGTTTGGGCTATATACTGTGAGCACAGGCTCACATTTGGAGGGGTTTCAAGGATGGTGTTGTCAAATCTCTACAATTCATGTAGGCGTGTTTGTTGGGCTGGGAAAGAGGTAAGATGAGGTCCTGAGACCTCAGGCAGAGGTAGGCTACTCAAGAGATGAGAGTGACTTTGATGGAGATGGTGAAGTAAAGATGAAGTAAAGATGAGCCAGATGGCTGGACTCAACAGGTAAGAGTGGCCAAAAGTTGGGTGATAGTTTGGCCATGGGGGTGAGGGAAAAGAAAGTTTAGAGGAAGCCCAGGTTTTTGATTCGAATAGATCCTTTTACCAGTGTGGAAAGCACTAGAAGGGAAGAAGCAATTTTGTGGAATGAAAATGAAGGGTCAGAGTTGGAATATCTTGTGTTGTAGGTGCTGAGGAGATATCCCAGTAGCCAAACTCTTAAGAAAGTGTGGGATACATAGATCTGGAGCTCCGAGAAGAGAACTGGGCTGGAAGACAAATCTACTCTGGAGTCCTGCTGGTTTGGAGATGACCATGTTATAAGAGGCAGAGGTAGCCCTGTTGAGTTGGAACTGAGGGAATAACCACATCTCCTGAGTGTCTTCATGGGGAAGTCTAGCAAGATGGCTGGGTTTGACTATGGCAGAGATTGGAGGGGGTTAATGAGTGAAAAGCTTGAAGTTTATGTGTTTCAAATGTGAGTCATATTTGCAATCTGTGCTACCTGAAAGCTATATGCATTCGCATTGTTTCCAGCAGTTATTTTTTCTTCAGACCCTCTCCCCATCTTTTGAATCTTTGTCACCAAACAAAAGAGTTCCAGCATCTCCTTGTAATTTTACAAGTGATTGTTCCATCGTGAATGCACTTGACATTGTTTCTTGTGTGAACCCACTAATATATCCTGTTCTGTGACTGCTTGTCCCCCTGGTTCCTTCTTTCATGTCACTGGGTTTTGTGGCAATAATGGTTAATTTACAAGAGTTTGCTGTAGCTTAAGAAAGTCAGCCATTATGGATGCACAGAAATGTCTGATTGGTCTGTGTTCTGATTGTTTTCCTCCTCTCCCAGAACTTAACATATTCATATAAAGCAATATCTCATGGTTTACTTTTATGATATTCTCCTCTAGTAGTTGTAACATTGGCAGCATTGAGATGTGTTCTCATTTAACTATCTGAGCTTTCAGTGTGCACCTGTTTTTGTTTTTAAGTAACATAAATACTACTATGATGATCATCTTTGTATGCATAATCTTTTATATGTTTGGGGCAAAACGTTATTTTTGAAGTGGGAGTCCAAGGTACTGGCTCAGTAATACGTTGTCACAATAATTTTACAAAAAGAAACACACACACACACACTGCCGTAGCAGTTTGCTAGAAAATCAAGAACATTGGGTGTGTTTGTAAAAGATGCTGGTGGGGGGTGGTAGAATTATTTGTAATATAAAGGTTATGCAAATAGATTTGGAGTGTAGTTTGTAAGATGGGGAGCATAAAAAAGTGCAGAAAGTACCCCCATGTTTATTGCTGCTTTATTTACAATTGGAAAGACATGGAAACAACCCAAATGCCCAAAAGTAGATGACTAGATTAAAAAGATGTGGTGCATATACATGCAATGGAATATTACTCAGCAGTCAAAAAGTAAACACATGCCTTTTGCAGCAACATGGATGGAGCTGGAAGGGATCATGTTTAGTGAGATGAACCAGAAAGAAAAGGAAAAATACTGGATGGTTTTTTTTTTTTAAAGATTTATTTATTTATTCATACAGAACTGGGGTACAGGTCAGAGATGCGGAGGGTGAGAGGTTTCACCAGAGACAGAGTGGGGAGCAGAACAGGCAGATTGACGAAGTACACTGCTGAGGGGAGCAGCGGGCGGGTCAGGAGAGGTCTGCCTCGCCATGTGGATCACCTCCGGGGCAGGCGGGAATCGAACTCATGCAGAAGTGGTTTAAGCTTCTTTGTGCTGTGCTTTAACCCGCTGCGCCACCAGGGAGGGCCAATACTGGATGGTTTTGATCATAGCAGGAGCATAAAGGACCAGGGGAGAAAATAGTAATAATAATGAACCACTATATACCAGAGACATTTTACAGGGGTGGAGTGGGGAATGGGATCAAAAACAGTGGGGGGAGGGAAGTGCACTGGACTATGGTGATGTCACAGGGTGATTTGCCACGGGGATTGCAACTGAGATGGAAAAAGGTGCAAAATGATGTCAAAAGAAACTATTATGTTAAATTAAAAAAAATGCAGGAAGCAAAAAAGGAGGAGGTGGTGGGATGATAGAAGTCTTTAAAGGTTTATTTGAGGAAAATGGGAGCTCAGTTGGTACAACCAAGTCCTTGAGTATCACATACCATGTGGCCTGGAATATAAACTCTCTTCAACTTTGGAGGGATCTTTGCACTTCATAAAACACATAATCCTTCCAAAGTGGGCTTTTAGAGTTTGAGGTCTGTTGTACTTTTCAAATAAGTGAAAGAGCTCAGCTGCTTTGGGCAGTGATCTGGATCTCGTGCTTCTGTTGGCGAGGAAGAGGGAGCAGCAGAGGAGGCTCAGCTGACATTGTTTTCTGTTCGTTAACAGAACAGTGGCCCTCAGGAAACGCTCCCACGTAAACGAAGGTTTCTTTAATTAATTTTTTTAAAGATTTATTTATTTATTCATACAGAACTGGGGTACAGGTCAGAGATGCGGAGGGTGACAGGATTCACCACAGACAGAGAGGGGAGCAGAACAGGCAGATGGACGAAGTACACTGCTGAGGGGAGCAGCGAGCGGGTCAGGAGAGGTCTGCCTCGCCATGTGGATCTCCTCCGGGGCAGGCAGGAATCGAACTCATGTGGAAGTGGCTTTAGCCTCTTAGCACTATGCTTCAACCCGCTGCGCCACCAGGGAGGGCCCGGTTTCTTTTATTTATAAAAGACATTTTTTATTACGGAAGTATTATGGACCTGTTATAGGACGTACCTGTCCTAGCTACCTGTTAATAGAATGCATTGTGCCTGCCCCCTCACCCGACCCCCACCCCCAACTGTAAGAGGAAGTCTTATAGCACCTCACCAGGCTATGGGTGGGGTGGTGGGCCCTTTAAGGAGGTATTAAGGTGAAATCAGGTGCTGGGCTGGGGGCTCAGCCCACGTGACTATGTGCTTATAGAAGGAGAAGATCCTGTCAGAGAAGACCTGTCTAGAGGGGGGGCTGGTGGGGTTGCAGGAGTCGGTCTTCTCCTGGTTTCAGCATGAAAACTGCCCTGCTCACCTCTTGATGTTGGACTTCCACCTCCAGAAAGGTAAGGAAATGAATTTCTGTTGTGAGAGTGCTCAGTGGTGCACTCCACATTTGTTGCTTAGTTCTGATAGCAAAAGGAGGCGTGTCATTGCCCAGCTTTAAGAATTATCTGTGGTTTGCTAGTCATCTTTCGTGTATCTCTTTAATCTGTTTTCTGGAGCATTCTAAAAGAAATCCCAGAAGAAGGTGCTGTTTGTTTGTTTATGCATAGCTTGAATCAAAATCTAAAGCCAGCTTCTTACGAGAGTCTTTTATTCTAGAACAAACCTCAACTTTTCCCCCCTTTTCTGTGGTATTAATTTGTGGAAAAAGCTGGTTTGGCTTGTAGAGCGTTCTGATTAGGCTGATTACTTCCTCATGGTGTAGTTTAACTCCCTCCTTTGCCTTATGGTTTTTCTTTTTTTTAATAATTTGGTAATTAGCTTTAGAGGATTGATTTGTTCAGGTTCAATATTTTAGAACATTGTTTCGAATTTAAAAATGGTGAAGTAATCAATGAGTTGCTAGTTGGAATACTGTGAATAACACAAATATTGTTTCGGGTAGCTAGTCGAGACAGTTATTTTCACATACAACACAAAATAAAGACAAGGAAAAAAGAGAAATGAAGAATAAGCAAACGTCACCATCTTCAGTTAAAAAAATGTGTCCCCTAAAGGATCTTCCTGAGTTCACAACCACTGGCATACAGTATTGAGATCAGAGTCAACGTACTTGCTTTTTCCCCATTTTTAAATTGTTTCCATATAAATATTTGTGTGTATGTGTGTGTTTTGTTTCTTGAGGTAACATGGTTGGTAACACTGTGTGTCCATCACATCAAGGAGTATAAGCTCCTGCCTGCACCACATCCGCTCGGCACTTTCCTCATCCACCCTCCCTGTCTGTAGTCCCAATTCTACAGTTAAGTTCTAGGTTTCATTTTCAGTTGTTTTTTGCTTTGTTTCTCTGTATTCCACACATGACCACAATTATCCCATATTTCTTTCCTGTCTTCTTTCACTAGTGTGATTCCTTCCAGTTCCAGACATAGTGTTGCAAATGGCAAGCTAACCTCTGTCTTTCAGACACATGTGTGAAAGAAGTCCCGCATATATAAGTAACTCCTCTTCCAGCATGCATATTTTGGGGCATTTAGGTTATTTCCTTAACTAGTGTAGTAGATCTATTTTTAATAGTCAGAGGAACCTCCACACTGTTTTCCATAAGGGTTGGGATGTTGGGATGTCAGAAAAGTCATGACATACGTTTTTTAGGCAAAAATGCAGGACAACTTTTCCAACAACCCAATAGTATACAAAAGCTCCTTTGACTTGCTACTGTAGCATTGCGTAACCAGCCCAGCATCTCTCCTCTTTCCAGGACTCCCCTTCCCCAGATGTTGGAAGCAGGGCTGCTCCCTGCTATGCCTGGCCTGCTTTCAGGGGGCTGCCCTTGGGGCTCAGGTTTTGGGGAAGCACCATTTCCAATAGCAGAAGCCTGGAAGTGACTCACAGCTCCATTAAAAGGAAACTTGGTTACTATATGATGAAATGCTCACTAGTCATTGAAATATTCCTGTAGAGCTATGTGTGCTCGTAAAACACCATCTCAAAAAGCTGTGGAGTGGAGAAGAAAGCAAGATGTATGATGAAGAGGTAACGTGAAGAGTACAAGTGATATATGCGTGCTTGAACGTTTTATATGTGTGCAGTATCATTGTAGGTATATATAAGAGACTAGGAAACTGGCAAACAGATTCGTGTAAAGGATTTTTTTTTTTAAGATTTATTTATGTATATAGAACTGAGGTACAGGCCAGAGGTGCAGGGGTGGTGAGAGATTTCACCAGAGACAGAGTAGGAACCAGAACAAGCAAATGTACTGAAATACACTGCTGAGCAGTGGGCGGGACAGGAGAGGTCTGCTGTGCATGTGGGTCACCTCCCTGGCCGGGGATCGAACTAGAGCTGAAGCAGCTGAGGCTAGTTTGCAGTGCTGCACTGTAACCCACTGTGCCACCAGGGAGAGCCTCGATCTGTTTTTATGGTAACCCTTTGGTGCTGTTTTAGGCGATAGCTGTGTGTTTAGATTATTTTTGGAAAACTAGTTAAATTCATTAATTCCTTGGGAGTGGGGCTGGCTGGCTGGCTGGAGCAGTTGTCAGTGATACGTCAGAACTGAGCTAGTAGTTTTCAGCTCTTGTCTGAGATGAACGAACCCAGAGGATGACGGCTTTTTCTTGGATACACTTTTCGGCTTGCATTTGCCCACTTTGAAAAGGGAGAGCAAGAGACTTTGGGAGAATTTTTTTCAAGTATCAAACATGAGCTGTGTTTCAGAGGACTTTAACTTACAAGTAGACCTTTCTCTGCAGTGACATTCCCCACTTTGAGAAACTCAAACAAGTAGCTTGTAGCAAAAAATGTATAAATTATGATTACTGCTGATCAAACATGTCAAGTCTGGAAGAAAGGAAAAAAAGACTTCCAAAATAGTCTATGTTAGTGTTTCCATAAAACACGCCATGAGCTATACATTGCTGGGCACCAGCTAAGGAAGTCTATTAATAGACTTGAGAAAACAATAACGGGGGGCCCCCAGGGCCTGGTCATTTTTAAAGATATGAGAATTAGCTCTTGACTTTATAATTTTAGAGCTGTTAAAGCACCTGCCAGCAGGACTTCTTGTTTGTGTGGGTTTTTTTTTTTTTCCATTACACTGTGTGTGGAAAGACATTTTCAAACACAGTGTAAAAACCATTCAAGAAAACTCAAAGCCCCAGCCATGAAGCTGATAAAGTGGTCCATAAAAACGAGTGCTTACAAATCTCCAAACAGCCACTGAGTACTTTTATTAACCCTCCAGCCCCTGGGCAGTGCAGACAGCCTGACATTGGAGGAACATTCCAGAAAAAGGAACTGACAGTAAGCACAGATCAGAAGGTAGAACAGAAAAAACAGGCTGATTTCAACTTACTGCCCACAGATTTTTCTAGGGCCTTGAATATCATCCATCAGGGTGACATGGACACTTGGCCCCTCCTTGTTTGGGTCATCATTTATTTTTAAAGTATTTATGATACAGAAATGGGGTACAAGCAGGAGATGCACAGGTGGTGAGCGGGGGGCAGAACAGGCAGATGGACGAAGTACACTGCTGAGGGGAGCAGCGGGCGGGTCAGGAGAGGTCTGCTGTGCCCTGTGGGTCAGCTGCCTGGCCAGGGATCAAACCTGTGCTGACAGCTTCATAGTGCTGTGACTTAACCCGTTGCCCACCAGGGAGCCCCTCTTGCATCTCTGTGCTCCATGCATTCCTTGGCTGGTGGATGCATCCAGTCTTTGCCCCTGTCCTCACACGCCTTCCCTGTGTGTCCTCTCCACCTCTGCCTCTTCCAAGAAGAGCCATTGGAGTTAGGCCCCACTGCACAAGCCAGGATGATCTGGAGTTCCCTAATTTTATGTTCCAAACCTTTTCTTTTAAAAAAAAAAAAAAGATTAATTTATTTATGCATACAGAACTGAGGTACAAGCCAGAGGTGAAGGGATGGTGAGAGGATTCACCAGAGACACAATAGGAAGCAGAGTAGGCAGATTGGCTGAAATATACTCCTGAAGGGAGCTGCGGGCAAGACAGGAGAGGTCTGCTGCACCATGTGGGTCACCTCCAGGGCTGGGGATCGAACTAGCACTGAAGGGGCTGCGGCCAGCTTGCAGTGCTGCGTCCTTACCTGTTGTGCCACCGGGTAGGGCCCTAGGCTGTCATTCTAACTGACAGTGAAGTCCTTCCCTACCAGCTCATGTGTGGCAATAGCTGCGATTTTTCTCTACTCACTGATCAAATCCCTCATTTATCTTTTTGGGTTAAAGAACTGACACTCGATATGCCAGAATGTTTTGACGTTATGGGTCTAACATTGTGGTTAATGGTTCTCACTGTGGAGCCAAAAGGACTTGGGTGCGAATCTCCACATCATCTGCTTTTAGCTGTAAGGTCGCCTGAGGGGCTGTAGGGAAGGTTGAAACTATGGTTTCACCTGATGGCGAAGACTACTGGGCTCAAGCAAGGCCCTCCACTCTGGGCCTTCCAGTACAGTCGGATGGGCTGGCAGTGACATGGATGGTAGGGCAAGAGCAGAGCAGGACCTAGAACTGAGGACAAGCAAATGAGAAAGCTGATGGCCTACTGAGGGGTGGGGCAGAGGGGTGCCCAGCCGATAGTACAGGAAAGGCAGAGCAGACGCCCGTGGGAAGATAGGGATGCTTGTACCCCTTGGTCCCAAGGGTGTGACGACTCACCTGTCATCTTGCTTCCTGCTGTTGCTCGGGGGTCACTTGGTTAACTCAGGAGTCCGAGGAGTAGATGGTGCTTTGACCAGACTTCCCACACTGTGGTCACAGCAGGACAGAGTTCTCCATCTTCCTTCAGTCTGGACGCGCTTTGCTCCTTTATTCTCTGTCCACCTCCTGATCCATCTTCCCCCTGGGCTAATTGTACACAAGGCAGGCTGCTGATGAAGCTGCCCAGACTACTGGGAAGGCGTAAATGTGTATAAGGTGTTAACGCATGATTCCTGATTCTTGGGTCTCCCTAGCCTGCCCTAATATAGCTGAAAACTTCTGTCACCTTCTGCCTCATGTGGTGCATGACTGTAATCTCCCCTTTTCGAAGTCCTCTCTGAAGGCCCAGGTGCTACTACAGGAGCTGTGATGCAAAGGGAAAAACTCAATAATTGATGACTGGAATGTGTAATTTTCCCTCCTCTTGCTTCTAGGTGCTTAAACCTGGCTTACTAGTAGATCGTGATAATAATATTTGACATATTTGTGATTGAGACAGATAATGACTTTTCTTACAAGCCATTACTGGCATCAGACTTGGATTATCAATTGATTGGATAGCATAGTTTTTACCACTGTGGAATTATTTGACATAATCGACCTGCATCAGTCAGTCATTTCCTTCTGGCAGTAGTATGGCCATATCTGAAGAATACTTTTTTTTGAGGCACCTTGTGACCCAGAACACCAGCTTCAATGCAGGCTGAATGGGGTTCAGATTGGCCCAGAGGGTTCCCAGTTCACAGTCTGGAAAAGATGACTGTTGTTGAGAGCTGGATCCCAATGTTAGCAAGGCACCCGGCACTACATAATTACTTTGCCGGTGCAGAGCTCCACAAATTTGTCTTGATGGTGGAGCCAGCAGCGCCGGGGACACCTTTCAGTCTGTCTTCAGTCCTCCCGTTAGGGGGAAATGATGTCCTGAAAGAACTCTGTAGAGTTTTGCGGACTCCACCTCCTAACTCCAGTTTTCCAGACTCCACCCCCTACTCCAATTATTGAAACTACAACTCCCAGCAATACCACAGAGAGAACTGTGAGGACCCAAGGGCGGAGCTAAGCAGGCATTCTGGGACTTTTGGGGATATATAAGGGACCATGTGAGACGCACTCTCCCTCTGGACTGCGTGGGTAGTGGCTGGTCACTTGGCTCTTGATGAGCCATCCGTGTGTTATTGGAGTTCCGAGTCAGCGGAGCTGCTAGGATGCTCTAGTTAACTTGTATCTCTCTTTCTCTCTTTCCTAGGTTGTTCCGTTTCCTTTCCCCTTTGTAAATAAACCCATGAGTGACCTTTTTTGTGTGTGCCTGCAGCACAATTGAATTTTAAGCGCATAGGTGAGGACCCACAGAAAGGCAACCCAGTTTACACTGGGGTGCCCTGTAACCTCCCAGCAGTTCCAAAGTATACACCTTTTATAGCTAAAGACAGTGAAGAAACTAGATTCCTGGTAGAGTGGACTGACAAAGCAAATGCAGGGACTCCTAGACCATAGCCTGTAAGGCTGACCCCAGCCTCTCTGTCTCCTTGCTGATCTCCACATGGGCTGCTCACTTTTCCTTTGCCCCCCAGATCCCCCTGCTTCCCAGCAGGTCACTGCTTAACTAACAGATCTAAGTGAATTCCGCATTTACTATGACTCCTCCTCAGCCAGCATGTACTTTGTCCTTCCCCTGCTTTGATTTCCTTCATAGCAGTTGCCACACTCTGACAAAATAGGTATTTATTCACTACCTGCCTAGAACACAGCTCTGATGAGAGTTGGCTTTGGCTTTTACTGCTGTGTGGACCAGACAATGTGGGCACATAATGACTGTCTGGACCCCACATTCCTCACCACAACCCGCAGCACCCTGAGATCATGTTCTCAGTCCTCCTCCTGGACTTACCAGCAGCCATCACCCCAGTGTGGTCCTTAATGTTGGAATATATTTAAAATTAATTTCAAAGACTTTTTTTTAAAGATTTATTTATTTGTGCATACAGAACTGGGGTACAGGCCAGAGGCTCAGGGGTGGTGAGAGGCTTCACCATAGACAGAGCGGGAAGCAGAACAGGCAGATCGACGAAGTACACTGCTGAGGGGAGCAGCGGGCGGGTCAGGAGAGGTCTACCGCGCCATGTGGTCACCTGCGGGGCAGGCGGGAATCGAACTCCATGCGGAAGCGGCTTTAGCTTCTCAGTGCTGTGCTTTAACCCGCTGCGCCACCAGGGTGGGCCAATTTCAAAGACATTTTAAATGTCAAAACTCATTCAGAGAAGCAGGGAACAGAAAGGCATTTTCAAGGTCAAGACACATGTGAGTGAAGCGACTCCAAAGATTTTTATCATTATGTTTATATTCACTTAGACTTTTGACAAATACTTTAACATGGGCAAGTTGTTGAGACATTAAGGGAACTCCCACAATTTTAAAGAAATGTTAGATGTTTGAAAAAATTGGTGCTTGTGGGTATGCTTGCTGGGGGTGCGATTGCAATGCTGGAGGGAGAGGAAGCCCCTCTGCCTGGCCCCCACGCCTCACACCAGCGTCAGCTGCTGGCAATCTGGCTGCCGCCTGGCGTTACACCATTAGCTATTCACACATCTCCTTGGGCGTTGACTCATGTATGTCGGTGGAGCCAGTTCATGAAAACCATTTTTAAAAATATAATATAATAGTTTATTTTTACATCATATTTTATTTCCCTCCCTCCACTGTTTTTGACCCCATTCCCCACTCCACCCCCGCAAAATGTCTCTGGTATATGGCTGTTCATTATTCTTATTATTTTCTCCCCTGGTCCTTTATACTCCTGCTATAAGCAAAACCATCCGGTATTTTTTCCTTTTATTTCTGGCTTATCTCACTAAGCATGATCTTTTCCAGCTCCATCCAAGTTGCTGCAAAAGACATGTGTTTCTCTTTTTTGGTTGCTGAGTAATATTCCATTGTATATATGTACCACATCTTTCTAATCCAGTCATCTACTTTTGGGCATTTGGGCTGCTTCCGTGTTTTTCCAATTGTAAATAAAGCAGCAATAAACATGGGGGTGCAGGTATCTTTTTGAATCAGTGTTTTTGTGTCCTTTGGGTAGATACCTAGGAGTAGGATTGCTGGGTCGTAGGGAAGCTCCATGTTTAGCAGTTTGAGGAACCTCCAAACAATTCATGAAAACCTTTTTTAATAGGGAGGACAAAGACAGAATGCCTGCAGGGCTTGTGTTTCTCAGTGGGGCAGGACCAGGCAGCAGGAGAAAAAGTAAAGCAGAGGTTTCTGAACACTTGGCACATTTGAAACAGGAATTTAAATGAGCCTGCTAACAAAAGTTAAAATCTCTATTTCTATTAAAAAGTGTTTGTGGGCCTTCCTGGTGGCACAGGGGATTAAGTCTGAGCACTATGAAGCTATCACCAGCCACTGCAGCATAAATTCAATCCCTGGCCAGGGAGGTGACCCACATGGCGCAGCAGACCTCTCCTGTCTCGCCCGCTGCTCCCCTCAGCAGTGTGCTTCATTGATCTGCCTGTTCTGCTCCCCATCCTGTCTCTGGTGAATCTCTCACCCCCTGCACCTCTGGCCTACACTCCAGTTCTTGTGTGCATAAATAAATAAATTTTTTTTAAAAGTGTTTGCCTTTGTGGTCAGTGAGGACAAGACTGGCCCTGAGTGTCCTGCCTGTATCCTCAGCACCTCATAAATGAGCCTGGTGCTGACCGGTGGTAGCAACTTAGGAAATATTTGTGGGTGCATGAATGGAGGGTTCTTGAAGCATGCCTCAGACTCTGGGTTCCCTCTCCTTCCTCACCTTCCTGCAGGGTGACATACCTCCTGCTTCTTCCTGCCTTCCTTTCCCTTTGCAGGTGATTTTTTTCCTTTGAATTTTTCCCACCAAATACTTCCATAGGGGATTTCATGGAAAATTCATCATAGACACTGAAATCTCTTTAAAACTTTTTGTTAAAGTAAATCATGTTTTATAAAATGCTTCCTGGGCGTCTCTCTTACCTCCCAACCTGCATTGTAACCCTCAGAAAGTAGACTTCACGACTTTGCTTCCTCAAACATACAAACATTGACTGGGTTTTTGTAAAACAGAAAATGTCATCTTCTAATTCAGTCAGACTAAGAGGAAAAGGAAAAACTAAGATACAGTTACATTAATTTACGGCATCAATGTCTCATGAACAGGATCTGAAATGCTGAGGAAGATGAGAGCATCCCTAATTTGATACTGTTCTCAACTAAAGGCTATGGCTGACTTTTTGGAAACAACAACGAAAAAAAAAAAAAACGAAAACTAATCCATACTTATCTAGACAAGAAATGTACCATCATTGATGTATCCATTATGACTTTTCCTGGGAAAATTAAGAGAAAAAGTCCACACTGTCAGGGCCAGAGCCCAGCTTTCTGATAATCGGCCCTGTCTGACAGCGAGATTGATAACACATAGCTCCTTTTGGCTTATGTTGAAATTTTTATTAACAGCCTCCCAAACTGCAGAATTTGAAAATTGTTTTTGCATTATGTATTCTCTAAGTCCTTCCCAAGAATCCACACTTAGAACAACTAATACGCAGTGTTTTCTTTTTGTAGAATTCCTTTAAATTCTTTGTAGCAGCTGAAACAGGTGAGCCCAGGGCCTCCCTGGTGGCTAGAGGTTAATGAGTCTTTTTTTTTCCACACTAACAATTTCTCCCTTGAGGTGTAGTCGGCCAAGATCGCCCATCACCAAAGCACCCACATTACTCGTATACCATACACTAGCAAAGCCCTCTGTATTTGTTTAATCCGGGTAGCAGTTCTCTCCAGTTTGAACCTGTATCACCATCTCAGGGCAGATCCTGCCTCGGCCATTCGACCAGGATGTGGCAGAGTCTGGAATGAGTCAGGCAGAAGTTTGAGCCTTCCCCAGCTCTACAGTCCTTACTTCTTCCTTACACCCACACAGGGGAGGGAGTACTCACCCCTCTCGGCACCCCAAATACACACCATTGTTCTCATTTCTTGCTGGAAACAAGTGATAACAACTTGGATTTACCACTTCAGCACTGGTCAAAAAGTCACATCCTTCCACACACTCTGAAATGAGCTGAGATTTTTGTGTCACCCAATAGCTGAACAGAGAACTGTTCTGTATTTTTTTTTTTTTTTTAAATCAGAGCTTGGTGTTCCCGTTGCATTACCATGTTGGATACTTTGCTCTACTTAAGAGCTTATCGCGTTCCACACAAGCCAGTGTGGGGAGGACGCAATACATCTTTTGACTCTTGAACGCTGCTCCTCTCCAAACCTCATTACAACAACTCACTTTCTAAAGCCTGGCTGGAGCTCTAGACAAATGATTGTATGAAGTTTTAAATAAACATACAACATTTACATTATGCTGTTTCTTGAAATGATTTATTGTCATTTTCTTCTTTTGGTCCCGCTCTTTTGGACATAAAAGACATGAGCTTTCGCTGTTTATACAAACTAAATCCTCTGTTTGCTCTGATTAAGCATTCACGGGTCTTTAATACAGCACAGACTTGAGATTGGGGATTATTCCCTTCAGGAGTAGTGGAATTAAATACATTAGCCAGCAGAGATAAGCGAGGGCACCAGAGTTTAATTGCCATTAAAATAGATATGGTGGGTAACAAAAATAGAAGGCAGGGAAACAGTTGGAAGTCTCCTTTCCTGATGGTGGGTGTGGTCCAGTGTCTGGGAGGTGCTAAGTGTCTCCAAAGCTACCGGTCATGATGGAGGAGCAAGTTGGAAAAGATGCTGGGAGCCAAGGGTGTTGCTGAGGCCTTCAGAACCCTGGGCTGAGGCACAGAGCCTCAGAGTTGCCTGCTGTGCAGAAGTGTTGACTTCCTGAACTGGACACATTTGGCAATGACTAGAACAGAATTATATCATCCTATATTCTCATGCCTCTCAGAGGCAATTTTTAAAAAAGATTTACTTATGCATACAAGAACAAAAAGATTCACCAGAGACAGAGTGGGGAGCAGAACAGGCAGATCAAAGAAGTACACTGCTGAGGGGAGCAGTGGGCAGGTCAGGAGAAGTCTGCTGTGCCGTGTCGGTCACCTCCCTGGTGGGTGGATCGAACTCATGCTGTAGTGGCTGCTGAGAGCTTCATAGTGTTGCGCTTAACCCCTGTGTACCTCAGAGGCGCTGTCAAAGACATCTTAGAAATGTGCCAAAGAGAAATCGAGTTTCTCTGTGACCCACACCAGTGCCTGGACAGAAATTTTCATAAATCATTGCATTTGACAACCTTTCATTTGTCACTGTTTCATATTTGGCTGATCTGCTGACATTTTCTTTATGGTTGTATTCGCAGTGACAGTGAATGAATCTTACCACACTCCCCAGAAGCTGACCCTTGCTGGCACCACGGCTCTGGGGCTGGGCTGGTCCAGGTAGTCCTGGAGAACAGGGAGAGGAGGGGAGATTTTTTTTTTTTTTTTTTTGCTATCATTCCATGAGTCAAAGGTATTTTCACTTCTACTTAGGACTCTTCAACTTTTCTAGTTGCTCATTTAGAAAGCAGACCAGGAGAACCTGCTTTGGTGGCAGATAGACTGAAATTGAAAGAACCAGAAAAGGTGGACAAAGAATAAAATGAAGTCATCTCCATAGATGCGGAGAGTATTTTGAACAGTGGGCATCAAGATCAAATGGAAGTGGATCAGAAGGGCGGCTAGCTGGAATTAAAGTGTAATGTATATGGATTGCCCGGTTTCATTTATTTGAAATTCTAGATATGGAATTCTAGACATGGCAAAACCGGCCTGTAGTGACAGAAAGCAGATCAGAGATTGCCTGACTTCACCGGTGCAGGCGGAGAGGAGCATGGGGTAGAGGGAGCAGAGACTGAGGAATGTTAAAATATTCTCCATGGAGGCCCTCCCTGGTGGTGCAGTGGGCTAAAGCACAGCACTAAGAAGCTAAAGCCGCTTCCTCATAAGTTCGATTCCCCGCCCCGAAGGTGACCCACATGGTGCGGCAGACCTCTCCTGACCCGCCCACTGCTCTCCTCAGCAGTGTACTTCATCCATCTGCCTGTTCTGCTCCCCACTCTGTCTCTGGTGAATCCTCTCCCGACTCCCCACCTCTGGCCTGCACCCCAGTTCTGTATGCACAAATAAATCTTTAAAAAAAAATTCTCTATCTTAGTTGTGGTACTTGTAGAAATAAAGCTCCTAAAATCATATTCTTAACATTGAGTGGGTTTTATTGTATGTCAGTGATACCTCACTACAGTTGATTTTAAAAATAGATCCTGGCGTAAGTGACTGAGGAGCTTGGGAAACCCTTCTAAATCATCTTTTAATAAAAAAGAAAATAGTTGAGCTAATACTCCAGGAGTCATTAATAGCAGAATGGACCTCTCCCAACCCCCAACAAAAATAATACATATCCATCAGCTTTAAGTGCCAGGGCTGACAGGGTGAACTATGGCTGCAGGCTGCTATCTGAGCAGTTTGGGGCTGGCTGAACTGTAGGAGACTGTGCTCCTCACTTGTGGCCCTCGGCGTGGGTGCTTGTTGGGACGGGCTGCAAGGCGGCCAGATGAATTGCAAGACGTGTTCTCATTTTCTGCATGGACGTGATGGAAATAAGTGAGCACCGCCTCCTGCCCAGGGTGGTTAGGGGTGCGCCCAGCTGCAGCAGCACTGGGGAGTGGGTCTGGAGCTGGGATGGGGAGCTGTAAATGAGCCCAGAACCCCAGGATCCAAGGTCACTATGCGTGGAGACCCAAGGTCTAGGTCTGCCCGGGTCCCATTCTTCCAGCACCTCGGGATGCTTCACTGTTGCGAGCCCCACCATAGATGCAGAATTTGGGGTTTGTGATTCAGCAGTTGATAATGAGCACTCCCCTCTGAGGAGAAGCCCAGTGCCAAGTTTTATTTTTCCTCTCTCTCTGTGGTCCCTCAGGCTCTGGACTGTTTATACTAAACTCCAGGCCAGGGACGAGAATTTACAGCCTTATCAAGGAATTAAAGGCAATGTTGGCTGGGCTCTGTGTGTCTCACTTGTTCTTTTTCCAAGGTAGACGTTGGCCTTCAGTAAGCCACGGTGGTTTTATTCTCTCTCTGCTCCTCTAACTCGAGTTCCTCTTTGAAGTTTTTCTGTCATGTTTATTGGGATAATGAGGGTTTAGTTTTTACTGATATACTTCCAATATTAATGTCAGGAAATGATTCCTGCAGGGATGTATTCTGTTAAAAAGTGCATGTTAGATTTAGGTGGTTGACCATAGGGTTACAGCTCAGTCTTTGTCTTCTTTACAAATGTCTGATAAAGTGATACAAAACAACATTCAAAATAGGTGAAGGAATAATGATACAGTGATGACTTGGCAATAAGTAAACAAGGCTGCAGTTTCCTTTTAAGATGTTTGAATTCTTCCTCATCCCTATCCCATTCTATCCTGCTTTTCAATGGCCATCCTTCCCTGCCTTAGTGTGTAACTTTGTCATGTGTTTCCATCTTTAAAAGGGATTTTTTTTTCCTGTAGGCTTTTTTGTCCTATACAGACTGTTTTTGTATTATGCACACTGAAGGTCACGTCCAAGTGACATTGGCTCCTGAAGGTCATCCTTTCGGTTACATGGAGCATACTTTTGCTGCATGTAGCATGATATAGAATTCAGTCAAGTTCACTGCTGTTGTGCGTTCTGTTGTTAGCGGATATTTATGGGGTTTCCAATTTCTTCTGTGATAGCTAGGGCTGTTGGAAATATTTATATACACTTCTCCAAGTTCATGCTCTATAGTTTCGGTAGACCTAGGACATACAGCTGGGTGTGAAATTCCTGGGCCATAGTTACATGTTATTTTCTAGTAATGCCAACTTGCTTTCTATATTGGATAAATGGATATTTTTCCAATTAATGGTGACATAACGGATCGTTATTGTGACTTTCATTTGCGTTTTTCCACCCACTTTTTTTTAATGAGGTGACACGTTAGGTTCCCCTCCCTGTGCAGGGTGTTTTTCATTGTCTATTTCCTTTATTTACCTTCTTTTGATATATGGCTTGTCATTTCACTGCTTAAATGGTATATTTTGATGAACTTAGGTTCTTAGTTTAAGTGTGATTTGACTTACCAATCTGTCTCTATGATTTGTGGGTGTATATATGTCTTAATAGGAAACCATTCCATAATGTTAGGTACATAGTCTTCCGTATTGAGTCTTAAGAGTTTTTAAATTTTATCTAGGAAACCCCACTCTTGAGTCCACATGCAATTTTCCTATGTGACATAAGATACAGACCCAAATTCATTTTTACCATATGGATTGCCAGCTGTCCATTTGTTGAAAATCCCCTGAAATGCAATGACTGCTACCATGAACTACCAACGTGGTTTTGTAGTGTCTTCTGGACTCTCCATTCTGTTCTTCTAAACAATTGGTCTATCTCTAAAGTAATGCCATTCTTAATTAATTTCTATAGTTGTATTGTAAATGGTGATACTTATTAAATTTCCCAGTAACCCCTTGATTTTTCATGTCAATATTAAAATCAGCTTGCCACTTTCTTTTACTGTCTTGGGATTTTTATTGGAATAGTAGTGAATCTCACTTCAGTTTTGGGGAAAATAGTATCTTCATACTGTTGGGCTTTTGAATCCAAAAACATGCCACACGATTTGATTAAGCACTCTCTAATATATTTTGGTAATAAATTATATATTATAGATATATAATTCACTTCATAGATGTTTTACTTTATACTTTTGATGATTTTTACCTGGCATCTTTTTAAAAATAAAAAAAATATATTTTAAAAAATTCTAAATTTCTTCTCTAAGTGCCAAGATATAGAAAGGAAGTGTTTTTTTCAATCTAGCAACTTGTCTCTTTGTGGATTATTTTCTTCTACACATGAGGATATATATAATAAAAGATAGTTTCATTACTCAAATTCTTATACCTTATATTTATATAGTACTTATGCCTTAATTTATGTTGCTGTCATTCTCTCCATTGACGAAAAGCTTGATATATAATAACTGGTAGCATTGACTTATTTCTAATTTAAAAGTACTACTCTCAATACTTCACATTTAGCACAATTTTTGCAGTAGAGATCACGAATTGGTATACATTAAGAATACTTCTATTCCTTCTTTGATCAGAAGTTTCTCTGTCAAACTTTTTTTTCAACACTTTATTATTGATGTAATTAACATAGTTTTTTTTTTTTCCTGTATCACTGTGATTATTAGTACTGTGACTTTCTAATGTCAAATTAGCCTGGCAACTTGGGAAAAACTTCATATAGAACCTATATAGATAGCGATAGAGAATCTACTGTATATTCCTGGATTTGGACTTAACTAATTTTTTCCCCCAATGTAATGCTCCAATTTTGTTTCTTAGGAACAAAACAAACAATTTTATCCTTATGCTATCTCAATGATATGAATGTTAAAAGGATTTCTAGAACTATATTTTACTTTGTCTATGTCCTGGAAACATGCTTTCAAATAAAAATCTTTTGTGATCATCCTGGAAGTACCACATACAGCTGGTATTTCATTTCACTCTCCAGATAGTCTGTATCTCTTGAATTTTAAACCTTGAATTGTTTACTTAAGCATTAAAAAAAAACAAAACTCTAAATTTCTTCACCTACATAAAGGGGTATATAGAGTTACAATATTTTCACCAGACTCTTTAAGTTAAAAAAGCTTCCGGCCCTCCCTGGTGGCGCAGCGGGTTAAAGCACAGCACTGAGAATCTGAAGCCACTTCCGCATGAGTTCGATTCCCACCTGCCGCCTGCCCCGGAGGAGACCACATGGCGAGCCAGACCTCTCCTGACCCGCCCGCTGCTTCCCTCAGCAGTGTACTTCGTCGATCTGCCTGTTCTGCTCCCCACTCTGTCTCTGGTGAAGCTTCTCACCGCCCGTGAGTCTGGCCTGTACCCCAGTTCTGTATGCACAAATAAATAAATCTTTAAAAAAAAAAAAAACAAACTTCCAGACTTTATACTATTTATAAAGGACAAACCTTCTATTTTTGTGCTTCAAGCACCCATGCGTAGATGACACGCTTTCTGGTGTTTCCTAAGAACTGGACCTTAAATGTTTGTAGAACAGGTGCAGCGCTGTCTAGGCCTTCGCTGACCTTCTGGGCTGTGTAGGGGCTGGGCCTGGCCACCGAGCCTCCGCCCCTTCCTGTCTGCTGGGCTGGGCACGCTGCTGAGGGGGCAGGATGGGTGCACGGCTGGATAGACCCATGTGTCTTGGGCCTTCATGCTTCTTAGCACTCACTTAAGTGTGGCTGGTTTAGTAGTGGGCCTCCCAAGGGAGAGAGAGAGGGACCCCAGGCTCAGGATGCTTTCACCGGCACACGGTGGAAGAGGAGGGTAGCTCACATGAATTCCAGAGGTGACGGGACTCAGGAGAGGCAGTCAGCATGGTCTCCCCACCCATGTCTGTCCCGTTGACGGTTGAGAAGAATGAAGCCTTTCATTTCGTTAATGATGCCTTCTGGTGTGGGATCCCTTTTATGGCCACGGGACGGAGACCCTCTTTTATTGCAAGTGTCAGTGGACATGGTTGTTTGGAAATGGGAATGATTGAATAGGGCCATTATGTGGAAGAATTTTTGAAAAGTGAGGGCAGAGCAAAAGCAAACACTCTTTTTAAACCTGGATCTGTGACCTTGGGAACCACGCGATCCTTGTTTACCACGTAATGCCTCACAGCTCCGTGCTGTTCATCTGAACAGTGGTCACAAAATGCTCTACAGATGAGGGGCCCCTCGTCGGCCTGCCTGGAAATGGGGCTCACTGCTCCTCCCTGGCTACAGCCCACACATCTTGGAGGGGGCGGGTGAACCTCCTTTGCCTGAAGGCAGCCCCAAGAATCCCTCTCCTGGGCTTATGCGGGAGAGAGGGGCAAAGCTGTATTAATATAACGATTTGAAAGAATTCATATAAAAGAAAACCACCAAGATGAGAGAAACAGGCACTTTATAAATAACAAGCATAAGTGATTATCATGAGATTTCAAATTTATTTTAAAATACTCCAGCAGAGGAAGAAAAACAAGTGGGGAATGCATGAAACCAGAATGGCAGGATGTGGGGCTCCCAGGGGGTGCAGGGGTTGTCTCACTGCTCTCACGCCATCACCAGCCACTGCAGCCTGAGTTCAATGCTCCCACCAGGGAGGTGACCCCCATGGCTCAGCAGACCTCTCCTGTCTTGCCTGCTGTTTCCCCTCAGCAGTGTATTTCAGGCGATCTGATTGTTCTGCTCCCTTCTCTGTCTCTGGTGAATCCTCTCACCCCCTCCCCCTCACTTCTGGCCGACACCCCAGCTCTTGTATGCATAAATAAATAAAAGAAATATTTAAAAGAAAAAAGAATAGCAGAATATAGATCCTGATTGAGGCTGAAACTTACCTCATACAGGCCAGTCCATGGCCCTATTCTAAAGATTTTGTTGATTCACATCAACCCATTAAAAAAAAAATTTTTTTTTTACTACTGTCTGTCCTTGCAGTAACATGGCTGTGGAAAAAATGATGCCACTTAATTCTGATCATTCATTGTCTGGAAAATGTAGGCAATTAGCAAAAGTATACTCATTTTGTTGTGAAGTGAGTGCTGGAGTTAGAGGTATCATCTGAAACCCAGATTCTTTCTGTCTTCAAGACATGTATGTTAACTTCTTCTGTTATTTTTTATTTTATATATATGTGTGTGTGTGTGTGTGTGTGTGTATAAAATTTCACTTCATCCTTCCTTTTTATACAATTTATGCTTTCTCCTCTCAGGTGTAGTCCCTGTGAAATTCCCACCGAGTCACCCATACACCATCAACATAAATCCCTGTGCTCTTCCCACCTGTTTTGATCCTGCTCCCTCCCCCTCCCTTGCAGAATGTCTCTGATTTATAGTTGCCTGTTAAATTTTGATATTTTTTATTTATTATAATTATTTTCCTGATCCCTTATTTGGTTCCTCTACCTCCCTTCCATCTGATATTTTACTTTTTCTTCCTGGTCTATTTACTAAGCCTAATTCCTTCTAGCTCCATTCATGTTGCTAAGAAGGGCATGATTTATCTTTTTTGATTGTTGAGTAGTATTCCATTGCATATCTATACCACATCTTCGTGATCTAGATCTATTTTCCATTTGGGTTTTTTTTTTTCATATCTTGCCTATTGTAAATAGGGGTGCAGGTTTCTTTTTTGAATTAGTGTTTTTGTGTCCTTTGGGTAGATTCCTCAGAGTGGAATTGCTGGGCCAGATGGACACTCCCTTTTTAGTGGCCTGAGGAAACTCCACACAACTTTCCATAGTGGTTGGACCAGTTTGCATGTGCACCAGTGGTATAGGAGAGTTCCCTTTTCACCATATCCTCACCAACATTGTTGTTTCCTGTTTGTTTAATAAGTGCCATTCTTACTGGTGTAAAGTGGTATGCATAGATAAATACACAAGAGTGTTAGGCAGGGTTGGAATCCCACCATCTCCATCCAGCTAAGCCCCCTTTCAATAGCTGAAAAACATTGGGAAGAATAGAGAATAGTAGGACTTGAGGAAGAGAGACTCAGGGTGGTACTTGAAGCATATTTTAAGAGCAAATAGCTGGTAAGAGGCCAGGGGATGCTTCCTAGGATAGAGATAGTTAGGATGAAATCTAAAGGCAGAGAAGTGTTTTAAAAAATGGGGACAATTGATGGGAAGGGCAGAGTCTATAGACTCACTACCAAAAAAAAAAAAAAAAAAAAAAAAGAAAGAAAGAAAGAAAAAGAAAAGGTGGAATATACAGATGCCTTTATATTTCCAATTCCCAGCTTGCAAAGCACTTTCACATGTTATCTTGGGTGTAAAGCTAACAACCACCCGGGGTAGAATTAAGAGTTAAATTTAGAGGCTCAATGGCCCATAGACAGGAAGGAGTAAGTCTGGGAACAAAACCCAGGTTTTCTGCATCTCATCCTGGTGGCCATTCCTCCAGTCACAGTGTTTGACAGCCCAGAGGACGAACAGAATTGGCCCTGAGTCAGGCAGCCATGAGTGTGGCCAGAGTGGTGGGTCTCAGAGACCAGAGGTGCGTTCAGATCAATAGTAACACTGAAGCTTGAGGCACTCTGTTTTATCTGGGTATAAAGACAAAGTGCAATTCAAAATTGGAGCTAAGCCCTCATTACTGGTAAGAATTGACAACATTTAAACAGTGCCTGTTACCTCCAAGGAAAGGGCCACAGCTTACAAGGTGTGTTAAGGCCTAGAAGGCAGTCCTACTAGACATCATATAGCTGAAAAATACAGACCCGGGCCGGAAAGTCAAAGGAATTTGCATTCATTTGAAGAAAAAAAAAATCAAAGTTTGTTGATCCAAAACTTTCTATGACAGCAAAGGAAGGGCCAGCTTAGTTCTTTCCCCTCCCAGAAGGTAGACAGGCTTTTCACCAGCTTCTCAAACAATTCTCCACTTCTTGGTGAGAAAGGGGCACCAGAACTTTAAACAGACAAAACTAAGTCATAAGTAGTTTGACTCTGGAATTCTTTTTTTATTTTACTTATTTATGCATAAAAGAGTTGGCGTACAGGCCAGAAGTGCAGGGAAGGGAGTGAGAGGATTCACCAGAGAAAGAACAGGCAGAATGACTGAAATACACTGCTGAGGGGAGCAGCAGGCAAGACAGGAGAGGTCTGCTGCGCCATGTGGGTCACCTCTGGGGCGGGGGATCGAACTCGTACTGCAGTGGCTGGTGATAGCTTCATTGTACTGAGACTATGCACCACCAGGATGGTTTGACTTTGGATTTCTAAGGTGATTCTCTTTGCTACTGGATATATCTGTTTCACCTAAGCTAGTCTTCAAGTTACTTGGACATCTTCCAAGCATGTGTCACAACTGTGCTAAGGAAATACTCATCAGGGATTGAAATGAGATTAAAAAAAAAAAAAAAAGGCACCATCCAGGGGATAATCCATAGAGGGTAATTGAAAACAAACACTTTGTACAACATCCAAGCAGCATCATGATTTTTTTTTTTTTACATCATTCTTCATTTTCTGCCTTTTCCCATCTCAGTTGTAATCCCCATGGGCTTCCCACCACCAATTCACCCATGCGCCATCACCACAGTTGCTTTGTGATGTTTTGTGTTCAGCCTCCATCGTGGCTGTAGGTACCCACCTGACGCAGCTGCTCCCAGGATGCTGGATCCGAAATGCATGCTGAGGTTCCAGAAGAGGGGGGGAATAAAATCAGACTTGGGGGGACCTCCCTCATGATGTTACAAGCCAACTGAGGACAGTCCCCTGTTCGAACCCCTTGTCTGTGAACCAGCACCCAGCGTAAGGTGTTAGTACTTGAGACAGGGTCAGTACAAGTTTGCAGCCTTAAAATGTCATTTCCTTCCTCCTTTTGTGTCTCCTGCTTACATTTCTTTTCATCAAGCTTATCCCACTATAAAAGTGTCTTTTTTCCCCTTTTGCTTGTCTTTGGTACATGCCCGCTTCCTGTAGTAAGCATTTAACCTTGCTGATGGCAAGCAGAACTAAATCACAGAGCAATAGTTCTTAACTCTCAGGGATATTTAAGTCTCACCGAGGTTGATGAAAAAGAGGTTGTGAAATCCTTTCTCCAGCAGGTCTTTGAGAAACATAGAGAATAAGTCAGGGAGAAAGATCTACCTAGAGATCTAGTTTAGCTTTCTTTAAATGAGGACATTTATGCAAATGTCTTCTTACCTGAGAAGCTACCCAGTGTAGAAAATCTAGGGAAGTAACCCAAAGAAAGATACCTCTCCTGACCCGCCTGCTGCTCCCCTCAGCAATGTACCTGGTCGATCTGCCTGTTCTGCTCCCCACTCTGTCTCTGGTGAAGCCTCTCACTACCCCCCTGCACCTCTGGCCTATACCCCAGTTCTGTAGGCATAAAAAAAATCATCAGCCCTCTCTGATGACACAATGGGTTAGAATGCAGCACTGCAAGCTGGCCACAGTCACTTCAGTGGGAGTTCGA
The DNA here is from genome assembly GCF_000260355.1 of Condylura cristata. Lineage (NCBI taxonomy): Eukaryota > Metazoa > Chordata > Mammalia > Eulipotyphla > Talpidae > Condylura > Condylura cristata. Next base: position 17,440,882 of record NW_004567122.1, read on the forward strand.
TCCCCACCCCAGAGATTACCCACATGGCGTGGCAGACCTCTCCTGACCCACCTGCTGCTCAGCAGTGTACTTCTTCGATCTGCCTGTTCTGCTCCCCACTCTGTCTCTGGTGAAGCCTCTCACCGCTGCTGCACCTCTGGTCTGTACCCCAGTTCTGTATGAATCAATCAATCAATAAATACATATAAAAAAGACTATTAAAAATCATATCTACAAGGAGCTACAGTTTATCTTTCAGTGTATTTCTATTTTTTTGCAATTTACTTATTTGCCAATTATTCATTCACTGAACAAATTTTCCAATCGGAAATTTGTAGCATTTTGTGGACAAATATATCAAGCTAAAGGGAAAGTGAAGTAGTCTAGTAGAAGGTATTCAGTGTGGTGCAGTTTGGGTAAAGTGACTAGAAATGGCGGAGAGTGATTAGTGATGGTGATATTAATTGGAGTGGCCGGGGGAAGGAATATTGATAAAATGATACTCAAACAAAGCTGTAATTGGGATTCTTTTATATAATTTGCTTTGACCACAGGATTCTCAAAAACAGGATTGTTTAAAAGATGTACATCATTCTGTTTCATAAATGAACAATTTTATCTAATTCTGTGGTGGCTTGATCTCAGTTATACCTACTTTCCCTGTGGTGTGCAGTCTTAAATAGAACAACTGTGGCATTGCTGTGCAAACATCATAGTAAAGAGCATAAAACTAAGATTAGCTCAGGACAGAGCAGGCAACTTCCAGGAAAGAATTTTCTTCCCTTAATTTTCTGTTAAGTATGTTGTAATAGTTTTCACACTCATTATTTACTCTTGAATGTCCTGGTACTTTAAAGTAACATTTGTACAGATTTTACCTAAAATCACGTATTCATTGTTAACACGTTTCAGACTTAATCATATTTTATTCAAAATGTTCTCGTTTAACATTTGTATCACATTAAACAAACTGTTACAACATAATTTACACTTTATAAGTATATAGATTTATATTTTAAGTATATTATTTTTAATTATTCCTTTACAACCAAATACTGTAAATAACTTGTTATAGTCATTCTTGGCATTCTATAAGCTAGCTCCACTTTATAAATTCTGTAATTTATCACTATTATAAAATCCCTGCACACAACTTTTAATATTTCCTTTTATAATAAAGACATAAATCTGTCATGCTGCAAATGTTTTCCCTAGTTTGTTAATACCATATTAGTTCCATTTGTGTCGTTCTTTGACTTTAAGAAACTAAATCTATCAATTCTTTCCTGGAGGGGTTCCTTTAATGCATTTTGTCCTGTTTGAAATCATCTTTAGCGCCCTGAGGTTGGGATTTTTTTTTTAACTCTTCCCTGGTGGTTATATTTTGGTCTGTGGCATGGAATTTAGTGGATCGCTTTTATTTCTTTTGGAATAGGGACAGCTTGGGGAACTCTCTTCTCTTTATTTTGTTACCTGTCCGTCAGCACTGATGTGACTACTCCTTCAAGCGAACATAGGCTCTGACACTCCAGGTGTTCATACCTGGGCATCGGAAACTGAAGGAACAAAATCAGAGATCGGACATACAGACGGTGGGACCCGTGCTTCACCGTGGTATTGCCTCAATCTCTGGAAGGGAAGGACTACAATCCCTCCTCCTTTGCAGATGAGGAAATGGAGGCTTTGCACACTAGGCAAAAACCTTACAAGCGTCATGCAGTTGCTAAGTGTGCCGAAAGCACTCTGCAACTTTCTCAGCAAAGTTTAATCGATGCAAGAAGAAAAATCAGAATAGGAGGGAAAATTCTAACTGGCTAGCAAGAGGGCATCTATAACTTTTCTTTTCAAGGACATGCTTGGAAAATGCCAGCTAATTTAAGTCATGCCTGATGAGCAACAACTGCGTTTATGATGCTTCATCTTTTCTAAAGCACATTCATTCAACGGAGGAGACGCCGGCAACACAGCCCTTTGATGGACCCAGTGTCTGTCTGGCTCAGCAACACTGGAATGGTTGAGAAAGCAGAGGTGTGAAGAGGGTCACTGGCAGGAGGGACTGACGACCATGACCTCTGACCCAGCCATCAGTGCTTCCCCTGATCTCCACAGGGTGGGAGGTGGGGGGTGGGGAGTTTGGAGCTTTCCCCTTGGAAACAGATTTGATCCAAACTTCCAAGTATGATAGTCATGACTTAATTGTTAGTTATGTAGTCATGTCTCGCCTTCTCAGCAACTAATACATTGTGTTTGAAATTTCTGTAATCATCTCGGCCATCTGATAATTTATTACATGGACTGAACATGAAATATTGTAGATGTTCTTTAATCTAGTCCCTCTTTTAGTGAATGACTTATGTAGTTTGGACTTTTTTGCTTAATGTGTCTCTTGAGAAGACGTAAAATCACATGATGTCAATAAATGTGTCACGGAGGTATAATTCCTTAGGACTTCATTATAATGATTTTTTTTTGGTAGTACATTCATTATATATATGTATATACATATATATATACACACACACACACACACACACATATATATATATATATATATATATATATATATATATATACCTGTAGTAGAGGAGTTTTGGTAACTGCATTACAAATAACATCACAGCTCTGAGCATCCCCCAAAAAGGAGGAAAAAAAGGTCATTAAAGGAACAATTAATAAAAGGCATTCTTAAGTTTTTCTTATTTCATGGCTTATTCAGTGCTACCTCTTTTGAGTGGAAATATGTATTTTGTTAAGCACCATGATAGTGGTTGCTAACAGCCCTTCGAGAACTAATCCCACAGAGTTCCTCTGGAGTAGTTTAGATTACAGCCCTTCGTGAAGGCTGGGATTCCTCCCTTGGCCCACTGTGCTGAGCTGACCACTGGTACACAGATTGTTAAGTTGACAAAGAAGGAATCGACATTCAAATAGTGAGTGGATGGGACACAGGTGAATTGAACAATTTGGGGTTAATGCATAGTTAATGTACAAAGTATGACAAACAGAAAGTAAGTCTAGCTTAAAGCTAATTTTAAAATAGAGCAGTTGATAAGAATTTTGATATGTACCTAAGAACTAAATAGTAAATTATTATGGTAGAAACACGATTTGTGCTGTAACTATCTGAAGTTCTGTGAATAAATGACTGCATATTTTCCACTAATATTTTAAGATTCTCCATTACCCAGGTCAATAACTCTATAAGCCACTCATTTAATTATGTTATTAATAACAGCCAAATAATATAACCAAAAATTACTGGCGATTATACAGTGAAGTTAAGGCGCTTTCCTGTCCCAGGGACAATGAAGGTGATAGTTTCTTGGGTTTTCTAGAAAGTTTCTGTCCATGAGTGTACATCAACCTGACAGTACCAATGAGTACAAGCTGTCACATTGTGATGGTTTTCAGTAAATCCTGGAGATAATCTTTTATTACTATATAAAGCTCTCTATCCTTTTGGCTTTATGTATGAATTTTTTGAACAGCAGTTACTTAAACACTTAGACATCATTTAGACTTTTACCAAGTATTAGCAATTTATTATATATTTTTATCTGAGCCTTTTAAGAAAACAAAGTTGGAGATTCATTTCCACTCTTCCTTTGTTTCTGTACATTTTCAATGTCGACATTTCTGTCTTTTTTTAAAAAAACGTTCATGGCATAAATGTGTGCCCTAAGTATCCTATAGCAGCATTTCAGATGGAGATTAAGTGATCCAAAGTAGAAATGCACCTGGTTTATTGAGTACTTGCTACTCAGTAAGACAGAAGCATGAGTGCATTTCATTTTTCTTCACTCACTTCTTTTATTCTATTTCATCTCTCCTGTATTCTTCACTACAGCTTAGATCCACTCATTTCAGGTTATTAAATTTTTTGATTAAAATTCTAATTTCATCCTATTTAAATTTTAGCTCTTTCAAAGTATGGCACTTTATTAAGCTATGATTTACATACAGTAAGACCTGAACTTATTAAGGATGCTATTAGGAGTGTTAAGAATTCCACTGTGTGGCCCTCCCTGGTGGTGCAGCGGGTTAGAGTGCAGCACTCCAAGCTGGCTGCAGCCGCTTCAGTTTGAGTTCGATCCCCAGCCAGGGAGGTGACCCACATGGTACAGCAGACTTCTCCTGGCCCACCCGCTGCTCCCCTCAGCAGTGTATTTGTCATTCCACCTGTTCTGCTCCCCACTCCGTCTCAGGTGTATCCTCTCACCTCCCCACCCCACACCTCTGGCCTATATCCCAGTTCTTGGAGGCATAAATAAATACATCTCTTTTTTAAAAATTCCAGTGTGCAGTGAAATAGTAAAATATAAGAGCAAATTGGTATTTATTTCTCCATATGTACCCACTCCTGGGCCACTGCTGGACCAAGACAGGGCACTCCTGTCGCTCTCCGACGCTCGCCTCCTGCCCTTTGGAAGCTGTATCCATTGCCACCCTCCAAGTGCAATCTAGCCACCCTGCAGAGGTCTGTCACCGTCAGTTCATTCTCTCTGTTGTAGTCCCGTGAGTGGCATGATAGTGCAGCGTCTCATTTCTGTCTCTCGTGCAATGCGTTGAAATGCATCCGGTTTGCTTATAGAACAGAGGCTCATGCTTCCTGTTGGTATTGTGGAGTGGTCATCTGTTGTGTGACTGGAGTCACTCTTTGCCCACCCTCCTGCTGACGGGTTGTTGTTTCTAATCTGGGACTAGTATGAATAAAGCTGTCATGAACAAGTGAAACATTTTTTTTGGTGGACATCTGGATTTAATGATCTCAAGTAGATGCTTGTGAGGAAAACAGCTGAGTCCTAGGGTAGTATGTGTTCAGTTTTGTTATAAATTGCCAAGCACTTTTTCAAAATAGTTGACACATTTTACACTTTCAACCAGTGATATATGAGGAGACCAGATACTACACTTATGGCAACACTTTGTACAGACAATCCCTTTTGTTTTTCCCAGTCATTCTGATAGATGAATGGAAGAACCGTAATGATGGTAATAATTTTCTACATTTTAAAAAAAGTTTTTATTTATGCATACAGAACTGGAGTACAGGCCAGAGGTGCAGGGGCAGTGTGAGAGGATTCACCAGAGACAGAGTGGGGTGCAGAAAAGGCCGACTGATGAAATACAGTGTTGAGGGGAGCAGCGGGCGGATCAGGAGACAGGAGAGGTCTGCCGTGCCATGCAGGTCATCTTTGTGGCTGGGGCTCAAACTCATGTGCAGTGGCTTTAGCTTCTTAGTGCTGTGCCTTAAGTCCAGGGAGGGCCCAATTTTCTACATTTTTAAAAAAGATTTATTTATGCATATAAGAATTGGGGTACAGTACAAAGGTGTGGGGGTGAGAGAATTCACCAGAGACAGAGCAGAGAGCAGGGCCAGCAGATTGAGTGAAATAACCCTGCTGAGGGGAGCAACAGGTAAGACAGGGGCGGTCTGCCATGACATGTGGGTCGGCTCCTTGGCTGGGGATCGAACTGGTGCGGCAGTGGCTGCGGAGAGCTTCATGGTGCTGTGTTTTAACCTGTAGCACTACCAGGGAGGGCCTATGGGAGAGATTTTAAAGAGTCTGCACCCTTTTGGCTCCTTAGAGTGTGGTCAGTTCATTTTTTAGAAACTTCCATCTCCTTCATCTTCCTGACTCTAGCTCAGTTTCAGAATGGTGTGAGTGGAAAGAGTGGGGACAGATTGATTTGTCTGTCTGCCCTTCGGTTCTTCTCTTGCGAGGTTGTTGTAGTTTCGCTAACATGATTTGTTTTTGACACAGACTTAGAAACAGACCAAAGGCGGCTGTCTCCTAGATTGCTGCATATTCTTCACTGGGTTTCTTGTGCTCCTAGAAGTTATTTTAGTCCTCCTGTTGTTTTCCACTGGGTGTTTCTGTGGGGAATGAGGGCCCTAGAATTTCTTGGCCTACAGTCTTACTTAAGTCACTCTAACAGAAATTTTGGTAAATGTTGTTTTCACCATTTTTATTTTCTAAAGGTCTTGTAATTTGTCCTGGTTTTGTTCTCTGTAATGAAGATTTTAAGAGAATGTTTTAATAACTTCTAAAGAGAAAGGCCTTTTTATAGCTTTGTTTTGTACTAATTTCTAGTTTTATCAAAGACCATATTTTGTATATTTTTAGAATATGCTTCAGTTTTATATACACTCAGTTTTTCTGCATATTTAAAACTAAACTTAGAAATGCTTATTTTATATTTTCTGGCTTAACAGACATATGGACAACTGTATGTGTGTAATCCACATCCTTATTTTTTCCACCTGTTACTGTGAAGGAAGGGATTTGTAAATCTAGGGAAGACAAGAACTTAAAAGAATGTCCCAATGATATTCATCTCAAAGCCTATTCCAAGCATTCTCATCACTGTTACCATTTTACATGAAAATTATTTATGTTTTCAGGAATTTCCAAACTAGAGTCTGTCATTGAAACAAGAGTTTTAATTATGACAATGTCCTTCGATATCAGTATTTGTCAGTCTGTATTTTTCCCTCATTTTAATTTTTTTTAAAGACTTATTTATTTGTGCATACAGAACTGGGGTACAAGGCCAGAGGCTCAGGGGCGGTGAGAGGCTTCACCAGAGACAGAGTGGGGAACAGAACAGGCAGATCAACAAAGTACACTGCTGAGGGGAGCAGCGGGCGGGTCAGGAGAGGTCTGCCACGCCATGTGGTCACCTCCGGGACAGGCGGGAATAGAACTCATGCGGAAGTGGCTTTAGCTTCTCAGTGCTGTGCTTTAACCCGCTGCCCCACCAGGGAGGGCCATTTTTCCCTCATTTTAATTCCTTCAGTTATTCTGTTTTCTCATAAATTAAGTAGGATTTTACTAAGTGTGTGAAATGCTTTGTGTAGAAAGCAATTAGAACCCTGTACATAATATGAAAAAACTTCAACTATAGTTCTTTTCTATCCCTGCTGCAAATGTCATAATGGTAAGTGGTGACAGATACAGAAAGATGACTTAAATTTCATAGTCATACACAGAAGCAAAAACTTCTGTGGCGCACTAAATATTTTTTAAAACAGTTAAATTAGGTAATTTCTTCTATAATTCCTGCTAACCTCAGTATCTGGAAAACCCATGTGTGTGAAAAAATATATGCCCTAGTATGGCAAAATGGATATAATATTTCTGTACCCAGTAGTACATGTATATATACAAACCTGTTAAGCCATCACCAAATGAGGATAATGAACATACCCAGTATCCCTAAAAGCTTCCTGCTATCACCCCTTGTACCCCAAACCAGCCAATCATTGATCTGCTTTCTGTCACTGCAAATTGATTTTCACTTTCTAGAATTCTCTCTATATGTAATCTTATACTCTTTCTGTTGAACATTTTTTACTCTGTAAGAATATTTGATAGTTATTTTAAGATTCATTCTTATTACATATATCAATGACTCATTCATTTTCACGGTGCAGTAGTATCACATTGTATGGATATTCCATTGTTTATCCATCCTTCTACTGAGAAGCATCTGGAGTGTGTCCAGTTACCTACAGTAAAGTTCCAGTGAATATTCCTATACACTTCTTTGCTAGACACCTTTATTTCTTAGTGTAGCTGACTTGTTTAATAATTGCATTATGGTCTTCATTTGTGAATTCTAATCACTAAGGATGCTGAGCATCATTTTATAAACTTGATGCATTTTCTTCCTTCCTTTTAGTAGAGTGCTTCAATTATTTGAACCTAATATATGAGATCCGCTTACTAAAAGAAGTAAGGCTTTGCCAATGAGAAACAGATTTTGTAGGCTAAAAAAGTACAAACCTCATTATATTATGTCAAAGCATAACCACAGAAAAGCTATCTCCTTTTATTTCTCTGAACGTAATCATTGGTATTTTGTTGTTGTTCGGAGGGAAAAGAAGACATAATTCGTGTCCATGTTTCCTTATTATTTCTTGCCACTCTGAGCAGAATCCCAGAATACCAAAGGATAAGTGTGGTTTGAGACTTTGTGGAGAGACTGTATCTGACAGCAGAGAAACCTAAGCTTAAGGAGCCCACATATTTGATCATGCACTGTAAGCAGATCGGTCACTTGTTCGGGGTGGGGGTGGGGTAACACTCTATCTTCCAAGACTTTTATACACAGACATCCTTGGAAAGCAGTCTGAAACACACACAGACTTTGTGTGTGTCTCTGTGTACAAGAAGTCAAAAGAATGGTATAAGAAGTCAAAAGAAAATCGTCTCAACAGGGTATTACAAATAAACTCCAAATCGGTCATTAGTTATTCAAACCTAAGGGCACCCCAGAACCTTAAATTAAGACCAACTAGAAGTGGACTGTGATGATTTTGTGAGGGCCACCCCCCCCCCCCGAAAGGCCTACTTTGCAGAACCCTTCTGATAGAAGCATTGACAAGACATCTTAATTTTATCGACCACAGCAGGGTTTCAGTTTCCTTTCTCTGCTTTCCTGAGTGACGTAATTATTTGCATTCCAGTTCCTTCTTTATGTGTATTCAGAGTTCTGGAACCAATCACCTTATTGAGGAGTGTTTAGTTTGCTGAGCTGTGAGGACACACATCTGGACCTGCACATCATATAGAGTTGAGACTGAGCAGTACTTGGATACAGTTTTTTGTTTTATTTATTTTTCAGATTTTCTCCTTTTTGGATAGAGAGCCAGTCTGTGTGTTTCGTGAGGGTTATCTGTGTGGAGTTTGGTGGTGGGTGCGTGTAACTAATTATATAATATGGACAAACTGGTCCTGAATGGCTAAGAAGTATGTTACTGTGGATTTTTTTTTTCTTTCAGTTACTTATACTTTTTTTGGGTCAAGAGTTCTGTTTCACAGGTATGGGATCTCCCTCTTTCAGTGTTCTTGCAGCACCAGCACCAAAGCATCCACAGCCCACCACAGAGTCCATTGGGTTCTCTCCCACCTTATTTTGCCTCTCCTCCTTCCCTCTGGGTAGCCTTGGTTCTTCTCTCAGATTTCCTGGATTTGCTACTAGTTTGGCTTCATCAGCCCTTTGTCTAGTTTCTCTTATGAGCACATATAAGTAATACCATTTGGTATTGTGTTTTTCCCATTCTTACTCTGCTTAGTATAATCCATCCACATTGTGTGGCAAGAGTTTATCTTTTCAACAGCTGAGTAGTGTTCCATGGTGGGTATACATACACCACACCTTCCTAGTCCATTCATCTGTTGGGGGGATCTAGATGCTTCCAGAACTTGGCTGTTGTAAACAGTGGTGCAGTGACGATAGGAGTGCAGGTATCCTTTGAATTAGTGTCCAGTCTTCAGGTGGACACCAAGGAGTGGAATTGCTGAGTCATGGGGAGGAACCATTTGTCATCATTTGAGAAACCTCATAGTGTGCCGAGTGGGTTGGACCAGTCTACAATCCCACCGGCTTGGTGAAGGGGGTTCCTGTTTTTCCACATCTTTGCCAACATTTTTTTGGGTCTTTTTGATACGGGCCATTCTCACAGGTATGAGGTGATATCTCCTTGTGGCTTTGATTTGCCTTTCCCTGATGGAAAGTGATGAGCAGTTTTTATGTGCCTGTTGGCGGTCTGTAGTTTTCTTCATAGATTTGCTTATTTAGCTCTTCTGCCCATTTTTATGATTACCTTATTTATTTTTGTTGAGTTGTGTGACTTCTTTACAGATCATGGATGTCTGTCCCTTGTCAGGTGTGTGCTGTGCAAATATTTTCTTCCATTCCATTGTGTCATTTTTGTTTTGGTGAGACTTTCTTTCACCATGTAAGAGTTTTTAGTTTAATGTAATCCCCATGGTTTAGTAGCAAGGAAAATAAGAGAATGTAGAGAAACATCCACAAAGACATCTCTGAAAGACTGTTGTGGACTATTTCGCCTGTGTTCTCTTGTCTGTCTGTATGGTCTCAGCTCTTATATCCAAGTCTTTCACCCATTTTCACTTAAGTTTTGTGTACTGTATGAGCTAGTGGCCCAGCGTTGTTCTGTATATTGTCCAAGTTCCCAAGCACTGTTGATGAAGGCGGCTTTCCTTGCTCCAATGTATGTTCTTGCCGCTTTTGTCGCAGAGATGGGCTTATTCTGGGCTGTCAGTTCTATTCCATCGTTCTGTTATGTCCATCTGTTTTTGTTTCTATCTCATGCTGTGTCAGTTATTATAGCTGTGTGCTTTAATGTGAAGTCTGGGAGTGTGATACCACGATACCACCATTCTGCCTGTTTTTTGTTTGTTTTTTGGTCCGAATTGCTTTTGTCTGCTTGGCGACTTTTGTGTTTCCATGTGAATTTCCATAACTTTTGTTTCCTTGAATGTTGAAAATGAGAGTGTATTGAATGTCTATTGCTTTAGGTAAGATGGCCCTTATTTTTTTTTAAATAATAGTTTATTTTTTCATCATTTTGTGCATTTTTTCATCTCAGTTGTAATCCTTGCGGGCTTCCCATCACCAAATCACCTGTGTGAAGATGGCTTTTTTAACAATGTTAATCCTTCCAATCCATTGCAAGGAATATTTTTCCATTTCCTTGTGTTTCTTATTTATTCTAACAATGTCTTCTTTGTATAGGTTCTTCACCTCCTTTGTTTGAGGTTACTCATAAGTATTTAATTCTTTTGGATGTAGTTTAAAATGAAATAGTTTTCTTTCCTCTTTTAGCTCATTGTCTCCATAATAATACAGGTGTTTAATCTTTTTATTACTACCATATTATTAATTAATATTTTGATTACTACCAATCAGCCAATTCTAAATAATGGCAGCAATAAACCAGTCCTTCCTGAAAAAAATTCTTCTGATGGTTAAGTTTGAAATAATTGGGACGATTAGTCCTAAAACCAAATATATATATATGTGTGTATATATATAAAACACATATATATATATAAGAGAAAAAACAACAACACACATCTCACACGATAAAAAAAACAAGCTATAAAAAAAAGAAAAAGGAGAACACCACAGGTGGGCTCGTGTTTCCTTAGTGAGTGGGGTTCAGTGGTGGCCCTCATACACAGTGGTGGCATTGCGCAGCTATCCCACGTGGCTGAGATGGGAAGTAGGCTGCGTCATCTAGATTTCTGGAGTTACACTCTACTTTGTGTAAGGACACCTTGCTCAGAATGTATCCCAACTGCTCAGTGATGCATGCTGTATACATAAGGGCCCTCACACACACAGCCTCAGCCACATGTGATACTCAAGAGTAAGTCACTGCCTTAGTCTAGTTGGTCTGATAAAGCATAGTAGCCCTGCTCGCATGTGGACATTTGGATGGAGTGTAAAGTCCAGTCAGCCACACACAATTTATATGTACCTACGCTAAGTGTCGACTTTAGCCATTTTGCTCATTGTTTCCTGCCCATTTTGTAATTCTAGTGTTCCTTTCTTGGTCTCTGTAGCTTGAGGAATTTCTTTAGGGTTATGGCTAGAATCCTTTTCTATTTTGTGTCTCTGTTGTAGGCTTTTGTTTTGTGGCTATAGTGACGCTTATATACCACAACTTGTATCCCAACTCCCTATTCCCACATTTTGTTTGTAATGTCACAACTTCCACTGCATCCACTAACAAATTACTGCAGTGATTTTTTGCGACTACTGTCTTTTATTCTACATTTGTGACTACTTCACCATCTTTGCAATAGTAGAATTTTGCAAATTCGACTGGATATTTACCTTACTAGTGACATTTCTATTTGCAGATTTTTTTTCTTGTTAGTAAATTAGGACCCATTTGTTTGAACTTAAAGGAATTGGGTGCCATTTTTAATCATTAACTTTAAGAGTTGCTTATATATTCTGGGTACAAATGTTGTATTACACAGGACTTACAAATATTTTCTCCCAATTTGATTCCCTCCACTCCATTCCCTAGTTAGTGTGTTTGCAGAGCATGGTTTTTTATTTTGATGATAATAATCTGAAAAATAATAAATTCTATTAATTTCTTCATTTAGGGATTGTTTTTGGTACATGGAAGGAATCTTTGTGCAATCCAAAATCACAACATTTTACCCCTATAATTTCTGTAGACATTTAGCATTTTAGATTTTGCATTTAAAATTTATAAGTAAACTTGTATTAACATGCCAGTTTTTCAGAACCATTTGTCACAAGTCCTTTCTTGACAAAAAAAAGTCCTTTGCATCTTTTTCCAACTCCACTTTCAGTTCTCTGTAACTAGTCAGCCTTCATTACCTTCGCTTCGTAAATCTTGAGATCATAATAGTGTTAGTTTTCCAGATTTGTTCTTTTTGAAAGTTGTTTTGGCCATTCTTGGTCCTTTGCATTTCAATATAAAATTTAGAATCAGTTTTTCAGTTTCTATCAAAAAAAAAAAAAGAAACCACGGTGGGATTTCGATAGGGATTAAATTGTATTGGTACAGTGGGGGGAGGGAAATGCAACTGAGATGGAAAAATGCACAAAAATATGTAAAAATGAACTATTATAAAATGTTTTAAAAATTGTATTGGTAGCTCAATTTGGAGACAGTTGATACTTTTACAAAATTGAATTTTCTGACAGACACAGCATCTAGATTTAGGTTTTCTCAGCAAAGTAAGAGTTTTAAATGCTTTGACGTTTTTACGACACTTGTTGCTGATACAGCATGATTTTGTGCTATTGAGATTGTTGCTAGTAAATAGAAACATGCTTAATATTTTATGTGTTTTTCTTGTATTCTGTGACCTTGCTAAATTCACTTAGCTTTTTTGTAATCCCATTGGATCTGTATATAGTCAGTTATCCTACCAGTTAAACAAAGATAGTTTTACTTCTCACATTTCAGTCTTAATGCCTGTATTTTTCTGTTATCATTTTCTTTTTCCATTTTGAAGAATAATGACAAGATTGTATATACTTCAAGTATTACAACCTGGTAATTTGATATTTGCCTACATTATAAAATGATCAGCACAATCTAGTTAACAGACACACCCAACACTTCACAAAAATCACTGTTTGCGTGACATGAATACTCAAGACTTATTCTCAGAAAATTTCTAATATACAATATAGTATTAACTATAGTGACCATGCTACACTAGATTCCAGAACAATTGATCTGAAGGTTTGTATTACATGATTTGACAACTATCTCCCCATCTCCCTCATACCCCCAACCTCTGGTAACAATTATTCTGTTTCAATGAGTTCATTTTTTTTTTAAGATCTATTTATTTATTCATACAGAACTGTGGTACAGTATAGCCAGAGATGCGGAGGGTGAGAGGATTCACCAGAGACAGAGTGGGGAGCAGAACAGACAGATCGACGAAGTACACTGCTGAGAGGAGCAGCGGGCGGGTCAGGAGAGATCTGCCGCGCCATATGGATCTCCTCTGGGACAGGCGGAGATCGAACTCTTGCGGAAGTGGCTTAAGCGTCTTAGTGCTGTGCTTTAACCCGCTGCACCACCAGGGAAGGCCTGAGTTCAAAATTTTTTTAAAGATTCACTTATAAGTTATACTGTATAGTACTTGTATTTTTATAGTGAAACATTCCCTCCTATGTATGTGCCCTGTTTTCTTTATCCACTCTGTTTAGGTGGTTTGCATATTTTGGCTGTTGTGAATAATGATACAGTGAACGCAAGTATGCAGGTGCCTCTTCAAGATTTCTGATATCTTCTTCTTTATCCACAAAGTAGAATTGCTGGACCACGTTGCAGATTTATTTTTTAAAGTCTATCGAGATAATGCTATTTTTATCCCTCATTCATTCAGTTGTTATGGTGAATTATATTGATTTGCCTGTGCTGAGCCATGCTGTCTACAAGAGCTACATTTCACATGATCACGTTGTTTCTTTAATGTTGTGTTGAAATTGGTATTTTGGAGAGGATATTTGCATTTCTGTTCATTGGAGTATTGAAGTTTAATTTTCTTTTTAATATTTATGCATCCAACAACTGGGATACAGGTTAGGGGTGAGAAGGGTGAGAAGATTCACCAGAGACAGAGTGGGAAGCAGAACAGGTGGATCTATTGAAATACACTGCTGAGGGGCGAGATAGGAGAGGTCTGCTGTGCCATATGTGGGTTAGTTCCCTGGCCAGGGCCGAACTCGTGCTGCAGTGGCTGTGGAGAGCTTCATAGTGCTGCGCTTTAACCTACTGCACCACCAGGGAGGGCCCGAGATACTTATTTTAAGTATAGGTATAAATACCTAATTATTAATAGACATCTCGTTTTTGCTGCATTTTGTAAGCATTGGCTTTGATGTGTTGTTTACATTTTCATTTGTCTCATTTTTTTTTTAACTCCTCCTTTCTGTTTTTACCAATTGATAGTTCATGTGGGCTTTAGCTCCCACATATTGGTGAATTTTCTAGCTTCCCTGCTCTCGTGCTGATTTCTAATTTCATACACACTACTATAGTTGGAAAACATCGTGATAGGCTTAGTCTTCTTAAATTTACTGATTTATTTTGTAACCCTCAGATGTTCTCTTTCTGTCTGCTAGATTCATTTACTATGCAGAACAGTTTAAGTTCCATTGTGCCTATATTAATTTTTTGTTTTTTCTGGGCAATCTATTCTCTGTCTAAAGGGGGGTACTGGATTTTCTGTGTATCAAATTGCTGTTTCTGCCTTCAGATCTGTTAAAACTTGCTTTGATATATTTAGGTGCTCTGATGTCAGGTACATATATATATTCACATTTTTATACCCTCTTGGTACACTGACCCCTTTATCATTATGTAGTGATCTTTGTCTCATTTCTGATGTAAGTATAGTCACTGTGCTTAAAAATTTTTTTTTTTTTTTTAGTGAGTTAGAGGTCTCCATCTTTGTCTCCATATGGAAGTGTAGGGACCCCATCTTCAGACAATGCTGCACATTGCATCACCAGAGAACAGTCCGGCACCAGGCAGCTTGAGCTACTTCTCTTCTTCTTTTTGCTTTGTATTTGCATGAGTTTTCTTTTTTATTCCTTCATTTTCCATTGGTGTGTAACCCTATAGCTAATGCGAGTCTCCTGTGGGCGGGATTTGCTTGGGTGTTGGTTTTGTAAGTTGTGCGCTGTTGCCTGTTTTTGATATCACTGTTAGGCTGGACTCACACAAGGAGGTAGGAAGTATTTCCTCAATTTTGGGGAAAGTTTAAGAAGTAGGGTCATTCGATTAACTTCGAGTATTCGGTACAGTTCACTAGTAAAGCTATAAGCTCCTGGACTTGGGTTTGGAGATTGTTATTGTTTCAATTTCTTGTCTTGGTCTGTTGAGATTTTCTGTCTCTTCATGGTTAAGTCTTTGAATTGAACGGCTCCGTTTCTACTGTGTTTCTTCTAGGTTGTCTATTTCAACTCGATTGTCCAGTTCATTGGCATGCTTCTGGTTCTCTCTCGTGTCTTTCTTTTGAATCTAAAATTTTATTAATGTGTCCAACCAAACGCCTGTCAAGATAGCAACTTTTCATTTCACTGCTCTTTCATGTGTATGTGTCATTTTGTTTATTTCTACTGTAATTTTTATTATTTCCTTCCTTCTCCTGTCTTTGCATTATTTTCTTCTATTTACTTTTCAGTGCCTTTGGGTATAATGTTAGAGATTTTTCTTGTTTCTGGAGACAGTCTTGTACTGTTGTGATTGTCCACCTGTCCCACCTCAGAGTGTGTTATTTTCATTTCTGTCTGCCAGATGAATTTTACTGTGAAATATATCTTTTACTATGACTATATTTTTTTAGAGTGAGTTTTTAAGTCTGAATGACAAACTGTCGGGGTGAGTTGTCTCCTAACTCATTTATCTACTATTTTGCTTTTGTTAATCTACCATACATCCCTCTGTTGCATTTGTTAGTTCTATTTTTCAGAACTGCAACCTCTTTGTGGCTTTTCCTTAAATTTTCTAGAGCATCCGCTCTATTCCTAAAATGGGTGTCTTTATGACGATTACTTTGAACTCGTCTTCAGGCAGTTGGACAACAGCCATTTTTTAGGTTCTTTTTTTGGTTTGATTTTGTTCTTTAACTTCGGCAGTCTTCTGCTTGACACGTGGCCTGGTTCTGTGGCACTATTTCTGTGTATGTTTTATGTTAACTATATTCTAACGCCCAGGCTTTGGTCGTAAGGCAGGTGATCTCACGTGGACTCCAGAAGACCACCCCTCACACCCCCTTGCTGAGTTAATCACTTTAAGTGTGTCCTCCTTGTGGTCTAGAGCGCTTGTCTGCTGTGCTGAGGCAGCATTTAGTAGGGTTATTAACTCTGCCAGGCATTGACACATTGGTTGGCTCTGGCCTAGACCCAGGACTGAGGTATGCTCACTGGGATGGTATAGTGTGTCCAGTTGTGCGGAGACTCCAGCTAGCTGCTGTGGGGTGTCCGTGCAGGCTACGAGCTGCCTGCACTGCTGGTGGTCATGGACTGGCAGGCTGTACACTGAGGCAGGCCCTGTGGTGCCACACATGGGAAGCAGCTGCAGAAGGCAAATCCCTCTGCTTGCTAGTGAGGCTGTGGCACACAGGACCAGGAAGCTGGGCTGCTGGTGGTGGTAGCACACAACTCCCAGTCCCAGGGCGGCTGAGGTAATGGCAGTGATGGCAGCAGGAACAGGAGGTTCGAGTGTGCATATAGCCTGGCAAAGGGTGGGTATGGCAGGTGTTGGACCCACTTGCTTGCCGGGTCACAAAGGTCATGCTGGCTTAGGGCCTGGCTTTCTCGCTGGCATGCAGGTGGGGCTGACAGGCGCCGGCCTTCTTGTCTACCAGGAGTGGCCTCTAGATTGTGGTCACCCTGCAGTTAGCTTGGCTACCTGCGAGGGCAGGCAGAGCACTCTTCAGAGATTCACCCGCAGGTTCTGAGTGTAGTACATGAGGTGGGTACCACAGTGGAGCTCACTAGTGCTGAACCCAATAGTTTATTGCCTTCAGGCTAACCCTGTCAGGCTGATGCCCGGGATTCCTTCACCACGTCCAGCACACTTCAGACTGGTACTAGGTAGTGGGTTTGGGGGCAACCAGGTCTACTCATGGGCTAATGAAAGGAGAATTTTTGGTGTCTACTTTTCAAATCCGCTTTCTTGTGCTGATTTCCCTCTGACCCTCAATGCAGGGGGGTTCTGGGGCTTATCTTGCTATGCTAGATCAGGGAGTCGGGGTGCCAGGTGTTAGCTCACCCACTCCTGTGCACCCCAAGGTGTTCTTTCTTTAATGAGCCCCTCCCCGCCTGCCCTAAGTCTTGAGGAAGACTTAGATTTCAGGTCTGCTTCTGGGTAGTTATGTGATAACCATGCAGGTTAAGCACAAGCTCTCCCTATCCTGCCATCCTGAACCGTTCTCTGCTAATGTTTATTAGGTGTGGGCTCATTTACTTTTGAAGATGAATCACAAAACTGTTTTCTACTTGGTATGTTTATTTAGTTACCTAAATAAACTGCCAGAAATCAAGACAAGAACATTAATCTCATTTGGAATCAAGGCAGCTAAGTCAGGAGTTGAAATTTCCTTCCTCTACACAAAAATCAGATGCCTATAAAAACCTGCTCACTATCTCATCAGTCTAAACAGAGTGATGAAGATCATGCGCGGGATATTCTTGAAATTCTTGATTTTACATATTCTCTTGAGAGCACTATATTTTGCATAGAATACAAATTGAAGTGAAGTAATGCAAGAACAGTCTTGCCTGAAATTCATAATTTTTCTCAAGAAAACACAAATATTTTAGTAACTAAGTCTTTTTGTAAAAAGAAGTGAAATGAGCTCTTTAATAATGCTTTTAATTATGCTCAATGTGAGTTGTTGAAGAACTGAGAAACACTCCAAACCTACTGTGCATAGACTCACTGTTGGGTTGGTACTCACTAAAATTTACTATGATGTCAAAGTAGGATTTTGAAATAATATTTTGTTTGCTCTAGCCAAGTTTTAATCTAAAATATTAAGGAAAATTCAGTACTCATCCCATCAATTTGCATGCTTTGGGCTAGTTAACTTGTTAATCAAAGAAAGGGCTGTGCTTTCCAAGTATTAGATAAGTTATTTGGAAAAGAAAAAAAAAAACTTGTCTATGAATTTGTAGATGAAATGTTTCCAAGAAAAAAGCTATAAATGGGCCCTATTTTCGTTCTTTCCTATTATGAATGACAGGTTTAACATTCTTAAAAACCTTAAGAACATAATGACAACATCTTTAAAAGCCTCTAGGGATTATTGTACATTAATGGATCAGAGTGAGTAAATCATTTATCTATAAATTAATCTTTCTAAGCAGATTTCTATCCCCTTTCAATTTGAAAGCTAAACTTCTGAGTGTCCACCTCAGCAACTTTATGTGTGAAGAGCTTACATCTGTGAAAACATTTATAATGAAAACACAAAGACAACCCCTAGAGAAGCAAATAAAATGAGATTTAAGCATATAACAGCCTTTCTACAGTTACATTCCTAACAACAGTAGATTCTAATTTGATGCCAAATAGAGGTTATATAACAGAATCAGTGAGAACTCTAATTCTTTTGGTTTCCATGAAAAATGTAGGTGTTTAATCATCTCTTACAAGATAGACGAGTTACATCTATGTCTCCTGCTGGATATAAGGCATAATTTTGCTCCAGGTGTCAAAAAATAAAAGTGCCCACTGAAGAACCTGAACTCTAAGGCCTATTGTAGTTACCAAAACACAAATATCAAAGATGGATTTACATTTTCAAGTCATACATCGCAAACATTATTCACTCAGTCTTGATTCCAGCACTCCCCTACAAATCACTTTATGCATTAAGACCCTCCCCCCCCACCCAGCCAACAAGACCACCAAGAAAAAGATACTAAATCTAATTAGGGAACTGGTAACCTATTTATGGAAAGTTCTCTCTCCAGTTTATGCCTGTGGCCTGAACTATCTTCAAAGACCCTAGTTTTTGTCTTTTTTTTTTTTAAAGATGTATATATTTATTCAGAGAGAACTGGGGTACAAGCCAGAGGTGCAGGGGCGGTGAGAGGATTCACCAGAGACAGAGTGGGGAGCAAAACAGGCAAATCAGTGAAGTACACGGCTGAGAGGAGCAATGAATGGGACAGGAGAGGTCTGCTGTGCCATGTGGGTCACCTCCGGGGCCAGGGATCGAACTTGCATTGAAGGGCTGCAGCTACCTTGCAGTGCTGCATCCTAACCCACTGCGCCACCAGGGAGGGCCCAGTTCTTGTCATTTTTTAAGAAAGAATACCTTAATTTTGAAATAGTAATGCTTTCCTGTTTTCTATCTTTCAAGAATTTTACAATAAACATTAAAGTTCAGGAACACCTAATCTTCACTAACTTCAGGTTTTGTTTACAAAGGTGTGCTCAAAATAGTTAATGACATGTCGGATCCATCCTTCAGGTCAAGGAATGAGGAGGCAGATTGTTTCAACAATTTGACCACAAGTTTCACATGCAGAAAATGTTCAGCATGAAAACACCAGGCAGGCAGTGTTGAGCAGTAGTGAGGTCAGGAGAGCCTGTTTTTGAGCACTTAATGTGTCAATAATTCAATCAGGCAGCAGGTACCGAGTGTCTATGTAGCAGGCATCGCTTCAGTCCTGACTTACAGACCAAGTCAGATCTGATCTGTCTTCATGCACTTATTTTCTGGTTCCTCTGCTTCCTGTTAGGCCAAATTCTATGAAACCCGGGGTAAAGTATGGTATAATCCATCTCTACCACCAACCAGCTTGTTCAGCGATAATAGAGAGAGCAGCACATTTTCTCATTTACATTATGCCTTTTTAAAAAGCAGTGGTGTACAGCAAAGTATCATTCATGAATGCCAGACCTTTGCACTGGGCTTCCTAAAGAGGGGTGTGACGTATTCTTTTGGGGCTGATGGGAAGGTTCCAGCTTTAAACAGTAATGATGGACATGAAACTGTGAGTGTATTAAAAACCACGGAATTGCATCACTTACAATGGTGAATTTTATGGTATCAATAAAAACGAAGTGAGTCAAGCTAGACGCGATGGTGATGAGAGACCAGAGGGCCTATCATGTAAGAACCAAGACGGTCTGTCCTGGGTTGCTGAGGAAGGACAGAAAGCAGTGAGGCTTTCGGTGCACTCAGACTCACCTCCGCGTGTCTAGCCAGGCAGTAAGTGGACAAGAAAGTCAGCTGGTCAGACCGCGTGCTGTCAGTGCAATGCCGTGCCGCGCCCTTGAATTTGCTCACCCCCACGAGCCCAGGTGTCCACACGGTTTGTGTCAGCAACCAGAGTTTCTCTATGAAAGGACACTGCAAACATTTGAAAAGGTCAATTTGATTTCAGATGAAAGTATTTGATCAGTGAGAACACCCAGCCCTTCACTGACTCATGTATTCTTCTATGCGGTCGCTCTCAACTCCCAGGCACTGACGGCAATTTAGTGGCGTGATTAGTGCGATTATGTTCAGTTCCCCTTACACACGAAATGGCTGCTGTAGAAGGACTACAAGAAGGTGTTAAAATGTCAGACTCTCCAATTTCAAGGCTCAGGAGAGTCTGCAACGTGAGCACTAGGAGACCAGGCATTCTAGGGATTCGGTAAGGGACGAGCACTTGGCCACTCTATTCAGAAACCAAAGAACAGACTGCTCAGGAGCTCAAAGATGCAGAAAATGATGATTTTATTGGTAAAACTGCAAAGCCAATAGGTCATTTGACAGAAGGCAAAATAAACCAGGCATCCATTTTGGAAAAGTCCTTTTTGTTTCTTTAATTCTAAGGCCCCCTCTAGTGTTTGAAAACAGTCACACGCAGCACTCCAAACAATCTAAGGCACCGTCTTTTACCATCCCAAGCACAAAGAATACTTCTGTTCCGCTTTTATGGCACGAAAATCAATGAGAGAAAATGTCTGACCATAATTAATATTTCAAATTCCTGCTATGATTCATAGATTCATTATCCTCTCCTTCAATAATTTTTCTGTTATTTACTCTGCTGAGTTGTTTTTAGAAAATTTATACTATGTTAACAAGGGAAAAAAATAGAAAGTAAGCAGGGGCTGTTAACTCCCAATACAAGAAATACACCTTCTTGAAAGTAACAGAAATTTAACTTGGTACCAAATAGCCCACAATGCTTTTATGGAAGTTATTGTTAAATAGTATATACTTATTTATTTGCATATTAGAAAATTAGAAATCTATATATATTTTAGGAGCCACCAATTAGGTGAATTTTTTATAAACCTCCTGAGTGTCCTGTTCGAGAGGCATGGACAGCATGCCTTAAAGGGCAAATGCTGGCTCTGAAGGGAATTCTCAAAGTTTACACAGACATGGCACTATATCAACGCAATGACTTAACCTCATGTACTTTTGAAAAAGATTGATTAAAATGAGGGGGAGTAAAAAAAGTTTAGCTAAGAAAGTAGAGTGAAAAAAGTCTTTGTTGTTTTTATTGTTCATGGTATGTTACACAGGGTCTGAGGTAAGTAGTATTTCTATTAAAAAAAAGACTATTAAACAAAACAAAACAGTGCAGTCTTGAGCAGATGACAGAAAAGAAGGCTTACTAAGTTATTTTCTATTCTTAAAGTTAAATTTTGAAAATTCAAACTGTATTTAAATAAATATTTGTCATTCAGAAATCACATGGCTTCTCTGCATTGATCCTGCTTTCAAACTTGTCACTTGCAAGTGTCACAAGTTAAAAAGACAGATCATCTAAAAATGAGTTTCAAACTGGTTACATCATTGACTACTGGACTCAACTTTTAAGATACCTACGGTCATGTGAACAGGACACATTGTTTTAAAGTGCAAAATATAGTCTGTTGGCTTGAGAGGAAGAATTACATAACTGGAAATTATTGCAGTTATTTCTCCTTGAAAAAAGTTAGTGAAAAGTTGCTTTGAAAGTTAGCCATGAAACTATAAATTATGAGAAACACTGAAAATGAGTATATAAAATGCAATTAGAAACAAAACCAAAACGAGAGGTCGAGTAAATAAAAGCAAATAAATACTATACAATAACATACAAAAATGTGCTCATAAAAAACTGAAATTTGCTTTTTGAAACATCTATTTTCCCCTTTCCTTGGAGGGTATATCGATGAAATTAAAATTCTGACGTAGAGTCTCTGTAAAGATTGTCCAAATGTTATCAATTACCAGCACTGCTTTTGGCCAAAACCTCTCTGATCTGCCGGTCGAGTTCACTGATTATTCGATCCTCGTGATTATACACCCCCGTCCTCATCAAAGTATCCCTTTCTTCTATCAAGCGGGTCAGATAATCATCCAAACCTTCCTCCAGCACGCTGCCCTGCGGGCGGTCCGTTTTCCCACGGGCGATCTCTTTGGAATCCGGGTACTGCGGCTGTTCTTGCTGCCTTAACCTGGGGAGTCAAGAGCAAACGCCACTCTAGCTGGCAGCCGACCAGCTTTGGTTTCCTTAACAATACCAGTTAGAAAGAAAAGGGTGAACGGTAAAATACCTTTGTAGTAATATTTCAGAAGGCAAACAAAAGCCAGCGTTCCGTTCGGCTACCCAGAGTTAGCACATAGAAAAGGGAGTTTGGAAAACAATACTTGTTTTTCTAATTATTGAACACATGACAAGTGCAGAACTGTAACAATTCTTTCTATTTCTTTTAATTCGAATACAGTTCAAAGAGGTCTTTTTCTGAAGAGTTAATATATATGCAACACTGTATTTTTAGAATATTTTAATCTGATTAAAACTTCCCATTAAGTGTTTCTCCTACCTGGCTTAAGAACATCACATCATTTTTAACCATGATTCAGTCATCTTTCATTGTTGGCGTTTAGGTTGTTATTCAACCCGTTGCTCCTACTGCTGTGGAACAAGATTTTTTTCTTCTAATGTTAGTGAAATACTAATTTATACCAAACACTGCTAGGTTTGCAAGATATCGCAGGAAATCAAAAAGAAAAGTCTTTAGTGATATAAATTCCACAGTAGTACTTATAGAAAACCAAACTCTATAAATGCCCTTTGAAGGAGACATGCACATTTTAAGACTCTGCATTCATATCTTTAATTAGACGCACTATACTAGACTGCCTTTTTCAAATATCTGGAGGCCTTCTGTATTAAAAAAAAAAGAGGTTATCCTTCTGAGCAGAAGCATCGCCAGTTACTGGAAAGTGAAAGGACACATACAGAGTTCAGTATACGAAGTAACTTTCAATGGCTCTCCAAAGCAGAAGGCTCCTTGGGCCAGGAAGCGTGAGTCAGTGTGTGATCTCAACTAGGAGTTGGGAAACAGCACAGAGGCCAGCCTGGGACTCGAGTATTTCCCGTGGGATGCCATCACTCACTGCCTGGAGGACGGCGAGGATGCTCAGTAGTGCTGTTCCTCAGTCCTAAGTTGGGACGTAGATTATGTTTTAATTTAACGTGCAGTGTGCAGTGTGAACATGCAACTATACTTCCCTAGGCAGTTGGCTGGTGTAATGTGCAACTACTTCTAAACTTTGTTTTCCTAAATAAGATAGAGCAGTTGAGTCTAAGACCCTGCTTCTGGATGGTTTGGTGCTCTCTGCCTTACTTAGTCTGAAGACACCTTCTGAATTTACACCAAGCGTGGGCGAGAAGGGAGGAGGAAGCCAGTGAGGCGAGGGAATGGCTTTGCCAGACCAGCCGTCTGGGCCCCAGAAAGGGACCGCTGGTAGTATTTAGAAGTTTGTTCAGAAGATGTAGAGAACAGGAAACTGAAGGATGCCAAATGTTAGCATTCGCCCTATGGGGAAAAAGCTAAATAGTGATGGCATTATGTCTTGGGACTGGGCTGGAAATCAAATTATTAGTGGGATATGGCATCAACTGCAGCAGCTGATGTGGGAGGATAAGGGACAGTGTCTGTCTACTGTGGCCTGCGGCTCACTTGTGAAAGGTCCCCTCAGCAAACACATGACACACAACGGCAAACGCTGGACCTGCTAGTTCAGCTGACGGGTGCATGCCTGAAGGACACACAGAACTTACACGTAACTGATAGGTCCTAGCAAATCTGTACTGAAATGCAAACCATCAATTAAGAGTCTAATAAGATTTTAGAACCTTGTACTTGAAGCCCATGAAGTTATCTAAGGAAATTTTACTCCCGAACGAATGCTCCATCTGAGCCCCACTCACACTTCCTGTCACGAGGAACCTTCTGCTTTGTAGTCCGGCTGGGAATTACTTCTTACACTGAACTCCATATGTGTCCTTCCGCACTGCAGTGACTGGCGTTGCTTCTGCTCAGCAGGGTAATCTCTTTACTTTTGTTTAGTACAGAATGCCCCCAGATACCTGAAAATGGCAATGTAGTACTCTAAGATTTCTCTTCAGGCCTGTATCTCTCACTCTGCTAACCACTTGTTGGTCACATCCCACTGGAAAGTCTCTAAGATATGATTTCCATGAGTGTTTTTTACACACTGATAGGAATGCTTCACAGCTGAGTTTGTCAGTGCTGAGTTGGAACATAAAAGTAGAGAGAAGGCCACGGGAGCAGAGGAGTGAAACAGCCAGCTGCTGGAGTCAGATGGACACTCTCGTTCCCAGATTTACTGGCTGTGTGACTGTGGAAAGGGCACTTAAATCGCAAAGTGGGTAAAATATCTTCCCCAGAATGTTTTGTGAAAACTGAAAAAATGAGACCGGCACGAGGCACTAAAAGTAGCTCCTGGCACACAGCAAGGGTTAAATACATAAGAGCCACTCTATTAATGTTGGCAGTAACTACACTGGAAATGTGTTATGCTTTAAGCAATTAAAATTCACAACAGTTGATTACCTTGAAATAGTAGCAATTATCTCACAAGACTCACAAAGGTTATATGACTTTGAGCAGTAATGCTCTGGGAATGGAAATAAGCTAGCTGGATTTCACGGAGCACAGTTGCACAAAGAACCCGTGTGCAGTGGTCTTCGGCACAGTGGCACAGTCTGTTTTACAAATAACCATATTCACCTGCCTTCACCTTGAAAGACTTGATGTGCTACTTCCCCTGTACCAATGACCAATTAGAAGCCTGCCCTACTGGAAATTTCACGCGTATATGAAAAACTCTTTAGTTCCTGTACCTGTTCAATTCATTTCTTATATCCAGCAGCTCTTGTCGTTCAGTCTTCACTGTATCTTTTTCCTCAGCAGCCAGGTAACGTAGTCTCATCTGCTCCAACTCCTCTTGCTGTTTTTTAAGACGGGCCATTTGGCTTTCCTGTTCCCTCTTCAAAGAAAGAGACAAGTCAGAGCTCAACTACCTGCATTAAAGTATTTCACGTGACTCCCACATAATTCTGTTTGACGACACCCAGGGTAAACCAATGCTGGTTCTCTGAGTCGCATATTCTGTAGAGCTCAGGTTCTCTTAAAAAAAAAAAAAAAAAAAAAACTCTTACCAATACTTCTGCGTTATAAGCCACAATTATTCATGGCACAATCAACGAACGACTTTGGCTGAGCACACGAGAGGTGATGGCAAGAGTCAGCTATCAACAAAAGGAGTTCAGTCAAGAACCAGTGGGCAGGGCAGCCACTAAGAAGTGGTTAATCATCCAAAGGTGTACGAAGAACATGTTAATACTTGTCCTTGCTGTGGTCACTAATGTCACACTCACCTCAGGGGCTAATGTCTCTTCACGTTTTTCTCCAGGATCATAAAAAAATCTGCCCATAAAATTTCTTTAAAATGTGACATTTCACAGAACAGATGCTCTGTGACAAATTCGCCAGTCTTAAAAAACAGACACGTTGGGGCCTGCAAAGGAGGCGGCGGTACATGGCCCTGCCACAGCCTAAGTCCCCCAATCTCTGTGCATCGCTGTCTAGGAACAGATGCTCTTCTTTCTTTAGGACAGAACTGCACAGGGGGAGAGCTGGGTCAATAGGTACGTGTCATCTTTTTGAAACGAAACATCTATTAAATAACATAAAAATTGGAAGTATATATTTTGGTAAGGTTTTACAAAGGGAACTAATCACATAACCACCATCCAGGTGGAGAAACAAGATTTTCTGAACCCCAGAAGTTTGTTACCTCCCAATGACTAACCATTGCATCTATCCCAAAAATAACTACTGCTTCCCAAATTTGTAACTCCACAATAAGTTTTGACTTATTGGCCAGCACATTACTTTGTCAGCTGCTTTCCTGACGTTACCAGGTTCAGGCCATGCGCGGCTGATGACTTTTAACCACACAGCATTTCACTGAGTTAGGTACAAGTTAGTCCACGGTTGAGGGACAAGTGGGTTAGTTTCTACTTTGGTACTCAAAAGCTGATGTGCACATTCGTGTACATGCCCTGTGGCACTCTGCACACGTGTGTCCACTGGGTACCCCAAGAATTCAAACTCCTGGTCACAGGGCATTAGGCCATCTGTACATGATGGAGTCCCTGCGGTTCATTTTTAGTTGGCTAAGATTGCAAGTAGTTATTGGTTTCTAATGATATGATCACTTGATTTGTTTTTCTCCTTTATTCTCTCAAGGTGGGGAAAAAAAATACTTGTTTAGCTTTGTTTAAAGATACCTACATTTCATATCTGTGTTCAGGAGACAGGCTGACCAATTTTATTTGATAATGATAGCCTTACCATATTTTAGGTTCAAGGTTATACTGGCTTAATTTAAAAAAAGAAGAGTTTTTCTCTGTTCTTAAGTTTCTAGGGCAGGTTGTGTTGTGTTAGTTGTTTCTTCCTAACATATCTCCTGAAAATTCAAAGTTGAAGTCATGACGTGCCGAGCTTTACCTGTCTGCGTCGTTCTGTGGCCCGCCCCCTCGGTGCCTGACAGTGCGAGCTGGCACTATTCTCTTGCCCTCGAGTAGTCTTGGGCAAGATGTTATGTGTTGGGAGTGCGGGAGGAAGAGAGTGGTTCCCTTTGGAACAAACTTGGTATCTTTATTTCGTATTTCATGCATTTCTATTCATCCTGAGTATTTCCTTTTCATTCCTTTTTTCCCTAAAAAGGGATATTTAGAAGAATAGGCTTGATGCATATTTCCTAAGCACACTTGAGGCTGTACATTTCTTTAAGCACAGCCTTCAATAAATATGTCTTGATACTTTGAAAAATAGTGAAGGTAAGACCTACTTATTTTACGTATCATGGGCACAGAACATATTCCATGTACTAAAAAAAAAAAAAAAAACTACTACAAACACTGTGATATGACTGTTGTTTTCCTACAATCAACAAACACCCATTCATAGTTACATTTCTTTTCATGGCACCTTCTCCATATGATTTCATTGGGGGTCATTTTCCCTTTGACTGAAATACCTTTTAGTACCCACTAAACTTCTGGTTTGCCACCAAAAATCCTCCAAACTTTTATAAACCTGAAAAGTCTGATGATGTCACTTGAATTTAAGGAGAACATTTGTAATAGATACAGCATATTAGGTTGTTACTGACTTTCTTAAAGAATAACTTGGAGGATGTTATTCTACTCTTCTCAAGAATTACTTTAGTCTCGAAACAACTCTGTGCAGCTTTTAATGTTTCAATATACTCTAGTTTATATTTATCCTATTTATAGGTCATAGGTGTTCTTGAATCTGGGAAACTAACATCTTTATCACTTTGATAATATTTTCAGCCAGTATGTTCTCGTGAGCAATTGTCATAGGCTAAATATTTACATGTCTTGAAAACTTACAGTAAAGCAGAAACTCTGATGTGATAGTGGTAGAAGGCAAGTTCGTCTTTGGGGAGGTGAGCAGGTCATAAGAGCAAGTTCTGTGAATGGGATTCTACTGTCTTGTCAGCAGCCTGAGAGAGCTTGCTAGCCCCTTTGGCCATGTAAGGGCGAGCCAAAAAGATGGCCATTTGATATGTGAAGCAGGGCGACAGACACATAACTGACCATGCATGCACCCTGATCTGAAGACTTGCTTCTCTGGTTGATAAATCACCCAGTCTGTGGCACTCTGTTACAGTAATCCACTTGAACTAAGACAGGGTGTTATTACACAGAAGGTGTCAGTCACTCTATTCGATATGTTATTTATGCTCTTTGCTATACTGAATCCATCTATTGAATTCTTATACGGTAGTTGCAGTATTTCTATACAATGGCTAAAAAGCCAAAGATTCCATGGTTTTAATGTATTTTACTATCACATCACCTATTTCTAGAACATAGTGACAGTAGTTATTTCAAACTTTGGTAAGTGATGACTTCAAAATCTAAATTGCCTGGTTTATTCCTATTAAGCTAAAGACCTAAAAAGACACAGAATAGACATGCAAGTGACAATGACCATCAAAATATGCTTAGTAGTAAAGAACAACCCTCTGGAAAATGTTTTGGCAATATTTAGTGAAGCTGAAGAATGAGCGACCCTCCTACCCAAAAGAGCCCACTTTTAGCTATAAACACTAAAACCCTTTACATGCCTTACATGTAGAAACGTAAGACAACTTGGGAAAAACATGTCCACTGAAGGCCTGAATAAGCAAATTCTGGCACATACATTGATGCGTTTTTAAAAGCAGCAAAAATGAATTAGCTGTTTTGATGCAAGTAAATATAAATCTCAAATGATTGAGTCAGAAACGATTCAAAGAATGACTCCATACACAGAAGGCTAAAAAACACAGATGAAAGGGTTTATCAGTAAACAAAGTAACAAAGATCAGGGTGAGGAAAGTGGCTCCCTCTGGAAAGGACACAGCTGAGAAAAGGCTTTCCCAAACTGAAAGGTGGGGGCTGGGCCACGAAGAATACTCTAGTCTGCTGTTGTCCTCGAACTACTTCATTTTAGACAGTCAATTTTTTAATTTTAGGTGAATAGTGAAGCAGTGTATTTAAGAAAGTTGAAAAATTTTTAGCTCAAAAACTTCAGAGAAACCTTCAGATGCCTTGAATTTTTAACCAAGTGCCGGGTATTAATAATCATCACACATGCACACACCAGACCAGCGGCTAGTGAAAGACATGCTCTCTGCTGCCAGGTGCTCTGGGCTAAAGGCTCCTTAATCAAGTGAGTATAATCTTTATTTTGCCTTGGCTGCCTATAAATCCAGAGAGGAGATGTAAACACACATATACTAGACTAAACAATGGCTAAAAAGTGGCCACTACTTACTCTCCCACTCACACACTCCATGGAAGTCTGTGGGAACCAACTTATAAGGAACTCAAGTAAAGTTTTCTGAAAATAACCCAGAGCTGACAAGTCAGTAGGAGGGCCTGGATGGTTTCAAGACACAGTTTTTAACCAAGACTTGGACCTCCAACTGTTTTCTTAAACAAAGATTTACATCCCATCCTTGGCTAAATTACTTATAAATTAATCAAATTAATTACTCTGAGTGGATAAGCAGGAGGCTGGACAAGATAGTGTTGATGTCAGCCAATGAAGTCTGTGTTGTTTTAACTAAATATATCAGCTTAGTTTTAAACAGATCTACTGTGCACAAATATGGTAAGGGACCCACATCCTACCCAAAAATCTCAGTTCTGTTTTGTGTCCTGGGAACATAACATACCTAGTTTTAATACAAGCCCCATAGTAAAAGTGTGAAAATTTCCTCGACAACACATACTTTTTTCTTAGTGATGATTTGTTTATTTTTAAAAAGTAGTGGCTTTCTTCCTAAGTAACTATAAGTTGGCAAGAAATGTTATTTAGAATACCGGCAGCAAAGTGCCAATCGTAATTGCCCCTTAGATGTCTGACAACTAGAACTTTCTAAAGTCAGTGTTCGGCATTGTACCAAAGATACCAAATCTGAAATGCTAGCTATCACTTCCTTGTTTTCTAAGCTAGGGCCCATTTTGTGAGATGCTTGACACATTTTATAGCTGTTGTCTACCTCATTACGAAAGAACAAAATGTTTACAACTGGAAAACCCAGACTTTTATGGTTGCAAATCAGAAGAAAGAGCTTTTTCTAACTAATTAGAAGATTATGATTTTTAATTCACAAATTGACTGTACGAGGTCACCTTTGCGTAATGGAAATCTCTGTTTAAACATTCCTCTGGCAATAGGCACCAAGCATTAGATCTCATTTCCAAGCTTCACCAGCTGGGCTTTGTCATTAACATTTATTAACAATCTAAGATACGGCTTTTGCTGTTTAATCCGTACTACACAAATGTTTTGTATGGCCCTCCAGAGGGTTTTGCTGTGACAAATTACTGGCAGAGATTATAGCCCCGTGGCTATTCACCAGAGGCAATGTAAAATTAACATGGTACTAATCCAATTTAAACAAGAAGTCGCACAAACAATCCTCTGGACAAAAGTAGATAGAGGATTCCAATTTTATATTCAAACACTATAAATGTGTTTTTAATAAAAAGTGATAGAAAAAACTGAATTTTGCCATATGAATTGTGCCAATTAGATGAAGTTACTGATTTTAATCTTCCAAAAGCTGTCATAAAGCACAATTTGCTACGGTAATCCCAAGGTCTGTTATATTACTTCCTGAAGTGTTGCATCTCAAATGTGGTCTGTAGAACATCAGTGATGCCTAGTGACCTTGAAATTTGTTTACAGTGTTTCTAAAGCAGAAAGTTAGTGGGATAAGGAATAAAATTGGTCTGCAGTGAGAAAGCTAGGATCACTGGGCTCATAACGGTTTTTGAGTAAGAGGGTACAAAATACATAAAAAGGGTAAACAAAATGACGGATTAAGTGGAAGAGCTGGAAGACAGCCACAGTGTCTGAAAACCCGTGTTAGGAAGACAGGGTCCTGGATGGCAGCATCTGCACTGAATCTACTGTTAAAAAAGACCACCCTAGCATGTCACTCGTAACTGAGAACTTGGAGGGTTCTTTGTGCTCAGCATACTGTATGTTTTATTTTAAAATTCACCTCAAACTGAAAACAACTGTCACCTGTCAATACACACAGCATACCAAGGTTCATATTACTTCTCCAAAGGAAAAGTCCTAGTCAACAGTTAGCACTTTTCTCTTTTCACTGCTGACTTTGATAATGCCTTAAAATTAATACCACAGCGTTAGCCCTCTCCTTCACCATATTCCTTCCTCAGGGGCAGCTCTCTCTTCCGCTGTCTCCCCAGTTACTCTGTTCCTTCTATTCTTCCTTCTTCTTAACCATGGTAATTAAGGCTCTGGCAGACAGAATTCTTACCTCTGCAAAGGATTCCTTCATTTGTGTTTTTAAGGCCAACATCAGATCCATATTTCTAATTGCTTACTCAATTTCTTACCAGTCTTAATAACAGTATTATCGATACTGGAAACTTTCCAGACACGACTGCTTGAACCCTTGGCATATTTGATGTTCTAGTCTGTGTTCCAGTCAGGTATACAGTGCTCCACAGAATCTGCTACAAGTATGTCTTTTTAAAGAATCTTCTTGTCAAGTTCCCATTTCTTCCACTAAGCATCAAGTAGTAAACGCTAAGTTACTGTGCTGTCACCTGAAATGACCTCTAAAACAGGCCTTCCTTTGGCCTCTGAGCAGAGTCTATGATCCCTGAGTTCACACCACTTTGCTATAACCAGGCTATTCACTATATTTGTGTTTGTATTTCCCTACTACTTTCCTAAATCATAACCGATTCTCTGGAGAACTGTCTCATCCTATTAAGCACATGTACTGTTTGTTTTCAAGGTTCTTTCTCACTATTACTCAGTAAATACCACATTTTTAGTTATTTCTTCTCTATTACTAAATTGGAAGCTCCTGAGGGAAAGGTCTGTCTTACCCGTATCTATAAATGTACAGCAGGGCTTGGCTATGGGAGGCCCAGTACTATAGGATTTTTCATGCATTTAAAAATACTTTTGTTTTGTGTAGCGTTACCCCACTTACACTCAAAACACAACTTAGAAATATTGAGTTGAAATATTAAGGCAACTATAGTACTTTTTACTTCTCAGTCTAGCACACACTCCACCATGAAGGTGGTAAGCATACAGTACAATATGGTGACGTAGACATTTTAATTTTGGGCCCCTAGGGTCCAAATTCCATTCAGACTAAAATAGATTAATATTAATTGTATTCTGAATCTAATCTCTCTCATTAAAAAGTATTTGTTATGTAGTAGCAGGAAAGAGGGAAAAAATGTAAAAACAACCTGGGAAAGTATTTTGAAACTCTTGTAATAAAAAGTTATATGTCCTGAAATTTGAAAACTTAAGTTTATTCTTAAATTTTCATTGGGAATGTTGGGGGGAAATGACAAAGAGGATAGCTGGCAGTTAACAAAAAAAAAAAAAAAAAAAAAAAAAAAACGGGGGCGGGGAGATCTAAAAATCTGTTTTTGAAATAACAGAATTTGCACAAATCTTAGATAGCACATGAAGATAAAAATGCAGACATGTGAACCTAACAGCTATTGCCAACTATGCAAACTTGTAAAGTAGAAAAGATATAAAAAGAACAATCCATCATTAGCTATTAACTACATACCTGCTTAAGTCTGGCAAGTTCTTTCAAAGCTCGTCCCCACTGCTGCTTGTAATGTAGTTTAGACTTAGTTGCAGATTCCAACTTTCTTTCAAGTTCAACCTAACAGTGATTAAAATCATATCAAGTGAAACACTATACCACTGTGTACAATCACTGAAAGATAATATATACAAAGAGTCTGGCTTAAGAAAAGAGTTTATGTAGTGTAACGTACAACATCATCTAAAGCTGTTATATAATTTACTATAAATATTATGGCACATGAACATTTTCTTGTTTAAAATATAGTTGTATTTTTATTGCCTAACAGTCCATACGAAAGAGAACTGTATTAGTCTTAAAACACCAGACAGTTACTATAAATGTATCTAAAAACTGTATATTACATAAAGATCACAGTGGAAAATACATTTTTTTTTCACCAAAAAACTGTTCTAACTTAGCATTCCAATTTAGCTAACAGTCTAAACCTTAGAAACTCAATTATACTCTATCCAGAGAAAATAATTATGTAGCATTTTCTCTTTGAATGAAGCAAGCTAGTAAGGATACTCTCATGATAATATTTTGGCAAAAATCACAGAATGCTGAAAACAGTGAAATGTTTTATCAGAAAGCAGTTTACTAAGAGAGTACAAAGTCAGAAGTATTTTAAGAATGTGAAAGTAAACCCAAGAAGAAGAAAAATAAAGTTCCTTAATAACACTCATGTAACTTTTATTTTCCATTGTTCGTCAAATATATAAAGAAAAACAACAAAGTGGCTCAAATAAAAAAAAATAAGGTTATTTATACTTGCAGCAGGCAATCTGTTGTGCATGAACTACAGCCAACTTGGCTATGATTTGGAATGTACTCTCTCAATGTTTCAAACAAAATACCAAACAAATTCATGCAGCCAACAGACAGATTTACTATTTAAGTGATAATGTAATAATGTGCAAGTTACAGTAAAATACTGTTTTCTAAAGTGCTCTAATTGTTTTTTATATCGAGTCATTTTTCCCATACACACAATTCCTAATGATTTGCAGGAAAAAAACCAACAACACGACATAAAAATTCAAACTTGAGGAAACTCATATGAAGAGCAAATTGCCAAATTTCCTTCACACAAAGACCAGAACATTCTCTGCAATAATATATGAGTTCATGAAGTCAAGGTCTTTTCTGCTTTATAAATCCCTAGTGCCTGGATTTAAATGTGTTGACATTTCACAACTAGACTCATATGTCTTAAACTGAATAATGCTCAGATTATCAAAGATGATCTCTTCCACTTACGCCGCAAAGATTTATACATGTTCCTTGGTAATTTAACAGTGGGGCATATGTCAGAGGAATAGCAAAAATCTCTTTATAGCTGTGCGATAAGAGACTAGTATTCCTAACAAAAGCAATCATGTCTATAGGTGATGGAGTGTTGTGCCCAGAGACAAGGACTAGACAGGAATGAATCTGAGATTGTTAGTACCCAAGGGACTGATGCCATCTGAAAAACCTGTTTTGGTAAGTTGTCTTAGTTTTAACAGGTGAAGATAATGTACGCGTGCATGGTTGCACAAACTAATTTCAAATATGTATACAGTCAGTAGTAAGTTAAAAACCTGTAGTCAGTAAATCTGAGACACAAACCTCACGTCTTCGTTCATTCCTATAACCAAATCAGCATTTTTTTTTTTTAACACAGATGCCTCAGTGATTCTAAAGAAATATATGGACCCAATTCCCAGGAAAACAGCACACACAGCAAAGTTCTGATGTAATTTGAGGACATTCCAGGTCTTTGGGTTAACAGAGTCCTTACTGTGAGTAGATCTGACAGTCTTTATCTCCTGGCCCCTACTCCCTAGATCTAATCTGCAACAAGGAACTGTTAGCTTACTTTGGGATCTTCTCATCTCTTGTCATCTTGGCCTCAACTCTGTCCTATGTACAAATCCTTCAATTTTATCATTTCACTCTCTACGGAAAACAAAACACACCTAAACTAGCTACTACTTCCTTATTGGACAGTGTAGAGACTACTGTGGCCTAGGCTTCAGGCCACTGAAAAAATATAATTTATCAGGACAGTTTCTCGCACATTCCCTGGCATATGATTATACTACATTCATGTAAGACTCCGCGGCATCCCTCAGTTACCTTACCAACCCTTTAAACACTGAGGGTTCCAAAGGATCATGAGCTTCTGCTCTATTTTCCCTTAACATAAGCATGGGCAGTCACTGAAATATTCTTCATTACATAAATTTTTGCTTGCCATTTCAATCTCTGTATGTATGTTCTACTAAATTAGGTTTACCAGATTTTACTTTCAAAAGTCCCAATTATTTTTAAACCATTTAAAAGGTATTTCCTGGCTACAAGAAAAACAAACGCTATCACAGTTTTTTTTTTTTTTTTTTTTCATAAAAGGAACTCAAAGTATGTCTTAATTTGAGCGTGTGTTAGACTATTTCAGTGAAAATGGGAATAACTGTTACATGGAAGAGATTAGGCAATCAGAAATGAAAGAAGTTCTCAGCTTGTAGTTAAGGAATAAGATTCTGCCCTCTTCTGGTACCCAAAACATTTGCAAAGAATTTCTTAAAAAGAAGGCTCAATTTACTAGACACTTAAACATGATGGATGAATTCATTAGGTCTGGAGCTCATTTGTCCTTTGGAATTTTTTCATGTCTTGTCATTTTGACCTCCAACTTGTTCTATCCACAAGTAGTACTTATTTATGGGTTTGTTGTTTTTTTCTCTTTCAACAATTTCATAGTAGTACTGATACTTTCATGTTTGGTGACTTTTAATAGAATATCGTTATAAATTCCCTTCTCCGAGAGAGCTTGTGAGAGTCAAGATACTACCTGGTGAGTGCTCCGGAGGACGTTACTCTTCCAGTATGTACCAGATTCGGTGCTAAGCACTCACCAGGGGACAAAGGATATGGACATGGGTAATAAGGAAACCTGCCGAGGCAACATCCTAGTAAATGGTAGAACCAGGATTCAGAGCAAGGACTTCTAAGTCTGTCTTGCCATGTTCTGGCTACTGTTCTGTTTGAGGCACACACTGCGCGTCACCACCAACTCGTCTGCTCGCTTGCACTCTTCACTGTCATCTTTCAATTCCAAGGTCAGCTTGGTTTCTAAATGGTGGGAGTGGTGGCAGGAAAAAGCTTTGTCAAGATGTAGCTGTCTCAGGAAGGAAGCAAAGCCAACGAAAGGCCACGTGCTCTGACGCAGTGACAACCTGAGCTAACAGGGGCTCTGGCACGCATGTTTTCAAAACTGCCACTCCTGAATATGCTCCCCACTCTGCTTGGTAATGTCAGTGCTAGGTTTGCACTTCTCACTGTCTAGGCTCATTTCCAAGATCTTAAAATCTAGCTCATTCCCCTCGTCATGACCTTTTTTACCTTTTACTTTGTGTACTTTCAGTAATCTCTGTGCTCCTGGACCTTTGTCCTGTCCTTCCCCCAACACAGACCAAGTCTAATTTCAAATGCAGCCCATCTCCAGGATCCTTCTATTTTTTGGCTTTCATTTTACCAGTCTCTCAGTACAGGGTACCTTTGTCAGCTTGGATTCACTGGGGAAAGGAACTCTTCTAAACTTTGTCAGAGCAGGACTTATAAATAGGTCATCTGCAATCCTTTTCCATCACTACTGCTGCAGAATTCCCCTTGGCAGTTGCTACAGCCACTTCCACAACGATACTGTTCAGCACTCAACTCAGCTCTACTTCCTTCCCCTTAGCTTTCGTCAGGTATGATCAAAGCCCTCTAACTCCTGGCTCTCAGCAGCAATCTTAGCTAAGTTTTTTAGTGCTCTTATTTTTGCCTCCACATATTCTGTATGTTCACCCTTTCAACCGCATGCCTTCCGTCAATGATCCCTTCTTTTAGGGCTAGTTTCTCTTTGGTGTTAATCTCTGATCCACAATCTGAAAGTATTACCAAATTTTCCCACACGAAGTAAGCTTTCCTCAACAGTCGAAGCTGGTGGCCTTTGTCTTTATTTTGCATGCCAGGTTTGCTCTAGCACTGTGTGATCTGATTTCTTCAAAGTCAGTAACTTCTTAACTGCCAAACACCAGGCCTTTCCCTCAACTACTGTTACCCTGTCCTTCATGTTCACTGCCTCCTTTTTAGCCTCCTTCCCTTACTTTTTGTCCATGAAGCTGAACTTTCTTTCAAATTGTGTCAAGTGTAACTGTTTCTCCACCTAGACTACTTTGTGAGCATGACAAATGTAATGTCTGAAACTATAATTCTCTACTTCCACCTGCCCAAAAAGTTCTTAAAAATCTTCACTCCCGGCCCTCCCTGGTGGCACAGCAGGTTAAAGCACTGCACTAAGAAGCTTAAGCCACTTCCGCATGAGTTCGATCCCCACCTGCCCCGGAGGAGTCCAAATGGCAAGGCAGACCTCTCCTGACCTGCCCGCTGCTCCCCTCAGCAGTGTACTTCGTCCATCTGCCTGTTCTGCTTCCCGCTCTGTCTCTGATGAATCCTCTCACCCTCCGCATCTCTGGCCTGTACCCCAGTTCTATATGAATAAATAAATAAATTTTTAAAAAAAAATCTTCACTCCCATAAACACTTGAGATTACTCTCTGACTTTTCTTACCAGATGAAACACATTGTTTAACTCAGGAGCTAAGATCTTTTCCCTCTATACTTTTGTACATACAACATGCGGGAATATCCTCCTGCACATATTTATCTGTTCAAATTTACTCACTTCATTATAGTTAAGGTGCACATTTCAACAGAAGCAACACTGCTTTCACTGTAATTATTTGGGTAAATACCTTGTCTCCTTTTGTAACTTGCTATTTGGCTGACTACATACTAAACAGTTTTTAATCCTTCATAATGCATTTAGTGCTTTATCATAAATAGTACATACTATTGCAGATAATGAAAAAAAATCACTGGCTCAATCAGCATCCTGCCGGGCAATGCAAAATCACTCTGGCTGTTTCAAATAGAGGAAGCCGGCTATTCAGAAACTGGAAGAGCAGAACTACTAAAAATAATATGGAAGAAAACATAGTTGTTGGCAGCCGTGGGAAACCCCTAGCTTTGCTATGCAGGACAAAGTAGGAAGAGAAGGGCCAGGAAGTAGTAACTGTGGTGATGTACCAGAAACTAGGATTGCCTCGTGAGCCAGAACTACAGGGAGGCCTGCTGGAAAGAATCTGCAGAAAACAAGAGAAAGCAGAGAAGAAAGAAGTACTCTGGCAACTTTCCAAGTGCCACACACAGGTCTTCTGTTAGTCCCCCCTAGTGGTTGAATCTACAGAAGGGAAAAGGCAAGGAGAGACCTACAGTGGGATGAGGTGCAGGCAATAGCTGACACAAGTTTCTAGACAGTAAAATTAAGTTGTATTTTGGGTATTAGACTTTTTAATGTGTAGACCCTGAACATTATTTTTGTTTGTGGGAATCGCCTTGTATTTTTCATGGTGGGAAGCCAGTCCTGCCTGTCATTGCAAGGAAGGCTATCCCTTGGATGCAGTTAAGCAGAGTGTAGGCCTGTGATTTAATGAATGCTTCTGTCGGGAACACTGTATCTAAAACACAGTTATATGCAGACAGAGAATTCAAAATGGCTCCTGTCAAACTGAGTTCCACAGTATGATACGAATCCTCTGGAGTACTAAATCCAGCAACATGGCAGTGACAGCACCAGAGGGACAGTGAGTGGACTATTCTGTGAAGGCCAGGCCGCCCTGCTTCCCTCAGTTCCTTCCCATGCCTGTGAATTCCTGTACTCCTGTCATTAGTTCCTTTGTTTGCAACCAAGCACTTGAGTAAGCGGTAGCTGACCAAAGCATAGAAATTCTAGTATGATAATGTCATATGCCTTGATTTCTCTGATGCGTTCTTACTTGAGATTAGAATGCTACAGTGATGTTAAGACACCGCATAAGCAAACATCATTTGATTTTATAAAGTGATTAAGTCAGTAAAAATTGACTTTGGTAATTTTACCTTTTCCAAAGTGAGCAGATTTATTTCCGACTGTAGACGGATTTCTGGTTTGTTGTTTTGTTGATCTTTGAATTGATGGAATTCTTTCTCCAAAATTTTATACTTACTTTCAGCATCATGAAGCTGCATTAATAAAAAAACATGTTCACAGCAGGAAATTTAGTGATTACTTACTAACAAATCAATTAGTGATCTGTAAATCAGCTGATGACATCTGACAGGTTAAGTATAAACAATGGAACACGACAGATATGCCTGCTGTGACTGTTTTCATAATCACCGAAGTGTGACCTTGTAAGGCCAGTAGAGAATACATTAATTTGATAGCATATGACTTTCATAACCGAAACAGCACTATAACTTAAGCTGACCTAAAGATTATTTGGCTAATTCCTCTGTATTTATCAGAAGAAGAAAATTACTATAGTCCTTAGCCTGAACTTAGGGAAAGAATACGTAATTTAACAGAGATCCTCACTTAATTTCCAGAATACAAAGAACTCACGAAGTGTAAAGATAAATAAGCTACTTTATCCAACCTGTTGCTGAAGTCGGTGTTTATCCTCTTCTAGCTGCTTCATCTTCAGTCTTTCTAGTTCCACTTGGTGAACGCAATCCTCTTTGGCCCTACGGATGGAGTCCTGAAGTTCTTGCAGGTTGCGCTCACGTTCTGACTTTAGTTCCTTTCGTTCTCTTTGAAGCTTAAAACAAGTGCACCTTTAAGAGACTGGCTTGCTACTGGCTGTACCGTACCGTTCAAATATTAAAGTGTCCATATCCTTTTTCTGTAACTACAGTGTTAATATTAAGTTGAATGACTGAAATTACATAAAAATGTCCAAATTTCTTCTTTCAGAAACATCTTTTTTCTGCCTGAGCCCATAGGTGATTTCAGTCCTAGTATTGGCAACCAGTACTCAGATACCTGAGCTTTCTGAATTGATTTATTTGCTAAAGGTGATAGGCTGAAAGGCTAAGACAATATTATCTTCTAGAATCCTGAGATCCTGCTTCTTAAAATTAAGTATTATGCTGAGTAAAGTTTAGGAAGACCTAACTAGCTATAGTATATGGACCAGAAAGAGTAATGTCCCTATTCCTGGAAACCAAGTAAGACTTGCAGGCACTACATTGCCTTTCTTCTCCAGGTGTAAGTCCTTATTCTGTCATACAACAGTACTGTTAAGCAAAAATCTCTGCTATTGCTAGTATTCTACTGTTTTTCACATTCTAACATTAAACAGTACACCTTTATCAACTGAAGAGAAGGGTTCCCCAAAATATTTGAAAGGCAATTTCCATGAATTTGTGAGATGAAGGTAAATGCGTTAGTACAGTACCTCAGATTCTGCACTGGCAAGCTGCTGCTCTCGCTTCTCTAAGTCAATCAGGGTTTTCTGAAGTTTTCCTTCTAGAATCGTATACTCAGTCACCTAAAACACAATTCAAAATGCCATGTATTATTTGACTGAAACAGGAGATGAACGTAGGGAAATCATGAATCAGATCAACCGAAGCAAGCCAGAAATCCTGTCACGGTGCTTCAAGGAAGGCGGCCCAGCTGGCTTCTGCTGGGGTATCTTCAGTGGATTCAGTCTCCAGACTGCTTCTGCAGCCACGTTCCCTGCGTGGCACCTAGCCCAGGCTCCCAATTTTTACAGGTCTAAAGTCCTGCAAGTCCTGCCCTGCTCTGTTTTTATGCATTGAGTCCGATTCAGGGTAAGTGTTCTTACCTGCACAACACATACTTTAGAGTCTATCTTACTTCCCAACTGATCATTTTTAATAGGACTTTCTGAACCAATTTTTCTGTCCTTGTCCTAGTTTCTAGATCCCAAGACCTATTCCAATCTCTTTACAACTGTCAAAAAGTCCCAGTCTTATGTTTCCTAGAAGCTGAACCTTTAATCTTTTTCCCCTAAGAGGTAGAAATAAGTATCATCACATGTTCTTGTCTTTTCTCTTACCTGAGGTAAACAACAGCTTCAACTATTAATGCACAGATTATTTCCATACTGCTAATATCTTGAATTTAATCTACAAGTCTATGTGGCAAGCGTGCCTTCCCTTTTTAAGTAAATCACTAATTAGTCCCAAATCTTCAGTGCCACACATCAAAAGCCTTATAAAAAGAGAAAGTGACATCTGTCTCTGCAGAGTTCTGGCTTCGGATGCCATCTCTTCACATACTACATGCCCACTCCTTGAGTGATCTCATGTACATCATCACGTACACCCAGAACTGCCAGGTTTGTGGAACAAGGTCAAGCTTCTGCTAAGTTTTTCAGACCTCTACACCCAAAAAGCTGGGAAACATGTCCATATTCCCCATATAGCTCCAACTCAAACCATAATCTTTTTCACTTTAATAGTTATTATGTACCAACTAAACACAGGGCAAAACACAAAGTTGGGTACTTGATGCAGTAATAGGCAAATGCCATAAGAAGGAAAAGCAGGGAGAGTGGACAGCAAGTGCCTTTGTGTCCCTGAGGAGCCAACTGTACATGGGAAGGTGGTTTAGTATGCTCAGAAACTGTAAGAAGATGGTTCCAAAGAGGGGCAAAGGATGTTGGAAGGGATACCAGAAAGACACTATAGTGATCTGAGAAAGAGGGGCAAAGGATGTTGGAAGGGATACCAGAAAGACACTATAGTGATCTGAGAAATCGTGACTCCTCACAGAGAGTAATCAAAGTGGTTAATTTCCAGGATTCATTCTGAACATGGAGCCTAATGAACCTGATGTGGAATAAGTCACAGTGACTCGGCTTGTAGTCTAAATTCGTTCTTATTTAGTCCTTGTCTTAAAAAGGATAGTTTTCTTGTAGACATGTGAAGTCAGACAATCAACTTTGCAGCTGTGTGTTTCACTACCAGCTAATTGTAGCATCCAGGGAAAAAAATACATGAAACATGCATATAGAAGAAGTAAATGGATGAAAGTTTCTAAGGAGTGAGTGTAGAGAGACTCAAGACTGAGTCCTGGCTACCAATAAAGCCTTAACATGAACACTGGG
The DNA here is from genome assembly GCF_000260355.1 of Condylura cristata. Lineage (NCBI taxonomy): Eukaryota > Metazoa > Chordata > Mammalia > Eulipotyphla > Talpidae > Condylura > Condylura cristata. The sequence goes on from NW_004567122.1 coordinate 17,482,193, forward strand.
AAGGCGAGACCTCAAAAAGCAGTTGTAATTTATTGTTCATAAGGTCCGAACAGATAGATTTGAGAACGTAGTAGGATTGGAGAGTGGTCCTGGGAAATTTCCTTTTGCTTGAGATGGCAGACCTATTCAACAATGTATCTTGAACACCTCATTCCTCTTAACTCCATAATTCTATCATTGTTAGCTTTAAGCGCTAAGCATTGAGGCTCGTCTCCCTGACTTTGTAGTCCTGTATTCCACTATTATTTTCCATCAGAGTGATTGTTAATATGCAAAACTGATCTTATGATTCCCTTATATAAAAAGCTTCATTAAAAATTCTCAATTTGTTGGCCCTCCCTGGTGGCACAGCAGGTTAAAGCACAGCACTAAGAAGCTAAAGCCACTTTAGCATGAGTTCAATCCCCACCCCAGAGGCGACCCACATGGCGTGGCAGACTTCTCCTGACCTGTTCGCTGCTCCCCTCAGCAGTGTACCTTGTCAATCTGCCTGTTCTGTTTCCCTCTCTGTCTCTGGTGAATCCTCACTGCACCTGCGCCTCTGGCCTGTATCATTTGAAGTATGGAACATATGAAATGATTTGAGCAATTATTTTCTCTATTGTATTAACTTCACCACTATAGATTCATAGAAGAAAATCTTACAGGCAAAAGATGCCTCTGAGCTGGTCCTTAACTCTCTCAGGAAACCTTGGCTGAATGTGTCTGCAGGAACAAGTGTAAGCTCCCCAAAAGTGAAACCGAGAGCATTTACTTTCTGTCTCGCCCTTAGTTGTTTAAGTTTTCCCCTTTGTAGCTTGAGTAGGGAAACACCTCTGTTTGCCAAGCCTACATCAAACTTCTCCCCCTGGTCGTATCTACTGATCCTCACCACATGTCCAAAGAAGACTTTGCCTTCTTTGTGGGTAAATAGCTGTGATAGGAAGTCATATACAAAAAGAGGGCAGGACAGGCCCAGGAAGTTGTAATTCTAAATCAGTTTAAAACAAATGCATTAGCTAACGATCACTAAACATAGTTAAAGGTGAAAAACATTATAAGTTTGGTACAGTTGCAAATATTTCTTTACTTCAGAGCCTCCAACGAAGTGTTAAACTTTCATTTGGGGAAAGTTTATGTGCAACTGATGAAAAAGAGACACAAAAACTATGTGCTTTTTTTCAGATAACAGTAACAGAGCAGTCCCTCAAAAACCAAACAAAGTGAGTAAAAAAACAGATAAAACTACCAGAATAAGTTCTCTATGTGCAGATCATTTGCATGAAATATGCCTTCACTTATATATTTAATTTACTATAGTGACTATTCTCGAATTCATCTTGAATTGATTGGCAATACTCTCCTAATTTGGGGAAGAATAGCAGATACAAGTTTTGGTGGAACATTATGGAGACTACTCCAGGCAAAGTTCTCAAAATACTAAAGAATTTATATACTGCAGGCAAAAATATTTAGGTAAGTAAATACAAAAACTGTGATATCGATAGTCTCAACATTAAAAGTTGCTTTTTTCCCCTCCACAATGATTACATTTTATAAAGAAAAATGAATGTTATGTCCCCACTTTCTTGTTCACAGTATTCTTTCTAGTTAAGACATATTAAACTCAAAGAACACCATAAAAATCTGCTATCAGCAACATAAAATTCACAATTATCTATCATCTACTAAAAAAACTACCAGGCACACAAAATAGCAGCAAAATGTAACCAATGGAAAAGTCAATCTGTATCAAAGTGCTAAATGCTGGAGTTAGCAGTAAGCCTATTGCAAATATGTTCCAGAGCTATTACTCAAGAATGAGAAGATGAATACAGCGTATGAATTTGAAAATTATTCTGCAATGTATTAATGGCAAAGTAGATCCATCAAATGAACAGACTGGTGAACCCAAATGACAGCAAAATCCAAAAAGCAGAAGACACTAAACAGAAAGTTCTCTTCAACCACACCCCCTGACCCATTCATTCACTCCACCCTAGCCCACACAGGGGCACTTCTTCCTTTAATTTCTATGCAAGTGATTACCTTTTTCTTCACCAGTGATTCTCTCTCTCGATCCCTTTTCTTCCATTCTTCTGCAAGAGCTTTCATATGAGCCAGTTCTTTCTGCTTTAACTACAAAAAGAAAGCCCTAAATTAGCTGAATAACCAGTCAATTGTACTCAGTTAAATACTATTTATCACCACATTTCTGTCGGGCACTCTGTCCTTGATCTCCAAAAGGACTACATAGGAATATCCATGGAACACAAAAAACCTACTATGCAAAAAGTAAACAAAGACAGATCTCATAACGTTCAAAAAAGTAACCTGATTTTCGAAAATGTCTTCTTGCATCTCTTTCCACATTTCCAGCTCAAGCGCTGCTTTGTATTCTAAGGTTTCACGTGGCTCTGTCTGGATTTCTGACGGACACGGTGCTGGAGGAAGAGAAGGTGGCTTCTGGTGTGCGGCAGATAAACCCTACGATTTGAATTTTTAAAAGAAGCTGAAAGCAAAAGCATTTGTATAGGTGCAACACTAAAGAATGATTTGGTAACATTCAATATTTACCTGAGATGAATCAGAGACAAAAATCTCACGCATTTTTACTAATCCATAATCTTCCAGAGTCATTGTGTAAGAAAGATCTATTATCCTGTTGTTTGACCTACAATTGAAGTCAGAAATATCTTAAAATCCAGTTCCTTTCCCCAAGTACCGAGTAGGTGACAGAACCTGCTGCAGCCTTCAAAAGCTTCCATGTATATGACTTTACTTGAGCAGTATCTTATGTGAAATACTCATTGTAAAGCAAAAACAAAACCCTATTTGACTATGTGTAAATTATCTTCTAGGATGAATATGAATATGCTTATACCTATTCAATATGAGCATTGCCTCAGGATAATTCCTAAAAATTGGAGATTTATCTTTCAAGACAAAACCTTCAATAAATGTATCCCACAAAATTAGAACTCTTCATTAACCAACTTTTTGACTTACTAGTATCACAGATAAGACACTAAAATAACTTCGAGTAGTAGGCATTTAGAAACTTTCTCAGTGAACCGAGTATTACTTAAAAGCTTTGCTTTCCAGAAGTGGCAATGGCAGATTAAGAAATTTCAGTACTTCTTTGCATCTTCACGATGTAGAACGAAATCCAAAAATTTAAATCTTACCAATTCCTTTTTCTTGGGACATTATCAGTTTTATCACATCAAGTAATCATTCGAGGTAAAAGTTAAAATACAAATAAAAAATATTACAATTTGCCCTTGAAAACTTTTCAGTGTACAGAGAAGTAAGTTTGGTATGAATTCAAGATCAGAAAAAGAGCATTTGAAAGGATAAGGTTGCAGCTAGCTTATCAGAATCTTAACATGAATAAAAAATAAGGGGAAGGTCAATTTTTCGAATGCATTACCCTTGTGCTGCTATAATGGGAACACTTTCACTGTAAGTTTGACGCCAACACTGTTCACCATTAGAACCTAAAAAGCGAGATTTTTCTGAAGACAGGACGTTGGAAAGCTGGATTCTGGCAATTCCCAGAAGTGAATCTTTACTCATTTTATCCTTGTGCCATAACTCAACCAGCAATGGAACCCTAAGGAAGAGAGAAATTAAGTGTTCACAAACTTTGATTTAGTCTTTCCTGATTCCTTTTGAATTTCCTTAATATAAGCAAAGATGTTGTCACTTGGAATGTTAAAGGCTCAATTCACACAGGTAACAAATGGGAAATACTATGAAATTTTCTGTACCATTTCGTGTACTAAAACCCTCCCCATTCTGTTCTTCCCAGAAATAAGGTCATTTTTGCTGACCCTTCAGACTTCCTGTGAAGAAGACTATGAATTGTGCTATTCTGAGAAAAGTAAAATTTTCTGAGATCTCCTTTTTTCTTCACAAATCCATTTCAGATCTCCCTTTTTTTAGAGACAAAAAATACACTGGTGTCATTTAATGAGTCAATGATAAATTTAGTTCTTATTTACCTACACATGTTAGAAAAACTCAAGGCAACTAAAAAGTCTTTAAAAGTCTAAAAGTCTTTAATAAAAGTCTAAAAGTCTTTAAAAAAAGCTCCTTCACTATTCACTATTTTAACAAAAACTGCTGTGGCTTGAACCCGATAGGAATTCCTCTATAAAATGTATTGTTTTCTAAGTTAATTAAAATACACATGTATACAATACCTTAAGAAGGTATCTTGCAGCTGGTAAGGCATAGTTGCAAAATCAAACGCACAGTAAGACTGAGGAAGAAAAACTTCCATGTTTTTCCGAACTTCCACAGGAGGGTTAGTCATAATAGGAGCGGCACTTCCAAAAAATGGATATGAATACCTAGAATTTAAAAATAATAATAATCAGCTAACAAAATTTTACTTACAGCTTACAGGTGAGCTTTACATTACGGTTTTATTCTTCTCACCAATTTTTAAGTTAGGCAAATATTTTCAGCATTGCTATAACAAAATGTAGTATTTGAATAGCATTACTGCTGCAAGTTGCTTTCCAGGGGATGGGTGCTGTCTTGTCCACATCTGTCCTCCCTGGAACAAACTAGTGGTTTCCACCCAGGAAATCACAGCTGTATTTAACTGCTAAGTTAAATATGACCCTGACCCCTAGAATCAAGCATACTATACTCTCTTAGTGATTAAAACCATGGCCTAAGTTAAGGCAAGAAGGAAACACGAAAATCATTGTCGGTGCTTTCTAAGTGCTTGTACAGGCTTCCACCTCACATGCTTCTGTAAGGTCACACTGTCGTAAGAGGTTTCATGAGCAGCAGCAGCGAGAGCTCGGGTAAAGGAGCAGAGGGCAGAGGAAATAAGTCTAAGTCTTCCTTTTCTTTGTCTTCTTTATTAGAAGACTTCCATGGCTTCACAATTACAGTCATCCTTCAACTGTGTCCAAAGCGTGCAGAATTTTGAAAACAATTTGAGAAGAAATCAAAGAATTTAAAATTCTGATGCATGGATGAGTTGATTTAAGCGCATAAGATTGGCCAATCTGCCTCATTAATAACAGGAAATAATGTGTAGCTGCTAACAAGGCAGAAAAGTACTCATACTAGTCACATAAGCAACAAATCTATCTATCTCTAATATTTACTCCAAAGGAATTTATGAGGAGACACGAAAAACTCCAAATTGAAGCACATTATTGTATTACATTTACTACATCTCAACCATAAGTCAATCACACATTAAAAACAGACTACTGGGTAGTCATTTCACTGGAATATATGTTTTCTAATTCTTTATATAAACATTGTGAACATTCCCATTACAGTCCATTAAGAAGGGTTTTTAGATTTATAGATATAAAAGGTAAATAACCTCCAATTATACTACTTTTAACTGACAGATCAGGTACCACTATTATCTTGACTTCTGGCATCTTTTCTACAACATAGCTAGCTCATTTCAAGAATTGCTGTATTTCAAACAGCAGCATTGCACCTACATTGTAAGTAGCTATAATCATTCCACCAGAATAGGTAAGACTATCATTTCTCAGAACACTAATGCCACTCTGGTTTAAGTTCAAAGTTATTAGACTACACTCTACTGCTCCACCAATGCCACTCTGGTTTAAGTTCAAAGTTTTTAGACTATACTCTACTACTCCACCAATTTAGAAAGTGTTATTTGGTGACATTTCTCTGTCTTAGCAAATCCCCAAACAGAGGAAAGGCATTTCTCCCAGAAAGAAATCCAAGTTCAAATCACACCTTAATATACAGTTGATTGGAAAACCAACTTCCAAGTCACGGATACTCCTTAAGTCTATTGAAAAGCAAAAATGATGTGATGTTGCTGGAACGGCAATTTTCTGTCCTGAAACTATTTCTGAGGCAACGGATGTAGTCACTGGCTGGGCCAGTGAGGTAGGTACAGAAGAATTGATGGCTAAAATGAATATAAAAATACAAAGAATAAAACAATCCCATTAGATAATTTACAAAGATATCATCGCATTTATCTTTACACAAAGCATTGATTAGGCTTACTACACATATCAATAAATGGGGCAGAAATCCCTAAAAGTGACTAACTCAAAATTACTGGGTTGTTGGAAAAGTCACACTTTGTTTTCTATACAAAAATGTGTCATGACTTTTCCGGCAACACAACCTATAGGCCTTAGTTCTCATCATAGAACTATGTTATTTAAAAAAACCCCAAAAAACCTTGCTATCATTATAAACTGCAAAACTTAAAAGCGCAGACATGATACATACATTACTAGGAAGACAGCAATCTGGCAGGCACCAACATATTCCCAAGAGGAAGCTGAACATAAGTTAGCATTCACAAGGCTGCGTTTGAGACTTAAGGCAAATAAAGTTACATCACCTTTTTAAAAGTTGTGTTGGCTACTTGAGAATATAGAACAGCATCTAACAAAGTTAAGATTTGAAGAGAAAGCGATGTAGTCCAGTTCTATCAGAGAGCAGGGATGTTTACTGAGTCTTAGAGCTACAGAGCAAAGAGCTGTAACTTGCACCCATCATTTTCAACTCTTAATCCACCACTTATAGTACTAGATGTAACCATTGATCCCCATGCAATGGAAGGAAAATAAAGCAGTTTTTTCACTACAGTTCCAATGAATGGAAGGCATGATAGCTTACTAAAGGTCTATTTTAGAAAACTTTCTGGAATTTTGTTTGAGTATGCTATCATTTGTAGTTGAAGAGATTGTAGTTATTTTTATACCATCACACAGTATTGGTTCCTTAAAAACCTGTTTTTACTTAGAACCAAAATAACTGATAGTTGTTGTTGATCCGATGACTATAACATCTAATACCTGAAAGTCCTGCAAAAAGAACATCTTACCCTTTGGATTCGGTTTTGTGTCCTTATCAAACTGTAAGCTCTCCACTTCACTTTCTGTCGCGTCACCTTTTGTGGGAGGTGACTGGCTGTGAGGCAGAACAGGGGACACGCTTGGCGATTTGGGCCCAGTAAGTGTCTTCTCCTTTATGGGGGTTAAAACTTTCTTCTTTGAATGCTGTGGCTCATGTTCATTCTGGGTCTTTAATTCAATTAAAGACTAAAAACAATTTTTAAATAAAGTATAATTTGCAAAGAACTTTCCTTCATAATTAAGAAAAAACTTGATGATGTTTTTTTTTAGAAATATAAGCTTCCTTTCCCAGTTTGGATATTCCTAGTCTATTTTTCTTCATAATTTGCAAATTTTCTTATAGCATCTAGGACCAGAAAAAGGAAGATGAATAGGAAGGAAATATGATATCCAGAGCTGAGTACCAAAATACATCTTAATAGGTAAGAAGTCAGTTATAGTACCCATGGCAAAGCTTGTAAGACAATACAATGGAGGCCTACTCCCTCCCCCCGCAGAAGAGAGGCTATTATGTTCCTCCTTCTCTTTACTACCCTCTAAAAATAAATGCATGTATAGTTTTTGAACTGTCATTTCAGTTTTCTATCGATAATTCACAAATCTACATAGAGATCGGTTCTTTGAAAGAACACTGACTCTGGAGATATCAACAAAGAATATATGCATTCAAATAAATGCCCAACTCAGTGGCCTCGGAGTACATAGGCTGCAAAGCATTAAGAAATCAAGAAGCTTAGCTTAGCTTAGGCTGAGTCGACCAAAATAGCTACCATTAATGCAGATTCCCAGCAACTAGGTATAAAAATGATCTCCTTTGAGGGGAGTTGTTTCCATGCCATTAGTCACTGATTACGAGTTGGGAACACAGTGAAGTTTCCACTGCATAGGAAAATGGTCCTGAAAAGTGCTGCAAGGTCACTTACAAACCAGTCGTGGAAGCCACAGTGCTTTAAAGAAAGTGCTTGCCAGGAAGGAAAGACCTACAAAAGTCTTCTCAAATTCAACCTCTGAGGACCCTCCTGGGGATGCAGTGGGTTAGGACGCAGCACTACAAGCTGGCTGTAGCTGCTTCAGTAAAGTTCAATTCCCCGGCCCCGGAGGTGACCCACATGGCGAGGCAGACCTCTCCTGGCCCGCCCGCTGCGCCCCTCAGCAGTGTACTTCATCAGTCTGCCTGTTCTGCACCCCACTCTGTCTCTGGGGAAGCCTCTCGCCACCCCTGCAACTCTGGCCTGTACCCTAGTTCTGTATAAAAAAAAATCCCTTAAAAAAAAAACTCAACCTTTGTGAGTAATCATGAGAGCAGTGGAGGGGAAGGAGGGTTGCTACTTGCCTGGGCATCTATGCCTTCCCTCTGCAGAGCCACAGACACTCCCACAGTCGGGGCTAGTTCCACAGGAATAGGTGCAAGCTTTTGCTTGGCTCGATTTGGAGGTTCAAGGGTAAAAGCACCCTCAACTGTAACTGGGCGCTGGTTGATTTCTGTACTACCCTTTTTCAGCAACCCAGTTAAGGGTATTTCTGTACTGCCAAGTGACTGATCTCCACAGCAGAGATGGATCTAGAATAAAAAGAATAATCAAAATACGGCTTTATAGTGTCTCCTTTCTCTTAAGCATGTAAGTTTAACAAAAAGTCATGAGTCACAGGCAGTGAGTCTAACAGAAGTTACCTTGTTTATCTTACTGACCTGCAGTGACCGAATCACAGTCTCACGATTGTGAAACTGGTGATGAAACACAGAGCTTACCAAGAACTCAGCAATGATGACATTACTTCTTTTTCACTTTTTGCTTTCAGTACTCAAATGTTACTGCCCTTTCTTCTGTTACTCTGGTGCTCTATGGTTACTCTAATATTTTATTATGCTACGATTCATACGCAGATTGTGTCACGAATACAATGACTTAAATAAAAAAAATACTACAAACACTTTTTTCTACTTCCATTTTAACATTAAACACAATTAAGTCGGTGGATCCAGCTCTACTTGGAAATTAAAGAACATCAGACACAAAACACTTTTGGCTTTTAGATTTTTAGATTTTAATACCTTTTCAAAAGTTGGGCACTCATTTCAAAAAGAAAGTTCAAAAAGGCTATTTCAAGTATATGATGAAGCTTTGCCAAACTTAGCACTGATGTGATGTGAATAATAAACAATTACTACATGAAAATACTTTCAGTTCTAACATCAGCAATACCTATAACTTATTTTTTACCAACTTCCCTCTACTTATCTGTAACCTACTTATCTGTAACCTAGTTAAAGGTAGGTGCAATAATGGAGAGAAAGGACTTTTATGTCTTAAATGTCTATGAGAATCAGCTAACAAAAGGTCAATGTTTTTCATAAGGATTTATTTGTTCTATAGGAATAAAAGTAAAAAGTGCTTTTTTCCTGCATTTCATTATTGTATATAACCTTGTTTTATTTTTTCAGCATCTTGGATTTCTCAGAATCACCTCTAAAAATTCAGCTCCATTAACCTGTCATCCTCTTCACATCTTATCCCCAAATACAGGTAGTTTTAATGACTCGTCACCATGAACAAGTCACCATCGAAGCCTATATTTCACTATTCCAACTCAGTCTTATTAAAAGTGATTGTAACAGAACAATAATTTTCACTCGGTTAAGGTTTACTTTTAAACAGACTTCAATTTAAAAAAAAAAACAAAAACTCAAATACTCAAGTCAGGCAGGTTTTAGAAAGCAGTTGTCTCCCTCATTGCTTTTCATAGTAAGGTGTATAAATTCTGAAGCCTACTGTCTCCACTAACAATAACAAAACTTGGTTGAGCTCCCGACTCTGCGCTCCAAGATTTTATTATAAAGAACCGATAGCTGATATACCACTTTTCTCAGTAAGCTCCGAAAATTAAGAGACGCAGCGAGATGCCCTCTACTACTGAAAGGAGTGTAAGTACCTGTCTAACCCTTGAACAATTTGTTCAGTAGTCAGTTTTCAAGGAGTAGTTTTTAAGTCTGTCTTAATACCATCTACTTTTTGTCTACAGTACTTACCTGTAGTTTTGATTGAAGAGCCAGGTAAACACGAAGAATTTCTACACTGCTACGTATTCGAACAGATGCTCTCTCTGGCTCAAAGTTTGGGTTGATCAAATCATTGAAGGGTTCATTTGTAACATCATTTCCCAATAAAGAATAGTAAAAGAAAAATTCAGGCTGTCTCTCTGGAAGTTTCATAGTACATGGAATTAACTAAACATATGAAGAAGAAGAGTATTACTTAATGGTTCATAAAGATACACTTACGATAGCAAATAAACTCCAAAACAGATGTGATAGTTTCTTTCTAGTCTTCAGGTTAACCACGTAGAATGAATCTTGGTGAAATTATCACCCAAAACTAATTTGATTAACTTTAAAGGCTTCTGTATGAGTATGTTACTTCACAAAGTTGTAGTGCCACAGCCACGTGTGACCTGAGACTCTGTTACAACTGCCTTCTTAAAAATCCTTAACATTCCCTAGAACATTGTTAAAAATAACAGTATACTTAACAACTGACAGGCTCATCAACAGGACTGACAAATATAAGATAGTTACAAAGTGTGCCCCGAAATCATGATAAACTGACACAAAAATGCTTTAAAGTGCACACTGTTAGGTAAATACAAAGATACAGGACAATTTGCTTCTGTGAGACTAAAAATATGAATCCCTCAGGTGGTTAATACTCCAACTTCCACAATCAGACCCCAAACCCTAAGCCAGCTTCTGTCAATTACTATGAAACCCGACAAGTCACTTAATCAGTCTTCGCCTCCATTTATTTATGAGATGGTGGAAGAATTAAAGGTCTACATGTTCAAGTCCACCTGTAGGTGAGCGCACGGTCAGCTACTGCTATGCGAATATAGAATGAGGAAAACAGTGTACTACCCTCAGTGACTGTCTCCGAGGAGAGTAAAGGAGACCTTTGTTTTTTTTACTGAAAATAATAAAAATAAGAAATGATGGCCCTTATATATTTCATAGTGCATTTTAGTCTAAATCCCACTAAAAGAATATTCTTTTAAATATCTTTCATTATCCTTGTTTGTATACATGTTGGTTATCATGTCATTCATGGAAGGACATATGAGTTGTTTCTGCCTTTTGATTAATATGAACAGTGATATTGACATAGTTTTTATTTGAACACGTGTTTTCATTAATTTTGGTAAAATTCCAGGAATGAAATGTTGGGTCTTATGGTAAATGTTCGATATTTTGAAGAACCTATTTGGCTTAATTTTAAGTAAAGAAAGCCACCAAGGCCCTCCCTGGTGGCGCAACGGGTTAAAGCACTGCACCAAGAAGCTTAAGCCACTTCCGCATGAGTTTGATCCCTGCCTGCCCCGGAGGTGACCACATGGTGTAGCAGACCTCTCCTGACCCGCCCACTGCTCCCCTCAGCAGTGTACTTCGCTGATCTGCCTGTTCTGCTCCCCACTCTGTCCCTCTCACCCTCCACATCTCTGGTCTGTATCCCAGTTCTGTATAAATAAATAAATCTTAAAAAAAAAAAAAAAAAAAAAGCTAGACCAAAATAGTGTTTTGTGAGAACTGTAGTAGTTCAAGTTGTGATTTTAATAGGCCACTTGGCCTCATCTAGCTTTTGTGGTAACAACAGCTTCTCACATGTAATTAAAATGCCCAACAAATACTTTGTATCATATCATCCTTCATGCACATCTGGAAAGTTGGCAGTAATAGCACTTTACAAGGAACAAAATTCAAGCCTCAGGATAAGTTGCATAAATTAGTAAGTCTCGAGAATGAGCCTTGAGCTCAAATCACCTTATTCCAAAACCCCTCAAGAGGCAAGAGAGCATAATATACCACACAGAGAACTAGAAAGACACCATGCAGTCAGGAAAGCTTAACCATTTACTTCCTATGAACAATCTCTCAAGTAAACAATTCCCTAAATTTGTGATCGAACCAAATGCCACATTAGCGCTACATTAGCGCAATACCTACTTTATAGAACAGATGAAAATATTGTTTAAAAAGTGGTAATTTAAAATGTTTACATATATTCAATGGCAGTACAAATTCAGGAGACTCATTATCTAATATGTACTGTGATGTGGTCATAAAGAATGAGCATCTGGCCACCACCCACATCAGAGTAGCCTATGATCCTGGGGTGTTTATAGGAGAGCTTTATGAAGAGAAGAAAAGCAAGCCCACACATAAAGGGCCAAAGAAGAAATGATAGTAAAGCAAGGAATAAAGCTCAAAGAATACCTGTAAAAAGTGCTTTATGTAGTAGAGAAATCAGTAACACAAATCAGTAACACTAAGAAAAATCTTCCTGAGAAACCTTGTAATATGTGGTCACTAACTGCTTTTTTACCAACTTCCCTCTACTTATCTGTAACCTA
>NW_004567122.1:17495061-17504294 GCF_000260355.1 Condylura cristata
GCCCTGGGCCAGGGATCGAACTCAGGCCGTGGTGGTAATAGCGCTGAAACTTAACCCCTAGGCCACTGGGGAAGCCACAACCCCACAGGCATCAACAGGAGATAGAAGCTGATGAGACAGAAGCTGATGAGACTAAGGATCACCAGGGCATAAAGACCAGGACCAGATGCACCTAATCAGCTCAATTCACTAAGGAAAGCATTTCACTAACCCTTTACTTCTAACTTTCAGATTATCTCAGAATGTAAATCACATAAAACGAGGCATAACATTTTTACTTAATCAATGTAGGCTTAGCTTCAGCTTGGAAAATGCAATTTCTAGTCCCCACAAGTTACTTATAAATTCCTGAGTCTTAGATGCCACTTTAAAATACCCTGTCTTTTCTGTAATGAGGTTTCTTTGCATGTATACAGAATAAATAAGGGGCCCTCCCCGGCGGTGCAAGGGGTTAGGACACAGCACTAGAAAGCTGCAGCATGAGTTCCATCCCTGAGTTCCATCTGCTCCCCTCAGCAGTGTACTTCACCAGTCGGCCTGTTCTGCTCCCCACTCTATCTCTGATGAATCTTCTCACCACCCCTGCAACCTCTGGCCTGTACCCCAGCTCTAAATTAAACTAAATATTTCAAGTTCTTCACAAATTGGTAATCTCGGAGAAAGTCTTACCTGCTCCAGCTGCGTGGCAAATGCTATGGTCACTGACATAATGAACGCGTCAGTACAATACTCTGCTGGTCCAATCTGATGGTAACCTTCCTCCTCATTCAGCACAGCCACTATGTCCTTGGGGTCAAGTCCAGACAGGCTGGCAGGTACTTTATGGAGAAAAACATAATTAAACTACATGACAAACTAGCCTGCCAAAAATCATTCTACAGTTTGGAAAGCTAGCTATGGGTTTGTTAATACGCTGAGTTGTCGTGGAGAGTTAGTGTCTCAACAAGGTATCCCTTTATTTTGTTTTAATACATTCTCCAAAGAAACTTATGTGACCCCCAATTCAATTTCTGCACATAAAAGTCTTACTTTTTAAAAAAAATTTTACATTTTACAAATTCAGACTAAGTCAAATAGAAAAAGCATTGTAGGGTTCTTGAAGGAAGTACATTTTAACTGGGAACTGAAAAAAAAATAACATCTGCTAAAAAGAGAAAGGTGAGAAAGCAGAGAATGAAGGAGTGAAACATCATGTTCCAGGAGGAAGGAACACTATGTACAATGACTCCGAAGCAGAGAAAGCAGGTGGTTAGAAAGTGAGACGGGCCCGGTGCGCGAGTCACTGCAGTGAGGACTGACTGAGAGAGCTGGAAGAGGAGCAGAGGCCACATCGTAAAAGCCCTTCCAGTGCCACTCTGAGACGCGGGAATATTGTCAGAGAAAATTAGAAAACAATTTTGAGGCGAGAACCAAAATAACCAGTAGACCTTAATATAAGAGACAGAAGAGGGATGGCTTTTTCAAACTGGTTGAAACAAACCAACACAAAACACTTAACTGCCACTACAATAGGCCAATCTGTACTGAGGAGAAAGTAGGGAAGTGAGCATTCTTCACGTGGGGAGTTATCCGCGCTTCCACTATGGAGGGCAGTACATCAGGACTCTCCAAATCTTACATGCAGATACGCTACAAACAAGCTATTTTCTTCTAGCAGTTAATCTGAAGAAATCCACTGACTGCAACACTGGCTGAAAGAGCATGGCCATCAAGAGCAGGCACTAACGTCACACAGTCCAGCCCCTGTTCTGCCATTTACAGTTTAAGGAAAATCTCTAAAATCTGCTTTAATTTCCATTTTCGTCTACAATGTTTGTACATGTTGAGAAGATCAAATTAAAGAACAAAAGTAAAGCACTCTGCACCGTCTCTGACCATTTATAAAAAAGGCAGCTATTAAGTAAGGTTTGCAGAACTTAGGAGTCAACTGAGTAACTATGGCAGGCTTTTCATCGTAAGGGGAGAGTCATAGGCATGGAGGAAGGAGAACTGTGACAAATCCTGTGCAGGAGATTGGCTGAGGATGATAATGTGTGTGTGTTCCTCAGTGTCTATGTACAAACAGTATACATACAGATGTATACTCGTGTGTGTATGTGTATATATGGGCCAGCATGTGTCAACACATGCACAAATTCCCTAACTTTTTGCCACTGAAAGGATCTGGGAACAGGGAAACCCTAGCAGTTGGCATTCCTAGCACCTGGATCCTGACTTCTAAGCATTCTTTACTAAAAGAACATGAAGTTCCTAAACGGTAAATCCAAGGCTCGGAACAGAGAAAGCAGAACATAAAGAAAAGAAGAAGAAGAAGAAAAAAAAAAAAAAAAACAAGAAAAAGACTGAAGAGTTATGGAGATAGTCAAAAGGAAAAAGAAGCACTTTATAGGGACTCTCACTGCTCATATCGGGAACAAACACTGACTGAATTAAAGATCTTAACCCATTACAAGAGAAAACCTAAAACCACACTTATAAAAAATAAATAAATGAATCAAGTGAGGCCTAAATGAGGAATGAATATTTCCACTGTAATCTGTCTGTACAAGCATTTACTACTTGCAAATGAAAAAAGAGAGAGAGCTTACAGTTGAGAACAACCTCACCCGACCTTAATTAAGTACTCAAATTAGTGAACATCATCAGTCAATGAACATATCGAAACTGCACACCACTGACAAGAAGCCATGAGAGGAGAATCTCTTCTAGGAAATTCCCGCCAAAGATACATACCCTAACTCTAGCATCAGACAAACCCCACACAGCAAAGGCACAGGCTCACCAGTAAACCCAAACTGAATCATAGGACTAAGGCGTTTCTTCTCCCCTACACTTTTCCACTCCATTACTAAAGGCTTATTTTCCTTTTGCCAGGTATATCACATCCCCCTTTCCAAAATAAATAAATAAATTCAGGGTATACTAAATGACAAAATGGCAAAAACAAAATAAAAACACAACATCAACAAGAAAGCAATACTCTTAAGTTTCCATCTTAGGAAAACATAAAGTGGGGGAGAAATTAAAGTACACAGAAATAAAAACTAGAGAGCCCTCCCTGGTGGTGCAGTGGGTTAAAGCACAGCACTATGAAGCTGGCCTCAAGCCACTTCAGCGAGTTTGATCCCCTGCCCCAGAGGTGACCCACAAAGCAAGGCAGACCTCTCCTGACCCGCCCGCTGCTCCCCTCAGCAGTGTACTTCGTCCATCTGCTTGCCACTGTCTCTGGTGAAGCCTCTTACCGCCCCTGCATCTCTGGCCTGCACGCCAGTTCTGTATGCATAAGCAAAAATCTTAAAGATAAAAACTAGAACTGAGGCAGTGTGGGAAGGTCACATCCCAAGATGGGACAGAGGACATTCCTTTTCTCCCAGAAGGAACAAGGACACAGAAAGAGACACAATTCAATTCAAGAATCACACAGTACGCGTAAGAAAAACACCTCAGAGACGAATGCAGAGGAGCAGCGGTTCCAGGACCAGGACACAAGGAGCAAGTAGCTGAGCCAGCACACAGACGTAAGCGCCACTGGAGAGGAGAAGCCAGCAGCAGACAAGGCAGCGTGCTACACAGCACACAGGCTCGGACACCGGCTGGGAGGAGACACAGAAAGGGCTCCAGAACTACTTTCTCCCCCCTACCAGTCCAGGACATTATGCTGAACGAAGTAAGTCAAAAAGTGAAAGACCAATAGCCAATGGTTGGTTTCACTTCTCTGAGGATTTAAATACCCAAGGACTATTCATATTCAAAGCTATTGGAAATAAATCTTGAACCCAACAGAAAGAGAACATAATGGCTACCACAGGGAATGGGGCTAGGGGGAGGAGGGAAGACTGCGAAAGGAAAGAAGAGGGGCTATGGGTATACGTGTTTGGTGGAGAAAATAAAAAACAGAAAAGGAAAAAGTAATCAGCTACTGTTCTTTACTTAGTATAGACTGTCACATTATACAGTATAAACGCTGGTATTTATTTCTATGTAAAGTAATGCTAAGTGAATATTAATACTGTATGACTGATTTATATTTTCACATGGATAGTGGAAAGTCTACAATTTTACCTACTCAAGGCTTAAGAATGGGTTGCAGACTACAGATGTCCATGTTTATTGCAACACTATTTCTAACAGCCTAGAACCATAAACAACCTAAGTGCCTGTCAACAGACAGATGGATAGAGATATTTATATACAGATGAAATCTAACATTTGTAAAACATGGATGAATCGGAAGTGTATTACACTTAATTAGTAAGACAACTCAGAGAAAGATTTCACTCGTACGTGGTGTGTAGAGAACACAAATGGATAAGCTAAATAAAGCAAAAATACAGTTTCATACTGTATGAAGTTAGTGGCTACCAGAAGAAAAAGAACTGGATAAGTAAGAGAGGGCAGCTGCATGGTGAAAAACAGAATGGGACTTTCACGTATTGAGCTTCATGTAATGAGCATAATGTATCATGTACAGAGTGTAATTTTTAATGATGCTCACCTGAAATTTAAATAATGCAATATTACTTCAATGGAAAAAAAAAACACACACACACAGAAATCAATTAAAATAAAAAATCACCATAGGAAACCTAAAAAACAAAAACTGCTTCTCTGAAGAGATGAGGAAAATCGGTCAATTTAGCCAGTGTACTAAGAGAAAGAAGTGTGAAGACACCTGTTATGAGTATCAGAAATGAAGGGTGACATCGCTGTAGATGCCCACAGACATTAAACAGAACAATAAGGAAATTCTAAATAATTTTGGTACAAAAATTCAATAAAGCTAGAAGAAAAGATCAATCAATTCCTCTAAAGAAACATTCAGCCAACACAAGGAATAGATAATCGGAATAGCCTTGTAGCATTTAATTGTATCAGTAACTTTTCAAAACAGAATGCAGACTGGGTTTACCAGTGGATTCTATCAAGCATGCAGGGAAGATACTATACCAATCTCTACAATCTTTCACAGAAGATAGAGGCAGAGGGAACATCTCCCAACATATTCGCTGACACAAGCATTTAACAGCAAAACTAAAAATGACATTACAAGAGAACGAAAGACCAGATCGTTGACAAAAAGGCAAAGGTCATACGGGCCTCCCTGGTGGTGCCGTGGTTCCAGCCTCAGCGATCAAGCTCTCCGCAGCCACCGCAGCGTGAGTTGGCTCCCCGCCACGGAGTGACCCACAAGACACAGCAGACCTCTCCTGACCCGCCCACTGCTCCCCTCAGCGGTCTCAGTAGCGCCACCTATTCTGCTCTCTACTGTGTCACTGGTGAATCTTCTCTTCCCGTGCACCTCTTCCTCATATGCCATTTCTTATATGTACACATAAAAATAATTTTTTTTTTTATTCTATGGGGTGGAGGGGAAAGGGGAATAAAATCAAAATAGGGGTGGGAAGAGCACACGGGACTATAGTGATGGCACTTGGGTGAGCTGGTGGTGGGAAGTCCATGGAGATGAAACAACCGAGATGAAAAAACATACAGTGTACAAAAATGAAGAATGATGTAAAAATTGCATTAAACATTAAAAAAAAATCAGCAAAGGTAAAACAATGGCGCAGACCGTCTTTTCAACAAATGGTGCTAATACACATCAACACGTACAAAACAGACTCTTACACATAGGCCATACACCCTTCACAAAAATCAATTCAAGATGCATTGACCTGGGCCCTCCCTGGTGGTGCAACGGGTTTAAGTGCAGTACTACGATGAAACTACCCACAGCCACTGCAGCACGAGTTTATTTCCCGGCCAGGAGCTGACCCACATGGCCGGCAGACCTCTCCTGACCCGCCTGCTACTCCCCTCAGCAGTGTGTTTTTTGGTCAGTCTGCCTGTTCTGCTCCCCGCTCCGTCTCTGGTGAAGCCTTTCACCTCCCCACACCTCTGGCCTGTACCCTAGTTCTTGTATGCATAAATAAAACTTCTAAAAAAAAAAGTTTTGACTCAAAAGGGATTACAGACCTAAGTGTAAAATATATATAATTTTAAGAAGTTAACAAAAAAGACTATCTAGAAAAGCACTAGATGACCTTAGGTACGATGGTGACTTCTTGGACACAGTATTAAAGACATGATCCATGAAAGAACTGATAAGCTGGTCTGCATTAAAATTTATAAACTTGCTCATGAAGTTACTCAACAGGATGAGAAAACATCTGCAAAAGACAAACCTAAAAAACTATTATCCAGTGTATTCAAAAACTCCTAAAACTTATTAAAAAGAAAATAAGCAGGCCCTCCCTGGTGGCGCAGCGGGTTAAAGCGCAGCACTGAGAAGCTAAAGCCCCTTCCGCATGAGTTCGATCCCCGCCTGCCCCGGAGGTGACCACATGGCGCGGCAGACCTCTCCTGACCCGCCCAATGCTCCCCTCAGCAGTGTACTTCATTGATCTGCCTGTTCTGCTTCCCGCTCTGTCTATGGTGAAGCCTCTCACCGCCCCTGAGCCTCTGGCCTGTACCCCAGTTCTGTATGTACAAATAAATAAGTCTTTAAAAAAAAGAAAATAAGCAACTGATTACAAATGGTCAAAAGACCTGGTCAGATAGCTCACCAACAAAGACACACAGGTGGCAAGTAAGACTATGAAAAGATGCTAACACCATGTATCAGTGGGGAATACACACAGCAGACAGTAGGGCACAGCTATTACATTAGTCACAAACACGAAGCGGAGCAACAGGAACTCTCACTCATTACCGTGGAATTGCAGAATGGGACACAGAGGTGAAGGAAAGTTTGCCGTTTTGCTACACAACTAAACAATGTTACCATACGATCTAGATATCACACTCCTCGATAATTATTCAGAAGAACTGAAAACTTATGTCCACACAAAAGTTTGGCATGTTTATACCAGCTTTATTCATAATTGCCAAAACTTAGAAACAACCAACATGTCCTTCACTCAGTAAGTGGAAAATTACATGTAAATTGGGGGAATTGACTATTACTCAATGCTAAAAGGAAATGAGGCTAGCAAGGCATGAAAAGACACGGAGAGACATGAAAAGCTCACTACTCAGGGAAAGGAGCTGATCTATGAAAGCTCCTATACACACTACGACTCCAACTCCAGACCTTCCCGAAAGGCGAAACTAGAGAAATAACAAAAGATCGCTGTTGCCACAGGCTAGGGAGAAAAAGGGGTGAAAAAAATCACCCTGCTGTGCTGGATGTGAAACTAAAACTACTCTGTAGGGTACTAAAATATACACTGTTAATGTAAAATACACCCGCCCAGAGTGACCCCTAATGTAAACTATGGTCTTTGGGTGATGATAAAATGTCAATACAGCGGCCCTCCCTGGTGGCGCAGCAGGTTAAAGCACAGCACTGAGAGGCTAAAGCGCTTCCGCATGAGTTCGATCCCCACCTGCCCCGGAGGAGATCCACATGGCAAGCCAGACCTCTCCTGACCCGCCCGCTGCTCCCCTCAGCAGTGTACTTCAACAATCTGCCTGTTCTGCTCCCCACTCTGTCTCTGGTGGAGCCTCTCACTGCCCATGAGCCTCTGGCCTGTAGCCCAGCTCTGTATGCACAAATAAATAAATCTTTAAAAAAAAAAATGTTAATACAGCTTCATAACTTATAACAAACATACTACTAAGGTGGGGGATATGACAGTCGGTGAAAAAGGGGGGCTATAGGTTTTGTGAAAACTATACTTTCCACTCATTTTGCTGTCAACCTAAAATCGCCTTAAAAATAAAGTTTATTAATTAAATTAACAGAAAAGAACAATCATTTTTGGCTCTCCAGAACTCTTCCTAAGAAGAACATTTTCCTAAATAGCTTTCTTTTAAAAAAATACAAAATTCTACTTTGTTCTGATATTCACCAAATTAAAAAAAAAAAAATCTGTTCCCTAGTTCTAAGTTTTGTGAACAGCAGTCAAGAACAACTGTTCAAAGCGTAACAGTGTCACGGCATTTGTCCCATGCACTAGGATATAATCAGGTGACACTCCTGTGTATATCTGCCCTATAATACTGCCCCCTTCCTAGGCCAAAACAGGAACTTTTCCAAGAACACCCTTAGAGATGATGCACAAACCTTTTCCATCACGGGGGGGAGCTCCCTTTGCTTTAAAACTATCCACTGGTGCCTTTGTATCTGTTTCCAAAGCGATACTTATCTGTATTTCAGACTTGAACTTGGTGTATTTATTACTCAGCAGCTGGTACCATTTTGGTGCCTACAGAGTAATGGCAAAACAAAAGAACAAAACACCTTAATTATTTGGAAATAAACAGTAGTGGAAAATGTTCTATAAGGATATAAATATATTTCTTGTAATTTTTCATTGTTTTTTTCTCTTTTAACAGTCTTTTTCTTCATTTTCCTCAAAGGATATTAATTCTCCTTAGGAAGTCAAGTGAATTTTCCCTTAAAAACACTGAAAAGAAACAGATTGTCTTCTTTACTGCCATTTTTTTTAACACATAAATGGAAGCAAGCAATTTATTTCCTTTTACTTTTCCTCGTATATCTCAGTCTCACTTCTCTTACACAACAAAAAAGAGCACCAATTCTTTTTCCCTAATTCCTAATTTTTTACTTTTTCTTTTAAGCATTTTTGCCTGCCACTTCTCTGCTTTGTTATATTTATATCAAAGGAAAAGAAAACTTTAGTGTGAATTAAAACACTAAGAAAATACTAAAGGCCAAATGATAGAATCAGTCAGTACCTACTTGACTGATAGGGACCTACAGAATTCTTCTGCCAGAATAAAATATCCTAAATTACCTCACTGATCCCCCTGAGCAACCTCAGAAGTTGTCCGCAAGACAGATGCCCGCAAGAGCTCATGGTCTTTGATCTCTTGTATCATTTGTATAGAACCACTGGTCAGCAGGGTTCTATACCATTTCAATACTTAGTAAAACAATACAGGTTAAGAATGCTGTTCTTACTCTGATTACTGTTAACTTAAAGCAAACTAGTATGTATGTTTATAGTGTTCAAAACCAAAAACTTCTGTTTTATATTCAAGTTATGTCTATGATAGGTAAAATAGGTTAGACAACAGATTTCAGAAAACACACAACCAATTTTTTTCTTTTTTTTTTTAAAGATTTATTTATTTATTCATACAGAACTGGGGTACAGGCCAGAGATGCGGAGTGTGAGAGGCTTCACCAGAGACAGAGTGGGGAGCAGAACAGGCAGATCTACGAAGTACACTGCTGAGGGGAGCAGCAGGCGGGTCAGGAGAGG